>NC_079220.1:43286208-43603284 GCF_029633865.1 Lampris incognitus | reverse complement strand
CCAAATGCACACATGATTTCGAGTTTGGAAATATTTAAACTTGTCGTGGATGTGTGGTCATCTGCACGCAAGTTTCCTGGCGTTCTAAACCACATGATCAAAATTCACCGATGTCTAAACCGCCTGCCAACTTGCAACAATTTGCAACAATCGGTGGTTATCGGTGATAACTCGTGGACTCACTGTCATGTGCTTACTAGCCTACAAGAAGACAAACAATGGCGATAGTTATGGATGGTGATCGAGGGGGCAAAGTGTTGGTACATGAGAACTTCAGATATCAGAAGCACCGTACCAATCAAGACACCATTAGATGGAGGTGCTGGAGGTGGAACTGTAGAGTGCCACTGATCACAAATAGATTTGAATTGGAGGACGTGGATGCTAACATTATTGTGCACGATGTTGGGGAACACGTGCATCCCCCTGACGGAGAAATGGTGCACCGTGCAGAATTCCGACAGGGGGTGATTGCAGAAGTTGCGAGGGAGCCAACAGTCCCAATCAGAAGGATCTATAATGCGCAAAGGGTCCTGCAGCATCGGCAACGTCAAATCCAAGGTGGCGGCGACAGACCACCACCACAAGGATTCCAGTCTGTAAGGACTGTTATGGCCAGAGCACGCGCAGCAGTCACGCCCCCGATTCCAGCTACACTTGAGGATGTCGTCATCGAAGGTGCATGGGCTGAAACATGGGACAGGGAACAGTTCCTCCTGCACCAACACAACGAGTGGGCTATCGCTGTGTTTGCCACAGAGGGAAACATCAGGAAGCTGCGAGGCTGTGGAACCATATATATGGATGCAACGTTCAGAACGTGCCCCCGCCCCTTCAGCCAAGTTTTTACAGTACTTGGAAACATGCATGGCTTCGTTATCCCTCTTGTGCATGCGCTGATGGGCCAGCGCACAATTGGGCACTACCGGCAGGTGCTCGATTGCATCAAACGGGAAACCAGGAGGATTACGCAGCACCACTGGGCACCTCAAAAGGTCATATGCGACTTTGAACAGGCGCTTATCAATGCGCTGGAAACAGAACTTCCAAGGGCACAAGTGAGAGGATGCTACTTCCATTTCAGTCAAGCCCTGTGGAAGAGGGTGCAAAGACTTGGACTGACTACTGCATTCCGGGATGACCTTCAGTTGGCAGCAGTCATCCGCAAGGTGATGGCACTCGGCCACCTACAACTGGACACAGTTCAAGGCAACTTCGCCCTGCTCGTTCACCACCTAGACACGAGGCGCGTCCAGCGGGACCATCCAGAGCTGCATGACTTCCTGCAGTATGTCGGGAACACATACGTCCACGATGGAGACCTCTTCCCACATCCAATGTGGAACGTCTATGCACGCAACATGGAGCAAAGGACCAACAACCACGTTGAGTGTAAGTGACTAAGACTTATTTTCTGATTTATTGAATAATCAGCGAACAGACTTTATTTTTGATGTGTGGCCCATAACACGCTTAACATTTTCATGCGACACCACAGAAGCGTGCAGGCTATGATAACGTAGGCCAATTGTATGATTATGGTTGTGTAAATTAGGCTATACTGTTTTTAGTCGATTATTTGTATCATTATTTAAAAAAATAATATAGCATCGGTGTAGGACTCACAGTCAACCATTGCTTTGGATACTCTTAAAGCTTGATGAATCTACATTGTTTCCATCAATTAGCTGTGGAATTCACCATAGGCTATGTGTTTAACTTTCATTTTAAAAATCAGTTTAACACAATCCAGCATAATTTTTGGAGGTCTACATCACACAAAGGCCTACACTCCTAAAGCTGTATTATGCATTCATGTTTATCAAGCCACTGTCAACATGTTCAGCATATTCACATTTCTTTAACAGTTTACATGATTAACCTCTTGTTTTTGTTTTTGTAGCTTATCATCGCACTCTAAATGATGCGGTCCAAGTGCGCCACCCATCCCTTTGGATGTTTCTGCGCCACATTAAGGACCAGCAAACCCTGGCAGAGGAAAGGCTGGAGATGGCGGAGCGAGGAGATGCTCCCCCAAGGCGGAAGCCCAAGTGGAGGAGGTTGGAGGCCCGTCTCCTGCGGCTCAAGGGTCAACTGGATGCTGGTCACAGAGATTTGGAATCATATTGGAGGGCTGTAAGCCATCACATTTTCAGATAGGCTGAGTAGAGGTTTTAGCCCCTCCTTGTTGAGTAGCCTAATGGGCTAGGACTACTCATTTTGCTTTTTTGAAGAAGAAAAAAGCCTTAACATTAGGCTAGTTAGGCCTTGGAGGTTTTTGTTTTAGACCATGTCTTTTCTGGGGGGCTTCTGCCATAGACCAACCCTTTTTCAGCCAAGCTTTTACTAGAAGCATTTTTTTATTAATAGCCTATTATCAGTGTTACTATTGATAGTATTATGCCTGTAATTGTTATTTGTTATTAGGCCTCTTTTATAATTAGGCTATTATTATTATTATTATTATTATTATTATTATTAAAGAAGAACATCAAAGGATGTAAGGTAGCACTCATCAAATGAAAAAAAAAGACACAATTCTCTATTTTACCATTTCATTGTTTGGCATCAGTCAATAACTTGGCCGGGTGGTCTTCTTCAGAAACCTTAATGACTGATGCCAAACAATAAAATGGTGAAATAGAGGACTGCCTCTTATTTTTTTACCATTTGGTGAGTGTTACCTTACATCCTTTGATGTTCGTCTTTGATTCATGTTTTTGGTTTAGCACCTCCGCAAGCCTTTAGTTTTTTGAGAAGCACATATTATTATTATTAGGCAATTAGCCTATTGTGTAAGGTAGGCAGCCCCCGTTGATGGATACTTTGTGCTGGTCCTAAATTCCCAAGTCCTGGTCTAAGTTCTCTGCTTAAAAAGTTCATCATTAAAGTCTTTTTGAAAGAAAGTCTGCCAAGTGATTTAATATGGAAAACGAACTGCAAAGTAACAAGAAAGTGGCTGAAGTGTCCAGTGCTGTGCAAATTGAACTCTGAGCGAAGGTGGAAATGGCTAAGTTATACTGGTAGGCGGGCCTACTGCAAGACAAACTTGCGTTGATTGCCGACTGTCCATGCTGAGCCGGAGAGCCAACTAACTAGGCCTACTGCAGTAAATATTGGTAAGAAATAACAATAAAGCAAATTACAGCCTCCCCTAGGCCGAATTTGGATACGCACTCAAGGTGGCCTGCGATATACAACAGCCAACAATGGTAATACGGCCTAATTTAATCAGCGGAGGAATAGATTGTCGTAGCCTACATCTCAGCCATGACCCCAGTTTTTATTATTTTGGACCCGTTAAGGAAATAATTTGCAAAAAGGGCTCTAAGTTCCCCGGTTTGTTCCTCGATTGGCAATAGCGGGGAATACAGGACCCTTTATTTGGAAAAAGGTCCTATGTTCCCCTGGAAACAGCGGGGAATATAGGACCCTTTTTCCAAAAGAGGGTTCTATGTTCCCCGGTGTCTATTGCAACAGGGATTATAGGACCTTTTTAGGGGAAAACGGGGAATATGGGATCCTTTTTTTTCGAAAGGGTCCTATAGGACCCGGGGACTATAGGCACGGCCCCTTTCTGATGTAGTACAATAAAGATCACTATCTATCTATCTATCTATCTATCTATCTATCTATCTATCTATCTATCTATCTATCTATCTATCTATCTATCTATCTATCTATCTATCTATCTATCTATCTATCTATCTATCTATCTATCTATCTATCTATCTATATATCTATCTATCTATCTATCCTTTAAGTAGCACAATAATGCTGTTTATTTAGTTTGTATTCTAATCTTGATGATGCGATGTGCTTGTCCAAAGCTGGAAAATTTTGAGATGTTTGAACCTAGGGAGCGTAGTGACGTCAGAAGCTCCGTCAAAACGTGTGGATTCAGAGAGGACAGATCCCCACCAACTCAGAGTCCAAATACAACAGCTCAGGGGAAATGACGTAAGAGTGACAGAAGAAATCTGCCTTATGAATGGAGCTCGCATATCTGACAAAACCAACCCCCCTTGCCGACCACTTGAACCAGGATGTCGGGCAACTCGCCAATTCATTGATAGCCAGGGTTCCCACTTGTTTTAAGAAATCATATTCCAAGACTTTACAAAGACTTTTTCCATGACTTTTGCTTTGATATACACAACAGCCCTTGCCCACCGAAGGTCATATTAGTCAGTAACAATCAATGGATGTGTCATTACTGGCTTGATTGACACACATGCACAAGTCATTCCTCAAAATTATGACGTGTAATGTCAATGGCTAAAACATTACTGAAGATACGCAATCTCA
This sequence comes from Lampris incognitus, assembly GCF_029633865.1. Lineage (NCBI taxonomy): Eukaryota > Metazoa > Chordata > Actinopteri > Lampriformes > Lampridae > Lampris > Lampris incognitus. The sequence goes on along the minus strand of NC_079220.1, from coordinate 43,598,976 downwards.
GCTAAAAAATATGCAAGCATATGAAATCTATGTGGATGAAAATCCAACTTTATAACATAACTTTGAAATTTTCCATGTCCTGAACAATATTTCAAAGACATTTGTTCAATTCTCTAATTTTCAGGGCATTCGGGTACCATAGCGGTCTATTCCGTTGCCTACTAACACGGGGATCGTCGGTTCGAATCCTCGTGTTACCTCTGGCTTGGTTGGGCGTCCTTACAAATACAGTTGGCCGTGTCTGAAGCCAGATGTGGGTTTGTCCTGGTCGCTGCACTAGCGCCTCCTCTGGTCGGTCGGGGTGCCTGTTCCGGGGAGAATGGGAACTGGGGGGGGGGGGAATAACGTGATCCCCCCACGAGCTATGTTCCCCTGGCTCACGCACTACGTCCCCCTGGCGAATCTCCTCACTGTCAGGTGAAAAGAAGCGGCTGGTGACTCCATATGTATTGGAGGAGGCATGTGGTAGTCTGCAGCCCTCCCCGGCTCAGCAGAGGGGGTGGAGCAGCTCGGAAGAGTGGGGTAATTGGCCAAGAACAATTGGGGAGAAAAAGTGTGGGGGGGGGAATCTATAATTTTCCAGGACGAGTGGGAACCCCGATAGAGCAGTGAATTGAATAGTATCAAATCCATTGCATCTGTTAAGTTTAAATTTACTTAAGTGACACAACATTTTAGTCAACAATGTGTGTTGTTCAGAGGTAAGCTAGCCTTGTTGAATCGGGCTAGTTATGTTGGGTATCAGTTTTCTAATGAAATGACATTTGTATGGTCAGATACGGCCATGGTGAAGCATTTAGCTAGTTGAATCAAGTGCAACTGGACTTGGTATATAGTCCAGTTGCACTTGATTCAACTCCTTTTGATAATCATGACCTGGATGAATGAGAACATTCACAGACATTTAGCCAGTGTTTCATAGTGTAACGTGCATGGATAAGTAGACACGTTGGTCCTTGACTAATGGGTTCGGACCCTTTAGTCATCTGGTTAACATTGTCGCTTGCGGAGCGGGAGACACGAGTTCGTGTCCCGGCTGTGGCGGTTCCCGGACTGCCCCCTGAATTCGCTACAATATCTTCTGTTACACCTTCCCATCCAGGAAGGCGGTGAAGAAGCTGGAGGAGGAAATGAGGCAGCTGAAAAGTAGAGAGTCTGTCTATCGGCACAATCAAACCACAAGCTCTCTTCTACAGGATCAGGTCGGACAGACAAAGCACAGTATTCAGAGACAGGCAGTGGAGGAATTTAAGTTTCATTCGACAAGAAATATAGTTAGTTTTCTTAAGTTTTACTGAAGTTGGAATAAGGACATCGTATTTGAAATGAGGCAAATTTGAATCTTACCTGTAATGAGTTTCATTCACCATAGTATGGACATTCATGCTTACATCATCTTACTAGAAGTATGCTAAGATACATCAAGTTAAAAAGAAGACAGTGACGAAGGAGGTTTTGTAACAAGGAGGTAAAACGGAAAGGTAAAACATGACAAGGCCAGGCAGTCATTGCATGTATAATAGCCAAGCGACAGGCTGTAGCCTCAGTTACGTTGAAGTTTCTATAACAATGAAATGCTACTATTTAGATAGCAATTTTGTGTGAATTACAAACTCGTTTGTTGGAGTTATAAATCCGTCGGGAATCATATACTGTTATATTATGACATTGAAATTCAGCAGTTCTACTCGCTTTAAAGCAGGAAGTCTGAGCTTATGTGTGAAACCATTTGTGTCTCGCTTGGTCTATGTTCCTTACCCTCTGACCCCAGTTAGATGGCCTTCGAAGCATATTGGAGGACACGATCGCATCCTCTTCCTCGCTGCTCTGCAGAAGCCTCCAGGGGGAGACTGAGAGAGAACAGACACAAAGCCAGGGACATGCACAGGAACAGATATGGTGACATGCACAGGAACACATTACAGGGACATGCACAAAAACACATACAGGGACATGTGCAGCAACACATACAGGAATAAGGAATCAGGAACAATTTATTGTCATTTCTTTCATGTACTTGTGTACACAAAAGAAACAAAATTTCGTTTCACCCAGCCCATAGCAGTGTGACACAAAAGATAAAAACACACATCCAAAACTTCCAAAAATGACATCACCAAAAACATACAAAAACAGAGCACAAAGCAAAAAAACAACAACAACAATAACAGCACACAAACAGTTAACAACACAGTCCACTCAGTGCAACACATTCCAAAAAATCACTGTCCAGAGAGCGAACGCCAGCCAGGATGACTGTCAGAACTGTTGGTCTGCATGGGCTAGCAGTCAGCTTAGCCTACCACCCACTGAGGGTGCACCACCCACCCTCGGTGCTTCCTCTTCGTGTGCAACTCCAGGCAGGGCTGTGGTTCCTGGGCCCACCGGACACAGCAGACCAGGCTCCCTCAGCTAATCCAATGCCAGCTCTCCCAGCCAGACACCTTCGACACACCTCCCCACACTCCAAACGACGACACTAAAACACAGTCAACGCTAGGCGAGGCTGCTGCCAGACCGCCCTCAGTGTTATCGGAATTGCCAGTCTGCATGGGCTAGCAGTTAGCTTTGCCTGCCCTGTCCCGTCAGACCACCCTTGGTGCTTCCTTTTCAGGCGCAGCTCCAGGCAAGGCCATGGTCCTTGGGCCCACCAAGCTCTTCCAGCCTATCCAACACCAGCTCTCCCAGCCATTAAACGAAAAAAAAAAATCTAAGATCAAAATAAAAACTTCACAAACGACACAAACTTAGACGTAGACATGGACAAAGACACTGCATAATTGGTACTGGGTGAAGCCGCTGCAAATGTGAGTTCGCACCGCCATCTTCCTACACCGGAAGACATACAGGGACATACACAAGAACAGATACAGGGACATGCACAGGGGCAGTTGGAAGGACAGGTGGATTCGGCGTTCACCACCAGCTCTGTAGATGTTGGGGGGAAGCTTAGCTTTCTGTTCCTGCACTATAAGAAGCTGCAGGATACAGTTGACAGGATGCTCCAACAGCCGATTGGAGGCAAGGCAGAGGTAAAGTGGATGGTGAGGAGAGGAGGAGCATTTCATCCACACCCATGGTCCACCACTGAACATTATTAGGAATCACAGTGACCTGGTTCAAAAGATCAGGGAGCTTAGGTCAAAGAACAAGTGACCTCTTACATTATCTCTTATGTTATCAACCTCTTATCGATCATTTATCTTCAATGGCCTTGAAAAACTCTGGGAGCCGGTGACAGGAACATGCCAGAGGCAATGCTAGTATGGCATGGTTAAGATGGTGGTAAACAACTTCAACACCATGTACTTTTGACATGACTGTGTGTGTGTGTGTGTGTGTGTGTGTGTGTGTGTGTGTGTGTGTGTGTGTGTGTGTGTGTGTGTGTGTGTGTGTGTGTGTGTGTGTGTGTGTGTGTGTCAGAATGTTGAGCTGATGAATGCAATGCAGAAGGAAATCTCCCAGCTGCAGGCTGAATGTGAAAAACTTCACTCCACAACCTGGCAACTAGTTGATGATCACAACCAGATGCAGAGTCATATTGAGGTACAACAAAGGAAAAATAAAGACTACAGTAGATTGGACAGAATAATTTGGTAGATTATATTAAATTAGATTAGATCAGAACAGATTCGATTCGATTATATCAGATTTTTTCAAATCAGATTAGATTAGATTGGATTACATTAATCTAGACCAGACCAGAAAAGACAATACAAAATTTGTAAATGTGTAGACATGCTGTTGTGTCACATTTACTGTAACAGAAGTATGCTTTGCATCCATTCATGAAAAGCCTCATCAAATGATTGCATCCACAGCTACTGTTCAAGTCTATGAAGGAAATGGAGGAAAAGAAGGCTGACAAGCAACTGGTTGAGATGGAGATTGACATTGTGAGTTGCTCAATACATTTGACAAGTGTCTTTAGTGGTAAACTCCTATCGACCCTGATGAAACTTTTCAGTTTGTTGCTGTGTAGACAAGTTCACACAGGCCTGTGCAGGCCGATAGGGGGTTCCCACCAATCCCAACAAACTGAGGTTGAACTTGCGCAAGACCAAAATCAATCCCAAGACTGTTTCCTCCTGTCTTAACATGTCCATGCAAGTATAGTTTATGTGTTAATCCTTTACAAGCCTAAACAATCCTGGCCCTGCCCTTGTTCTTTTATACCCTATAAAATGATCTAAGCGCTTATTGTTACCGACAGACAAATGGAAAATAGTTTTTGGGTGCAACGGCATAGAGTAAATCATACAAGATTGAGATATTTGCACAATATATGGAAATCATGCAAATGGCAAAGAACACTATTTTAAGACTGAAGCATGACTTTACATGCATGTGCTAAAAATACATAACATCATCAATCAATCAATCAATCAATCAATCAATCAATCAAGTTGCATTTTTTATAGCGTAGTGATATATAAAAAATAGGACGTTGCATTCTGAGTCATCTGATGACCTTGTTAGTCAATTGCATCTTTATTCATATTTTTGGAATTCTCCTTTGCATTTCTGACACTTCTAACGAGGTCACTTTACACGTTTTGTGTGTGTGTGTCCGACTGTGCGCTCTCTCTCTCTCTCTCTCTCTCTCTCTCTCTCTCTCTCTCTCTCTCTCTCTCTCTCTCTCTCTCTCTCTCTCTTCCACCTGCAGAAGGCAGACAAGTGTGCGCTGGAGAACAAGGTGAGCCGTGTGCAGTTTGACACCATGACGGAGCAGCTCAGCTCCATGTTCCATGAGCTGCTCAGCAAGGTCACAGGTCAGGAGCAGGACTGGCACAAGGTCATCGACAAACTCTCCAAGGAGATGGAGTGCAAGGTAGGTCACCGTCACCCAGCCTTTGAGAACGGCATCATTTGGTTTTATGGACCCTCTTTTGTAGAGGAAATCATTTGTGTGTGTTGTGTCACACACTTTTTCTAAAACTTTGATGAAAACATGGAGAATGCTAACTGACCGGGAGTTACATGCCTTGGCATCTTGTCCGTTCCCACCCATCGGGGAATCTCCCAGAAGTAATACAAATATTGATTAAATGAGTAAGAGGATCGGGGTGTCTGGGTGGTGTGGCTGTCTATTCCATTGCCTACCAACACGGGGATCCCCAGTTCTAATCCCCGTGTTACCTCCAGCTTGGTCGGACGTCCCTACAGACACAATTGGCTGTTTCTGTGGGTGGGAAGCCAGGTATGGGTATGTGTTCTGGTCGCTGCACTAGCACCACCTCTGGTTGGTCAGGCTTCTGTTCGGGGTAGGGAGGAACTGGGGGAAATAGCTTGATCCTCCCACATGCTACGTCCCCCTGGCGAAACTCCTCACTGTCAGGTGAAAAGAAGAGGCAGGTGACTCCACGTGTATCGGAGGAGGCATGTGGGAGTCTGCAGCCCTCCCGGATCGGCAGAGGGGGTGGAGCAGAGACCGGGATGGCTCGGAAGAGTGGGGTAATTGGCCAGATACAATTGCGGAGAAAAAGGGGGGAAAACATCCCCCCCAAAAAGAAAAAAAAGGTAGAAGATCTAAATACTACTTCATTTATTTAGGAATGCATTATCCAGATTATAACAATCTTTTGAAAGAGTGAGAGCTAATCTATCTAGTGTATTAGCAATTTATTCATCTGTTGTTCTCTGACCGTGACACGAGTGATTCGTGCCAATATTGGAGATGCGATACATCCGTTTTGTCCTTGGTGTCTGTGGTAGCTGAACCGCATTGAGCTGGACTCTGTGAAGAAGCAGCTGGAGGATCGCTGGAACAGCATCAGGAAGAACCTGCAGGCCCAGCCGGCGCCAGAGCATGAGGACGCCGCGGGCATTAGGAGGTAAGTTGTATGAGACCAGTTCAGATGATAAGGGATGATATGTCCAGAAATACATCTGCACGGTGGCCCAGCAGTTAGCGCTGTCGCCTCACAGCAAGAAGGTCGTGGGTTCAACTTGGGGGTCATCCCAGGTCGGCGTGTGGAGTTTGCATGTTCTCCCTGTGTCTGTGGTGTGTTTTCTCTGGGTGCTTCGGTTTCTCCTACCATCAAAAAGACATGCATTCATCCATCCATCCATCCATCCATCCATCCATTATCCAAACCACTTATCCTTACTCTGGAACCTATCCCAGCAGTCATTGGGCGGCAGGCGGGGAGACACCCTGTACAGGCCGCCAGTCCATCACAGGGCCGACACACACACACCTGGGGACAATTTAGTATGGCCGATTCACCTGACCTACATGTCTGGACTATGGGAGGAAACCGGAGCACCCGCAGGAAACCCACGCAGACACAGGGAGAACATGCAAACTCCACACAGAGGACGACCCTGGACGACCCCCAAGTTTGGACAACCCCGGGACTTGAACCCAGGACTTTCTTGCTGTAAGATGACTGCGCTAACCACTGGGCCACCGTGGCACCCAAAGACATGCATGTTAGGGTTAATTCTCCTGTCTGTGCCCCTGACCGAGGCATGGCAAGACGAGCTGGAGTTGGTCCCCGGGTGCTGCACGGCGGCTGCCCACTGCTCCTAGCTACACGGCTAGGATGGGTTAAATGCATAGCATAATTTCCCCCCAGGGATCAATAAAGTATCTCAAAAATCTCTCAGATACACTGCCTTCACATGCTTTATTGCAATAGCAGAAATACAAACCGTTGATTTAAAAGTTGCACATGAACATCAAGACCCCATTACAAGTGGCAGCTTGGGAAAATAGTTTTGACTGCACGAGTTTCTAAGTTGTGACGTTCTACTGACTTTTGAATGCTTCATCACGGCACAGAGAGGATTGCATTCATCTCTCACCAGATGCATTTCCTCTCCTATCTACTTTGATGCAAACTACCGTTAATTCTGTGTGTATATATATATATATATATATATATATATATATATATATATATATATATATATTTTTTTTTTTTTTGTCCAAGACACATGAGCAAAAATACTTCTGCATCCTCCTGACATCCTCCATGTTCCAATCTCGGAAGTACTAAAAGTGTGTTAAGAATTAACAATAGGGGAAAAGGGGCTGCCGGTGACCATGTGAAAGCAGCAAACAGTCATGTTCACAGGGTTTCTAGTAGGCGCAGAACTCAGGGGACGTAATGACGAATTGTGAGAGGTAACATCTGTCATATACAAAAAGGTTTTCACACATTATCCCCATCCTCTCAAGAAAAAAAAAACCACAGTTGTTTGCTTTGTCATAGACAACTTGTGGCCAGATTTCACTGCATTTCCTGTGACCGTCCTGTCGACATGCCCTCCTCGGGATCGTGAGTAAATGATAACTCTGGCTTTTTACTTCCCGGACAACATGTTCTGTATGACTGAACTAACACAGTGAAATGTACAACGCATTTACACTTAAAGGTCTCATGAAATTAAGAAAGTGTTTTCATCCTTGTAACCTCTTTTGTCTCCACCTACCCCCCCCTCGTATAGACACTTGGTGACCGTGCCCTGTGTTCCTGGACTGCCGTCCCACAGGTCCAGCCGGCCTTACACCGTGTATGAACTGGAGCAAGTTCGCCAACACTACAGAAGGTGAGAGCAGTACTGGGTGTTATGGATAAAATATTATTATCATGATAACATCTGGAATTTTACACAATAGCATTGTATATCATCCAGCTACCACAACAATGGTCATTTTGATGTTAGGACACAAGTATGCTCACTCTTTTGGATTTGGTGATATGGAGGGGTACTGATTCAGCCAGAGCTCAATGCTACTGGTGTACAAATCTCTAATATAGATTGAACTTAAATTTCAATACTAAATGTACATACTTCAATACTAAATGTACATCGTACATACAAAAGTACATACTAAATGTACTAAATGTACTTCAATAAGAAATGTACATACTTCAATACTTAATGTACACTACCGTTCAAAAGTTTGGGATCACCCAAACAATTTCGTGTTTTCCATGAAAAGTCACACTTATTCACCACCATATGTTGTGAAATGAATAGAAAATAGAGTCAAGACATTGACAAGGTAAGAAATAATGATTTGTATTTGAAATAAGATTTTTTTACATCAAACTTTGCTTTCGTCAAAGAATCCTCCATTTGCAGCAATTACAGCATTGCAGACCTTTGGCATTCTAGCTGTTAATTTGTTGAGGTAATCTGGAGAAATTGCACCCCACGCTTCCAGAAGCAGCTCCCACAAGTTGGATTGGTTGGATGGGCAATGCTGTAATTGCTGCAAATGGAGGATTCTTTGACGAAAGCAAAGTTTGATGTCAAAAAAATCTTATTTCAAATACAAATCATTATTTCTATTTCTATTCATTTCACAACATATGGTGGTGAATAAGTGTGACTTTTCATGGAAAACACAAAATTGTTTGGGTGATCCCAAACTTTTGAACGGTAGTGTACATACTTTATGTACTAGCATCCCTTGATTAAGATATATCATATTGCACTACTAACTCAAATGGATGGAAAGAGTTGGATGTCAATATGTTTAACATGGAGGGCGGCATGGTGGCGAAGTGGTTAGCGCGGTCGCCTCACAGCAAGAAGGTCCTGGGTTCGAGCCCCCGGGTAGTCCAACCTTGGTGGGTCATCCCAGGTCATCCTCTGTGTGGAGTTTGCATGGTCTGCCTGGGTTTCCTCCGGGGACTCCGGTTTCCTCCCACAGTCCAAAGACATGTAAGTCAGGTGAATTGGCGGTATTAAATTGCCCCTGGGAATGAATGTGTGTGTGTGTGTGTGTGTGGGTGTGTGTGTGTGTGTGTGTGTGTGTGTGTGTGTGTGTGTGTGTGTGTGTGTGTGTGTGTGTGTTGGCCCTGTGATGGCCAAGCGGCCTGTCCAGGGTGTCTCCCTGCCTGCCACCCAGTGACTGCTGGAATAGGCTCCAGCATTCCCGCAACCCTGAGAGCAGGATAAGCGGTTAAGATAATGGATGGATGGACGTTTAACATGGGAGATGGCATTTGGCAACTATTGGTCAGGAAACATGGCACCTATACCTGAGACTCCCTTAGCCAGTTCCTTTCCCGGCCAGGAGGGGGTACAAGAGTTTCAAAATCCTAAAAAAAAAACACATTCCAGTCTGTCATGACCTCCTGAGAGTGACTCCATCCGATGCCCGTCTCAGCCTGTGGCCAGGTACCAACCTCTGCAACTATGCAAAGGCCAGCTCGGACCAGAGCATGTCGCGCCTCCTTAAGATGCACATGACCCCGTGCAGGCAGGTAGAGAGGGTGCAGGGTCAGCAGATCCGCCACCATGAGCAGTCACCCAGCAAGGGGAACATGAGAGAGATCACGACCTGCTGCCTGCCCATCCTGAGCCCACTACAGAGAACTGGCCAGAGCGGGCCCAAGCAGTGAGTTAGGGCCAGTTATATATAGATAGGAAGAAAAAAGGGGAGGATGTCAACAATATTCAACATAGCAAAACAATCTTGCTAATCAGAATGGATGATATTGTTTTCAGTTGAATTCTATCATTCTGAACATGCACATATACATGATCCATCCATCCATCCATTATCCAGCCATCCATCCATCCATTGTCCAAACCGCTTATCCTGCTCTCAGTGTCGTGGGGATGCTGGAGCCTATCCCAGCAGTCATTGGGCAGCAGGCAGGGAGACACCCTGGACAGGCCGCCAGGCCATCACACAGGGCCAACACGCACACACCCACACACACACACCCACACACACACACCCACACACACACACACACACACGCACACACACACACACACACACACACACACACACACCTAGGGACAATTTAGTATGGTTGATTCATTCTTACATGCGAAATAGTAAAATCAACAGTAGCAACATTGAAATGGTGATGTGGATGAAATGTTGTGGTCAATCAAAGAGGACAGACTGGATGACCAGTGAGATGCTGCATTCACATTCACGGTAACTTGTAAGTATTTCTTTTAAAATCAATTTTGAAATGAGCTGAACAATTTGAAAGTTTTTGGGACTTTTGCATGTGTACTTTGGTGTTGTGCTAAAGACTGTTACATAGCTATGTCCCACAACACAACTATGGGACTTGCACTTAAAGTAGTAAGAATGGAGACAGTGTTTCAGGAATTGCATTTAAGTAATTGAGAAAAACGTAAAATCCTGAGTGTTAATTTAACTCAGAGAGTGTACAAATCCATCGTCTTAACCGCTTATCCTGCTCTCAGGTTCGCGGGGATGCTGGAGCCTATTCCAGCAGTCATTGGGCGGCAGGCGGGGAGACACCCTGGACAGGCCGCCAGGCCATCACAGGGCTGACACACACACACCATCATCGTTATCATCGGCGGTCACTCGGGGTCAAGTATGACTGTCCTCCTTCTTGGTCCATGTGGGTCTTCAGGTGGGCGAAGAGGCCGATCCTGGAGCTGCATATTTTGGTGCAGTGTGGGCAGGGGTGGGCGATGGTAATTGTGGGATTGGTTTGGGCCTTTTTGATGGAAACTCCCTCCTTTCTGAGTCTGCGCTTGTCTTCTGCAGCACATCGGAGATCATTATTATAAAGTGCAGCTCCTTCCCAGACAAGTTTTCTCCAGGTCGCCCTGTTGGTTGCTGTGTTCTCCCAGGTCTTAGGGTCTATGTGGCATTTTTTGATGTTTGTTTGGATGTTATCCTTATACCTTTTCTTTTGACCACCCGGGGCACATTGTCCTGTGAGAAGCTGGGAGTATAGCACTTGTTTTGGAAGGCGAGAGTCAGGCATATGGATGACGTGGTCAGTCCATCTGAGCTGGTGTTGGGCAATGGTGGCAGTGACAGTGGTAATGTTAGCCTCCTCCAGGACGCTGGTGTTGGTGCGTCTATCTTCCCAGGTGATCTTAAGGATTTTTTGGAGGCACCTCTGATGATGTGCATCTAGTGCCTTCAGGTGCCTACTGTATGTGGTCCAGGATTCTGATCCATACAGTAGGGTGGGCAACACTACCGCTTTGTAGACCAGAATTTTCGTTCTGGCCTGGAGGTCACGGTTTTCAAAGACCCTTTTCCTCAGTCTTGAGAAAACCCCACTGGCACAACTGAGGCGGTGGTGTATTTCCTCATCAATATTAGCTTTGGAGGATAGGAGGCTTCCGAGGTATGTAAAGTGGTCCACATTTTCCAGTCTGGTTTTGTCAACATAGATAGTTGGGGGTGGAGCAGGGTTATTTGTGTTAGGTGGTGGCTGGTAAAGGATCTGGGTCTTTTTTATGTTAAGGGCCAGACCAAGCTGCTTGTATGCCTTGGCAAAAGCATCCAGAATGCACTGTAAGTCCTCCTCTGAATGGGCCACGAGGGCATTGTCATCAGCATACTGCAGCTCCATGATGAATATGGTGGTGGTTCTGCTTTTAACCCTGACTCTGTTGATGTTCAGGAGTTGTCCGTCGGTTCTGTACATGATTCTGACTCCTTGTAGCAGGTGTTTACCCATAAGATGGAGGTTAGCAGAAAAGAAAATGGAGAACAGGGTAGGAGCAATGACACAGCCCTGCTTGACTCCAGCGTGAACCCTGAAGGGTTCCGTTTCATCTCCACTGCCACTGAGTACTTTGGCTGATATATTGTCATGCAATAGTCTCAGTGTCCAGATGTATTTGTCCGGGCAGCCAATTTTTGCCAGAACCAGCCCCAGAGCCTGATGGTTCACAGAGTCGAAGGCTTTGGTGAGGTCTATGAAGGCCATGTATAGTGGTTGATTTTGTTCCCGGCATTTTTCTTGTAGTTGGCGAGCAATGAAAATCATGTCCATGGTACTTCTATTTGGGCGAAATCCACTCTGAGACTCAGGGAGAATGTTTTCTGACAGAGGGAGGAGTCTATTAGCCAAAACCCGGTTGAGAGTTTTCCCAGTGGTGGATAGGAGGGAAATGCCATGGTAATTTCTGCAGTCTGTCTTGTCTCCCTTCTTAAAGATGGAGACAATGAGGGCATCCCTAAGTTGTGCAGGGATTTCCTCCTTTTCCCATATTTTGAGGAGCAGGGCATGGACGTGACTAAGGAGAACTGGCCCACCATCCTTCAGGATTTCTGCTGGGATGCCGTCAGGTCCAGCAGCCTTGTTGTTCTTCATTTTCCATATGGCATCCTGCACCTCGTTCAGACTGGGTGGTGCTCCCATATTCTCATTGACGGGTTGTTGAGGGAGTTGGTCAAGGGCCTCCATCTCAGTAGTTGTGTCCCTGTTCAGTAGCTCCTCATAATGCTATTTCCATCTGTTGGTAATTGACTTATTGTCTTTCAGCAGCATTAGCCCATCTTTGGAGTGAAGGGGGGCTAGGCAATGGTGGCTGGGGCTATATACCGCTCTTGTGGCATCGAAGAAACCTCTGCTATCCCTACAGTCAGCAAGCTGCTGGATCTCCAGAGCCGTCCTTGTCCACCACTGGTCCTTCAGTTGCCCAACCCGACATTGAACAGTTGCCTTTGCTATGGCATGGGCTACTCTTTCAGCCTTGCAGTTGATGTCATTTTGCCAGGCAATGAAGGTTTGCTGCTTGAGGTCAATGAGCTGTTGGATTACGTTGTCATTCTCATCATACCAGTCTTGATGTTTCTGGGTTTTGTAACCAAGAGTGCTTTTGCAGGAGTCCATGGTAATAGACTTAAGCAGGTCCCAGTGTGTATCAATATCTTCTGGATATTGCTTGGGCAGAGCAGCGCTGAGAGTAGTCTGGAGCTGTTCTCGAAAGGTGGTGTCACCCAGCCGTTCGATGTTGAGCTTTGGCCGGCATTGTTTTTTTTGCACCCTTCTTTTCCGCGTGAGACTGATGGACATGATGGAGCGGATGAGGCGGTGGTCTGTCCAGCAGTCATCCGCGCTGGTCATCGCTCTGGTGTTGAGCACATCATGGCGGTCTTTGGCGTGGATGACTATGTAATCGATGAGGTGCCAGAGCTTAGAGCGAGGATGCATCCAGGATGTTTTGAGTTTATTCTTTTGGCGGAAAAGTGTGTTGGTGATGACCAGGCTGTGTTCTGAGCACTTTGATAGCAGTAATATGCCGCCGGACACACACACACACACACACACACACACACACACACACACACACACACACACACACACACACACACACACACACACACACACACACATTCATTCCTAGGGACAATTTAGTACTGCCAATTCACCTGACTTACATGTCTTTGGACTGTGGGAGGAAACCGGAGCCCCCGGAGGAAACCCAGGCAGACCATGCAAACTCCACACAGACGACGACCCGGGATGACCCACCAAGGTTGGACTACCCCCGGGGCTCGAACCAAGGATCTTCTTGCTGTGAGGCGACCGCGCTAACCATTGCGCTACTGTGCAGCCCCATTTGTACACTCTCAAGAGTTAAATTAACCCTCAGGATTTTACTGTGATCTGAATCAGATGTGTAGGAGAATAGATCGAATTAGCAGACTCCTGCACACTGTCTGCAAAAGAGAAATATATATTCGAGCAACGTTTTGGTCACCACACCTTCGCCAGAGGCATCAAACAAGCAATATTAAAAAGCATGAAGAGTCAAGCCCTGTCTACTAATTGAAAGTGGTCGCTAATCTGATACATAGATTGTCACGCAGAAACACCTCACAATTTAGGTGTGTCGCTTCTCTTGACATACAGCTTTGGGGTTTTGATGTAATTGCTGTTTTTTTCCCCCGTGTTTCCCCCCCCCGACCGGGTAGTGAGCGCATCCCTGAGATGATGGACTACAGCTACCTGGCCATGTCCCGCAGCTGCGGAGGGAGCCACACGCTCACCTACCCCAACCGTCGCTACACCCGCCAGCAACACATCACGCACGTCCTCCAGGCCGAGGTGGACGCACAGCCCTTGTCCACGTCGCGGCTGCAATTTCAGGTACAAAAGACTCGCGCCAACACCGGGGGATGTAGACACCAGATACTTACCACAGGATGGTATATAAATGCTGCTGGAGGTCCGCGGCCATGTAGCGGTCTAACCATGGGCTTTGTGTCGATGCAGTTGCCCACTGGGGACCCGGTCTCGTCAGATCCGACTATGGCCGGATTCGATGAAGCAGCAATAATTGGCAACGCTGTCTTCGGAAGGGGGGCGGAGTCGGCTTGTATTCGTCACATGAATGCGTATCTGTGTGTGTCGGAAAAAGCAGTGGTTCGGCCTGGAGTCGCCTCGTCACGAAAGTGGCGAGGCGTCTCCTTCGAGACTGCCGGCCGGGGAGATGCAGTTGGCGAACACATGCAGTACGAGGGTGGGTGTTTGAATTAGAATAGGGAGCGATTGGCCACTAAATTGGGAGAAAAAGGGAAAAAATCAAAAATAAATGTATAAATGCTGCTGGTATTAGCATTTTAGTATTCTTGTCCTACCCAAGAGATGGAATTGGTTGTAACTAACTAACTCTATATCTTTGTTAGCTAGAGGAGGTCGAACTACTTGGACTTGATGGGCATATATACAAGGGTCGTCTGAACACCCGAGCCGTCAAAAATTCGGATTCCAGGCTACCTATGATCTTTCCCAAAGATGGTAAGAAAATCTCTTTTGACTGTTTCTCTTTCTGACCGGATGTTTCAAAAAGTAAGCAAGCAAGTAAGAGACAGTAAGTACCCCCCCCCGCCCCCTTTTTTTCTCTGCAATTGTATCCGGCCAATTGACCCTTCGCTAAGGTCTGCCCCCCTTAGTTACTGTTGCTAAGTCCGTCAAGCTTTAACATTATTTTACGGTTAATAAAAGTAATTACTTATCTTGGAGCAGACAAAGCTGTACTTGTTGATCTGTGAGGGGTTCAACTGGATTTGAGGACGTCCACATAGCTTTATCCACAGCCTACACTTTTCACGGTTTGATTTTGGTTTTGGAAAGGGAAAAAAAACATGCATCTCCTTCCAGCCTCTCTGGGTAACGAGTGTCACTGTTACAAGTGTCCCAGGCACAATGTTTAACCATAGCTAAAAGTCCACAAAACCAGCTCGAAAATGAAGAAAATCTGAAACTTTTGTAATGGAGTCAACGGAGCGCCGCCATGAACGTGTCGGACCTCTGTCGGAGCCTGTCCTATGCTGCGCTGTGACTGGCCAGTCTGCGTTTCGGAGGCGTGGCTTATTGAAGGGTCAATTACTCCCCTCTTCCGAGCTGTCCTGTCCCGGTCGCTGCTCCGTCCCCTCTGCCGATCCGGTGAGGGCTGCAGACTACCATGCGCCTCTTCTGATGCATGTGGAGTTGCCAGCCGCTTCTTTTCACCTGACAGTGAGGAGTTTCGTCAGGGGGACGTAGCGCGTGGGAGGACCACGCTATCCCCCCCTCCAGTTCCCCCTCCCCCTTGAAAAGGCGCCCCGACCAACCAGAGGGGCGCTAGTTCGGCGACCAGGACACATACCCACATCCGGCTTTCCATCAGCAGACGCGGCCGATTGTGTCTGTAGGGACGCCCGACCAAGCCGGAGGCAACACGGGGATTCGAACCTAGGCAACGGAATAGACCGCTACGCCACCCGGACGCCCCATAAGTACTTGTTTTTAAGACTGTCCACTCACACTTAATACAGTTGAATTATAGTTAAAAAATATATAATAGTTACCATCGCAACCAATTGCAGTCACATCATTTTGCTGTGGAAAGACAGGGTTTGAGGGATAAATGAAACCCCACGCTCTTGCACAAGTTAATACCGCGGCCACTCTTTCCCTTTGCTGCCAAGTCCGCATTACTGTCAGTGTTGACAAATCTAATGTGATTTCGGGAATCTACTCTCGCAGGTTTAGTCATACAAAATGAGCTGTGAGTCAAAGACGACACAGGTGAAGGAGCGTCCGTTTTGCGGACAGCTGTCATGGCAAGTGTTGGAGGAAGAGGCTGTGACTTTTGACACAACCCCCCCCCCTACAAAAAAATAACCATAATGCAGTCTGTTGGATTAATTACGCTGGCTGCGTCTGCAGCATTCGAAGGTGTTGGAAGTTGCCCTTAAACCAAAATTATTTCAGCCAAAGTTGTTTTTATAGCCAAAAAGTGAATTGTTAACCACAAACTAATGAGCCAGCTGAATTGTGCAATGAGTTGGCCCTCGAAAGGGGTCTGTGATAGAGGTCTAACGCTGACAGTTGAGACAGACACACATCAGAAAACACCCCATCCTGCCCCCCCCCCCCCAAGGACCAGTTACACAACTGGTATTCGGAAAAAAAAAACCATACGGTGTTGTGTGTCTTAATCTCGGCCCTCGGCCCGTTTCTTCTCTGCAGAGTGACATTTGGTCCAGAATCAGTCCTACAGTACAGGATGGAGAAAGAGGGAGAGACAGACAGACAGCGAGACAGAGAGACAGAGAGGGAAAGAGAGAGAGAGATATTTCACATCACATTTGTGTAACATAACATCGTCACTGAGTTTCCCGTCTCTGGTTTCTATCTGGAAAAGAGTTGTCCATTCATGAATACTGATTGAACTTCATTTTGTCGAAAAGAATTATGTTTCATTTTCCCCAACCAATAATACTCCTAATAAGATCTAAGTCACGATAACCAAGATGAGAAAAATAGATAATATATAGACAAATCAGCAGATAGATTAACTTTGCGTCATAACCTCAAGTAGTACATTCAATGGCGTCAGAAAGTATTTCTATTTATGCTAGTATTTCCCATCATATTATATTCTACTCCAGCTCTCTACTTAAACCAGGTATTTAGATGTCTTCAGAAATAGACTGAAAAAAACCCGCTGAAAAATACTACTTAATGGTCAGAGTATTCACATCCTCTCTATTAACAGCTTTAATTGGGCCAGGTATATTCACATTTTTAGAGAGGTCACATCAGAGATGTTAACAAGCTCCACCTATGTTGAGTTTGAATCCACCTGTGTTGTGTTGCGTGACAAGGCAATAAATTTGCCCGACTTTGTGAGGCCGCACAGCTGCAGCAGCAGATCACATCGACCTCGCTGTCATGAAAACCAAAGGACGCCCCCCCCCCAAGTACTTTACGATGAAGTTGTTAGGTGGCAGAAAGCCAGAAACGGTTATAAAATTCTAACAAAATATGGCGTGACCCAGACACTACCAAGATCAGGCTGTCCTACTTAACTGGGCAAGTGTTATGGAAGTGACCGAGAGACTACAACGCTCAGAGTTGCACAATTCGTTTTGTTGAAATGGGAGAAACTGTCCAGAGATCAACAATATGTCAGCGCCTCACGGACTGGGCCTCTGAGAGAATGGCGTGAGAGGGGAGGCCCGTCTGAGAAGGCTAACATTAAGTCACGGCTAGCGTTTGCTGGAAGCCCTTTGACAAAATCTGAACTTCTAAAGGAAGGCGATTTTGTGGTTTTGATGAACCAAAATCGGTTCATCAGACCAGATGAGTCAGATAAGTCGTTATTTTTTCCATTTGAAATGTCATGATGATGGGGGATTGTGCTGGACAGGCACTCAATATTCCAGTAGAACTGTAAGAGGCCGTCTAGGCCATAATTCTTATGCAGGAGCGTTGTGATATAGCTGGATGTAGGAAACGAGAGAAATAGACCTGTTGACACTTCCCAGACTACAAACCAGGGGTAGCAGCCATTGTGGCTGGTGTGCCGACAGCTCAACCAGTACACAGTTCCCACCCTTGTAAAAATTGATCCCGGGACCAAAGCTAACACAGACAACTGTGTATTACAAACTACATCACACTATATAGGAATACTGTTGCCCAGTAATATAGATTGTCATGGCCACATCAGCATCACGTTACAAAATTTTTTTTCTCCATTGGAGTTGTTTCCACCACGCACGTGTTTGCTGCTGCACTAGTGTTCATCTACACCAACACAGTCTCACTCCCTAGGCGTCATTTTCTGTAGATTAGTCAAATTCCTTATGCATCAGCATATGATGCTTTTCACCCACCCTGGGCTTCCATTTCTGAAGCCCTGAGCAGTGGTCTAATGTAGATGAAAACGCGCATGCGCACTGCTCCGAGGGTCGCTAGATAGAGATTCCTTGCATGCACTAGGCTTATGCACTGATTTCTTGATCGGAAATGTAGGCTATTGCTATTAAAAGTATTCCTTGCTATTTCACCATAATACTGGCCTTTTTTGTTTGGCTACATGTGTGCAAAATCAATCAGTCAGTCAGTCAATCAATCAATCAATCAATCAATCCTGTTACGGCTCGCCCACCCCGTGCCGGCAGCCAATCGGCTCGTCAGGGCCGGGCTTAGTCATCAGGGCTGGGCTTAAGTTTGGTGGCCTTCCACGTGCCCGTTGTCAGTTCGTGTTGTAACCTCCTCGCAGTAGCGGCTACTTCTCCCTCACAGTCCTTTTCTCTCCGAACTCACCCCAGCCCTTGGTTCATGTTTTTCCCTTGCAAAGTTTCCCCGTGGAAGTATCCTGCCGTGTTCCCGTTTGGATTACCAGCGAGTTTTTTCCCCTTGGACTTTCCGTTTTTCCTTGTCGCTCATTGCCTTCCTATGTTTGACTATTGGTACGCATAAGGAATAAAGTACTCCAGTTTTCGGCTAACCCCATCTCTGTCTGATGTCGTGCGCTTGGGGTCTTCCACAAACCCTAACAGTACGAACTGACCATGATGACCCCAGCCGACACAGAGAGCGTACCGGCCAGCCCGCTTCAAGCAGCTCTCATCGGACAGATCCAACTGACTAACTCCCACACCCAGCAGCTAGAGGCGGCCTCCGCCGCAGTGAGAGATCTTCAGACTCGGGTCCAGCCCCGCCAGGCCTCTGTGGGTAACCTAACAAGGTAGCAGGCAGCGTTGGTGAGCCAACAAGCAGAGATCCTGCGGCAGTTGCAAATCATCACGGCGGCTCTCACCATCCAGCCGCCGGGCCAGCCTGCCCCTGGAGTCATGGGTAACCCGCCCCCTGGGCCCGCGGCCCCGGTTAACCCTGTGGGGCTCAACCCAGTTCCCCGGGAGCCTTGCCTCTCCAGCCCACGACCGTTTGATGGTGACTTTGAGACCTGTGCCACATTCATCATGCAGTGTGAGCTGGTCTTCCTGCACCAACCCAGCATGTTCACGACTGATGCTGCCCGGGTCGCTTACATGACCAACCTGCTCACAGGCCGAGCAGCTCAGTGGGCCACTGCTTCCTGGTCCATGAAGGCCAGTTTCTGCCTCACCTACAAGGCCTTTGAGGCGGAACTACAGAAGGTTTTCCACCATCCAGCCGGTGGCCAGGACCCTGGTGCTCGGCTGAGCAGTATCCAGCAGGGCAGTGGCAGTGTCACAGACTACTCGGTGGAGTTCAGGCTGGCTGCAGCTGAGAGTGGCTGGAATGACCGGTCACTTCGGGTCACCTTCCAGAGAGGTCTCAGCGAGGCTGTCAAGGACCAGCTAGCCACCCGGGAGGAGCCCACCTCCCTCGAGGACCTGATCAAGCTCGCCACCCGCATCGAAGGACGCCTCCGGGAGAGGAGGCGCGAGCGAGCCCTGCGTGGATCCCCGTTCATTCCGCAGTCGTCGAGCACTCCTAACAGGATCCCTACTCCTGTTCGCCCCACTTTCCCTGTGGCCGCTTCTCCCCCCGTGCCCCAGACCACTACGGGGGAGGAACCTATGCAGCTGGGGCGCACGTGCCTTAGTCCGGCCGAACGGGAGGCCCGGTTCAAGGTGGGTCAATGCCTCTACTGTGGCCAGAAGGGACATCTGATCAGCGGCTGCCCCACTCGGCCAAAAGACTAGGCTCACTGGGGCCCCGGGAGATCCTAGTGAGCCGACTTTCCTGTTCCCGCCGTCCTGCCCCACAGAACCATCTAGTTAGCGTTACCCTGGCCTGGGCTGACCAGCGGCTCACAGTGGGTGCACTCCTCGACTTGGGGGCTGATGAGTGTTTCCTGGGCTCGGAGTTTGCTGCCCAGGCTAACATCCCGCTAGAGACGCTGGAGAAGCCCATGGAGGCCTTCGCGCTGGACGAGCGCTGCCTGGCCAGCGTCACCCAACGCACCCACCCTGTCTCTCTCACCATAGCAGGGAACCATGTGGAGAGACTTCGGTTCTACATCATCCAGTCCCCGTTAGTCCCTGTGATCCTAGGGCGCCCCTGGTTCATGCAGCATGAGCCACACATCGCCTGGGCCTCCGGTACCATCATGGATTGGAACTCCTCCTGTCATGCCCAATGTCTCCAGGCTGCTCCCGCCCCATCCCCCTGACGTGCCCCTAGTACCCCGCCTCCCGACCTCTCCTCTGTTCCCCCTGAGTACCATGAGTTAAGAGATGGTTTTCAGCAAGACCCGGGCCCAATCTCTTCCTCCTCATCGGCCTTATGACGGTGCTATCGACCTCCACTCTGGGGCACCCCTTCCCAGCCGTCGTCTGTACAGTCTGACCATCCCCGAGAAGGCTGCGATGGATGAGTACATCTCCGAGTCCTTGGCAGCGGGGCTCATTTGGCCCTCATCCTCCCAGGTGGCAGCTGGATTCTTTTTCGTGAAGAAGGACGGGGGCCTCCGACCCTGCATTGATTATCGCCAACTCAATGAGATAACCGTCAAAAACAAGTAACCCCTTCCTCTCATGAGTTCCACCCTTGAGCCCCTCACCCAGGCTACAGTCTTCACTAAGCTGGACCTCCGGTGTTGCCTATCATCTGGTCTGGATCCGGAAGGGGGACGAGTGGAAGACTGCCTTTAAGATGCGCCGGGGTCATTATGAGTACCTGGTCATGCCGTTCGGCCTCACCAACGCCCCGGCAGTATTCCAGGCTCTCATGAATGACATTCTCCGCGACATGCTCGACGAGTTTGTGGTGGTCTACCTCGATGACATCCTCATCTTCTCCAGGACCCTCGAGGAACATGTCCAGCATGTCCGCCGGGTACTCGGACGTCTCCTCCGGAACCGGCTCTTCGTCAAGGCAGAGAAGTGCCAGTTCCATTCCCCTTCCGTTGACTACCTGGGCTTCGTCGTTGAGAGGGGACAGACCCGGGCCAACCCCCGCAAGATCCAGGCTGTGGTGGACTGGCCCGATCCCACATCACGGAAGGAATTACAGAGCTTCCTCGGGTTTGCGAACTTCTATCGGAGGTTCATCCGGAACTACAGCTGCGTGGCAGAACCTCTCACCAGGCTGACCTCCCCCTCCCAGCCGTTCATCTGGTCCCCGGCTGCTCGCTCTGCGTTCCAGTCCCTCAAGGAGAGTTTCACCAGCGCCCCAGTCCTGCTCCACCCCGACCCCAAGAGGCAGTTCATCATAGAGGTGGATGCTTCGGACACTTGGTTGGGGGCTGTCCTTTCCCAGTGGTCAGCGTCTGACCAGAAGGTCCACTCATGCGCCTTCTTCTCTCGCCGGTTCCTCCCCGCCGAGGAGAACTACGATGTCGGGAACCGGGAGCTGCTGGCAGTGGTGGCTGCTCTGGAGGAGTGGCGCCATTGGCTGGAGGGGGCGGAACAGCCGTTCACCATCTGGACGGATCATAAGAACTTTACGTTCATCCGGGCAACCAAGCGCCTCAATGGTCGGCAGGCACGGTGGGCCAGCCTCCTCAGTCGGTTTGACTTCACGCTGACTTATCGCCCCGGGTCCCGCAACACGAAGGCAGACTCCCTGTCCCGACAACACCCGAGGAGGGAGCCAGCTACAGAGGAGCCGACTCCCATCCTTCCTGAGGCCAGGGTGGTTGGCGTGGTTACCTGGGGCATCGAGACCGTGGTCAGGCAGGTGTTGCGCTCCCATCCCGCCCCGAGCCACGTCCCTGCACGCCACCTATTCATCCCGGACGCAGTCCGGCCCCGGGTTCTCCAGTAGGGCCATGCCAGTCAGTTTGCTTGCCACCCGGGTGTCCACCGCACCTTCACCTTTCTGGCTCGGCGTTTCTGGTGGCCCACCATGAGGAACGACGTCAGGGACTTCGTAGGGGCCTACTCCGTCTGTGCTCACAGCAAGGCCTCTCACCAGGCACCCGCGGGTCTGCTGCAGCCCCTCCCAACTCCAAGCCGGCCCTGGTCCCATGTGGCGTTGGATTTTGTCTCCGGACTGCCTCCCTCCCAGGGTAACACTGTGATCCTGACAGTGGTGGACCGCTTCAGTAAGGGAGTGCACCTGGTGGCCCTCCCCAGACTCCCATCGGCTTCTGAGATGGCGGACCTCCTGACGAGCCACGTGTTCCATCTCCACGGCCTTCCCCTGGACGTCGTCTCGGACCGAGGGCCCCAGTTCATCTCCCAGGTATGGCGGGCCTTTTGTAAGGGGTTGGGTGTCTCTGTTAGTCTTTCCTCTGGCTATCACCCACAGACTAACGGACAGACAGAGAGGATGAACCAGAGCATGGAGTCTGCCCTCCGGTGCGTGGCCGCCAAGAAGCCCAGCTACTGGAGCCGGTTCCTCTCCTGGGTCGAGTATGCCATCAACTCCCTGGTCAGCTCTGCCACCGGCCTCTCACCTTTTGAGGTGTCCCTGGGCTACCAGCTGCCCCTCTTTGCTGCGCAGGAGTCGGAAGTGGCGGTTCCCTCCGTGCAGGCCCATCTGAACCGGTGTCGTCGCATCCGGGAGGTGACCAGAGCTGCTCTGCTCCGGGCTGCTGAGCGCGCCAGTCGGGGAGCCAACCGACGCCGGTCCCCAGCACCTACGTACCAACCAGGCCAAAGGGTGTGGCTATCCTCGAAGGATCTCCCGCTTCAGTCCACCGCGAAGAAGCTGAACCCCCGGTTTGTCGGGCCCTTTGAGATCAGGAAGGTTCTCAGCCCCGCGGCGGTGAGTCTTAAGCTTCCGGCTTCCTTGAAGACCCATCCCGTGTTTCATGTGTCTCGGGTTAAGCCTGTCTCTCACAGTCCTCTGATGCCTCCGGCCCCGGCTCTGCCTCCCCCTGAGATCGTGGATGGGCACCCCCAGTGGAAGGTCCGCCGGCTGCTGGACGTCCGGTGCCGAGGACGGGGGTTCCTGTATTTGGTGGACTGGGAAGGCTACGGTCCGGAGGAACGTAGCTGGGTCTCCCGCCAGCTCATTCTGGACCCTGGGCTGCTCACTGAGTTCCATCATTCCCATCCCGACAAGCCGGGCAAGTCACCTGGTGGCTCCCGTGGAGGGGGGGTACTGTTACGGCTCGCCCACCCCGCGCCGTGGCCCGCCCACCCCGCGCCGGCAGCCAATCGGCTCGTTAGGGCCAGGCTTAGTCATCAGGGCTGGGCTTAAGTTTGGTGGCCTCCCACGCGCCCGTTGTCAGTTCGTGTTGTAACCTCCCCACAGTAGCGGCTACTTTCCCCTCACGGTCCTTTTCTCTCCGAACTCACCCCAGCCCTTGGTTCATGTTTTTCCCTTGCAAAGTTTCCCCGTGGAAGTATCCTGCCGTGTTCCCATTTGGATTACCAGCGAGTTTTTCCCCTTGGACTTTCCGTTTTTTCCTTGTCGCTCATTGCCTTCCTATGTTTGACTATTTGTATGAGCAAGGAATAAAGTACGCCAGTTTTCGGCTAACCCCATCTCTGTCTGGTGTCGTGTGCTTGGGGTCTTCCACAAACCCTAACAGTTTTGTGTTACTACCCGGGTAGATTCTCTCTCCACTTTGTTTTCAAACAAAAACCAAAAGACAATTTATTTTCATTGTTATTTTTCCTAAAACAAAGAGCTTTATTTTATTTTGGGGTATTTTCAATTACAAAAGAAAATATTGTGAATGTTGTGTTGCAGAGCGTGTGCAATAAACCTGCCAGCTGTTCTGTTATAAAAGCGACGTCTCCTTGTGAGTCTTGTCAACCACACTACTCAGAGCCTAGGAAATTGATGTATAGCTATCCTTTCTAATTCAGAATAGAGGTGCTACATAAATCTTGGGGAGCCAGCCAGGAGTGGTTTTATTCATACGTGTATATACAGAACAACTTGGCACATTTGTTCACAACTTATTATTATCCCTCAGACTGTAAATTGTTGTTTAATTTTTTTGGTTGTTTTACAATTTCACTTACTGCAACATGGATGTTATTCAGTCTGAAAATATTAAGGTGCCAAATTCAGTCCTAGTCGGTGGTCTCTCTGGCACTAAGGTAGATGAGGAAGTGATTGAGTTTTTGGGGCAATATGGGTCTATAGCAAGAGTGGTTAAGATTGAAAGTTCTGATGCTGATTTCAAGAACACAGCTGTTGTTGAGTTTCATTTTGGCTCAGCTATTCAAACACTCCAGTGTGACTTACCATGCCACAGACCCTCTTCTGATCCCAACATTACCCACCACATCCAGTTTTTGTCTAGCCTTTACACTGCTAGTGCAGGCTCAAGCCTAACCCAATCTTACCTCTCCGAGTTGAAAAATGTTGTAAAAATGAGTGATACAGATTTTGAGAAAGTACTGCCAGTGGAGTTGGCCAGAATTCAACATTCTGCAAAACAGTTGAACCGCCCAGTTGAACATGAAGAGCTTAAAGTGGACAAAACCCCACCATATTCCCCTGATGCAAATGCAGTGGCAGCACTGGTGACTGACCAGATCCCAAGTGACCCAACCAGTCACTCCAGCATGTCTATGAATATTGATGGTATTCCGTCCCCCCTCAAACAGGTATCAGAGGCTCCACCTAATGGTGGCAGATCACCCTACCGGTTATCACCTGAACAACTTTGTACACCTGAAGTCCAAAGAGTGGTGGTGGAACACATAGTGAAGAGTAGTGACACGTCTTCAATACATTACGGCTTTTCCAAGTTGAGGCCTTTCTCCGGAAAAACTCCTTGTCCAAGCCTGGAAGTTGATTATGACACCTGGCATAGTAACGCCGAATTTTACCTCACAGATACCACAGTCTCTGATAAACAAGTGGTCAGAAAAATTGCAGAAAGCCTGCTTCCTCCAGCTGCAAACATTGTGAAGCATCTAGGGCCTCAGTCCAGCCCCCACGATTATTTGAGTGTTCTTGACTCAGCTTATGGTACTGTGTATGATGGCAACGAGCTCTTTGCAGCATTCCTAAATAGCAACCAAAACGCAGGTGAAAAACACTCTGCTTACTTACATCGACTACAGGCTACATTGAGCAAAGTAGTGAAAAGAAAAGGCATTGCTGCCGGAGACTCAGATCTCCAACTGCTGAAACAGTTCTGCAGGGGATGTTGGGACAACCGCTTCATCACAACTCTCCAGCTGGAACAAAAAAAGTGCGACCCACCCTCATTCCCTGACTTATTGCTCTTACTACGAACCGAAGAAGACAAGCAAGCTGCCAAGTCTGATCGCATGAAGCAGCATCTCGGGCTTCCCAAAACTAAAGTCCAGTCCAACACCTTGAATGTGTACGACTCTGACACAGATGAGAAAGACATGGCAGCAGCTGCTGCAGATGACAACCTTAATGTGGTTACAACAAAAATGAAAAAACAAATTGCACAACTTCAAGCCCAGTTGGCGACCCTGAAAGCGTCTATGGATGGGTCTTCAACAAAGGCTACCACCAAGACCGTCAAGTCAAAGAACTCTAAGCCGAAAGAGTCTGTAGAGAAATCACCACAGCAAAATGTGGGAAAAGCCAACAAGAAACCTCGGCTGTGGTATTGCTTTAACTGTGGCGAAGATGGACACATAGCCCCATCCTGCAACAATGAGCCCAACCCTGAGGTTGTTGAGGCTAAACGAAAAGAACTTCGAGAGAAGCAGCAGTTGTGGGAAGAACAAACTCAGCTAGCTTTAAACTAGGTTTTCTTCCTGTTGAGGGGCAAACAGGAACAAAGACTAACAACACCTGTCCCAAACCAAACGCTGAACAGAATACCTCAAGCTACTCACACAGCACAAAGCACCAACCTAAGATACCGAAAAGGCTAATAGGAAAAAAATGCACTAGCAATGTGACTGTGTCAGGAGTAAGCTGTAACTGTCTTCTTGACACCGGGTCTCAGGTGACCACCATATCAACCTCATTCTACAAAGAACACTTGTCAGAGCAGCCAATCCAGCCCTTTCATCTTCTGGATGTAGAGGGTGCTACTGGTCAGTCAATTCCATACGTAGGGTACATAAAAGTCAGCATTGGCTTCCCAAAAGACTTCATTGACACAGCACCTGAAGTATCCACTCTAGCATTTGTTGTCCCTGATCTATGCTCCAACAGTGACTTACCTGTTCTGATAGGGACTAACTTACTTGATGTGCTATATGATGAACACTGCCAGCACAACACTCTAAAGAACACTTCAACTGCCTGTGGCTATACACAAATCCTCAGGGCACTTGAGCTCAGAAAAGAGCTGAATGCCACTGGAGGGATAGGTTTAATGACACTTAAAGGAAAAACACAGCAAGTTATTCCTGCACATGAGAAAGTCCCCGTGGAAGGTTATATCAATGTCAATCCTGCTAATACTGAAAAATGGGCAGTTCTGGAGCAGCCAACAACATCTGCCTTACCTGGTTGGATCAGAAATGAGATGGATCATGATATAACAATCCCCGCAAACTGCGCGTTTCCGTCTAAATTAGACCACTGCTCAGGGCTTCAGAAATGGAAGCCCAGGGTGGGTGAAAAGCATCATATGCTGACGCATAAGGAACTTGACTAATCTACAGAAAATGACGCCTAGGGAGTGAGAATGTGTTGCCTACACGGTCAAAACATTTCAACAGCAGGGGGTGCCCCGGTGGCTCACCTGATAGAGCACGTACCACGTAAGGCTGAGTCCTTACCGCAGCGGCCTGGGTTCAAATCCAGCCCGGGCCCGTTGTTGCATGTCATCCCCTTTCTCTCTCCCCTGCTCTTCCTGTCTCTCTCCACTATCACTATCCAATAAAGGCGAAAAGTGTCCCACAAAAACACACATTTCAACAGCCATATACGGAGACTGGAGAGTGTTTCCAACCATGGTAAAGGTGACTTGTAGTTTGATGGTAGTATAACTTGACTCCCATTATCCAGATGGATAAAATAACTTTCTTAATGGAGAAAAGGGATGTCCGTTTTAACTTGGCCTGAAAGAAAACCACAACATTAGGTACAAACCAAACAGCCGAACAAGTATCACCATCAATCCAGCACGTATGGTGGGGGCAGCACCCTGCTCCTGTACCAGGCTGCTCTTCAGCATGACAGACGGAATAAAAACTGGAACACTTTGGTCCATTTAGAATTTTATTTATCTGCAAGTTTTTTGGTCTCGGACAACCTTTTTCAAGGCGTACTTGGAAACAACTGAAAACAACAGAAATAGAGAGCTTTATTTTCTCTTAATTAGCCATCTGCAAAACATCTGTGCAGCCCAGCAGGAGGGACTGGAAAGCTGTTGCCATCAAAGACAAGATGGATGGAGCCGAATACAGGCAAACCTTTCAGTCAGCAAGAAAAGTCTCAGGATGGATAATTAATGTTACGACAGGGCAATGTCCCAAAGTACACAGCAAAAACTGCTAAGGAGTTAATACTCTGGAAGGGCCCGGAGTCTTATTTTCGCCAATGTTTACCCATAAGACACCGTTTTACAGCTGTGGCCAGTGGTGGTCTCGCATCCAAAAGTTCCGCAATGAAGCCGATCAGTAAAATGATATCCTAACAGATATGCACAACGGATATGCACACCTATCATAACGGATATACACAATGGATATGCAAAACTACAAAAATTTAACATCCAGGTTGTAAAAAAAAAAGGAATTTTCCTTAAAATACCATTGAGAATCTGTTGTATGACCTCTAAATTGCCGCGGAGTGGGAACAAATCTGGAGGAACGCACCAAGAGGAGGATGAATACTTTAGTCTATGTAAAATGGTCTTTCATATTAGAAAAACGGGTTGTATAAAACATAAGTTTGTTGTGTGAAACATATTTTACAAATTGCCGCGGAGTGGGAACAAATCTGGAGGAACGCACCAAGAGGAGGATGAATACTTTAGTCTATGTAAAATGGTCTTTCATATTAGAAAAACGGGTTGTATAAAACATAAGTTTGTTGTGTGAAACATATTTTACGTTGTTGCATGAGGCATTTCATGCATGTATATAATGGAATTTTGCTTCATAAGTGGGTTGAATTTATTGTATAAGCGAAAGGCAAAACATTATTTCAATGCATCATAATTTGGAGATGTAACAGGAGCAAAAACTGAAGGGTGGATTCTTTCTGAGGATATTGTGTGTGTGAGAAAGACGATGGCACAGTCTTTTTGTTTTTTTGTTTTTTTTTGTGCTTGGATACCAAAGCATGTATGCTGGTGTTGAAAGGAGAGATTGTTGTTGGATGAGTAGGTAGGAAGAAGTTCAGTTGAGGAGCGATGTTTTGTACTGAAACAGTGTTTGGAAGCTGGAGGAACAAGGTGGAGGAGGATGGATGACTGATTTGGTGTCCAAACGTTACCGTGTTACATAACACTAGCAAGGGGCCAGAGGCCTAAAAAAAACTCAGAGCTTAGGAAATGCGACCTCATTCATCACTAAAACCTCATCTTTTCTCTGCTTCACTCCTGCACTGGGGGGAAATAAAAAACCCTAAAGACAAAGGGGGGGTCTAAAAAAAACTGGCCTGCTGTTTGCCAGTGCACGGTTTGGGTGTGATCGACGACGGCAGCTGGCTTACAGCCTGTATTATCAGGAATCAGGAACACTTTATTTGTCATTTCAATTCATGCACTTGCGCACGCGAAAGGAAACAAAACATTGTTTCCCAAGCCCACAGCAGTGCAACACAAAGACAAAAACGCATCCAAAGACTACAAGAACACATATATCCAAACTAACACATATATCCAAACTTAAAAAAAAAAAATCATTGGCCAGGAGAACGAACACAAGCCAGGATGACTGTCAGAACTGCTAGTCTGCATGGACTAGCAGTTAGCTCTGCCCGCCCCGCTTCCGCGTCCTGTCAGACCACCGTCGGTGTTTCCTGTTCAGGCACAGCTCCGTGGTGCTTGGGCCCACTGGATGCAGCAGATCAGGCTCCCTCAGCTGATCCAACACTACCTCTCCCAGCCAGACACCTTTGACACACCTCCCCACACTCCACACGACGATACTAAAAACACAGTCAAGGCTAGATGAGGCCGCCACC
This sequence comes from Lampris incognitus, assembly GCF_029633865.1. NCBI lineage: Eukaryota > Metazoa > Chordata > Actinopteri > Lampriformes > Lampridae > Lampris > Lampris incognitus. Next base: position 43,570,015 of record NC_079220.1, on the reverse strand, counting down.
AGACCACCCACAGTGTTATTGGAACTGTTGGTCTGCATGGGCTAGCAGGTAGCTTAGTTTGCTCCGATTCCACATCCTGTCAGACCAACCTTGGTGTTACCTCTCCCTGCGCAGCTCCAGGCAGGGCCATGGTCCCTGGGCCCACAGGACGCAGCAGACCAGGCTCTCCCAGCCATCAAACAAAGACACAAACTTAGACACAGACATGGACAAAGACACTGCGTGAATGGTACCGGGTTAGGCCGCCACAAATGTGAATTCGCGCCACCATCTTCCCACATGGGCGGCACGGTGGCGCAGTGGTTAGCGCGGTCGCCTCACAGCAAGAAGGTCTTGGGTTCGAGTCCCGGGGTAGTCCAACCTTGGTGGGTCATCCCGGGTCGTGTTCTGTGTTGAGTTTGCATGTTCTCCCCGTGTCGGCATGGGTTTCCTGTGGGGGGTCTGCTTTCCTCCCACGGTCCAAAGACATGTACTAAGTCAGGTGAATTGGCCGTACTAAATTGTCCTGAGGTATGAATGTGTGTGTGTGTGTGTGGGGGGCCTAGCGGCCTGTCCAGGGTGTCTCCTTGCCTGCTGCCCAATGACTGCTGGAAAAGGCTCCAGCATCCCCATGATCCTGAGAGCAGGATAAGCGGTTCAGATAATGGATGGATGGATCTTCTCACACTGGGTGAGGCCGCTGCAAATGTGAATTCGCGCTGCCATCTTCCCACCCCGGAAGCGGGGAAAAAATTGTAGTGAAGGCTGGAAATGTCACGGTTGGGCATCGCTGTGCATTTTAAGAAATGGTGGGTTTGATGTTGTGATGAGAACTACTGTGCCCAGCATGCTGTGTACGTAAGAGGAGGGGCACGCAACAATATGTTTTAGCGCGGTTCTGTACTGGGGCATGCTGGGATTGTTCTACTCTGTACTGGAAGCAGATGGCTGAATAAAGCACGGGATTAATCGCGACTCCCTTGCCTGTCGTATGTGCACATGACATGGTGTCAGAAGATCTTCGAATCCACTTACCTCAATAATAGGGAACGGAGTTGGTCTGGTGAGACGAGGAATGGCAAAATTTAATCCCCCCGAGGCATTTGATTTCACACAACCGGCGGCATGGCAGATTTTGGATTCAGAGGTTTTCCCGGTTTCGACTAGCAACCAAGCTAAATGCGGAGGAAGGTGAGATCCAAGTCAATTCCTTGATATACACAATGGGGAAAGATGCAGAAGCTATTTTTAATTCATTTACGTTCGAAGAGGCTTCTCACGCTAACGATTATGACAGGGTGGTCAGTAAATTCAACGAGCATTTCGTACCACGGAGAAATGTAATCCACGAACGTGCATGTTTTCACCAGCGCTCGCAGAGAGCTGGAGAGACTGTCCAGGCCTTTGTGAGGAGTTTACATGAGTTGGCAGAACACTGCGAGTTCGGGGCATTAAAGGAAGAGCAAATTCGTGATAGAGTTGTGATCGGAGTTGCTGACCGAGACGTGTCACAGAAGTTGCAAATGGAAGATGAGCTCACGCTAGGAAAAGCGGTGCAAATGGCCCGTCAGTTCGAACTGGTTAAACAGCAAAATGCGGAAGGAATTACAGCTGAACTGAATGCAGTTAGCAAAGCACAGGGCGCCAATACCAACCGCGACCGCAGTAACGCTGACAACCACTACAATAAGGGCGACGGAAACGCACAGCGGCCCAAAACATCCTGCCCCCGATGTAATCGCGCGCACGGGCAGCAGCAGGAATGCCCTGCACGCAACAGGCGTTGCAGGAAATGCGACAAGCTGGGACATTTTGCTGCCGTATGCAAAACCAGAGACGTGAGGGAGGTCGTTTACCAGGGTGACCTGTATGAGGGCGAAGCGGAAAGTGAAAGCCACCCCTACTTTCTCGGTTGCATTGAGGGGATGGATTTTGAGAAAAAGTGGCAAGTGGAATTACCGATCTGCGGCAAGTTGGTTAATTTTAAAATCGATACAGGGGCGGACATCACTACCATGTCACAGACTGCATATAGGTCACTGCCTGAACGGCCACAGCTGGTTAAAACATCAATCGACCTGAGAAGCCCAGGGGGAGCACTGTAGTGTGCGGGGAAATTTGTGGCATGCACGGAGAGACGGGGGAAGATGCACAAAATTGGGATTTTTGCGATAAAAGGACCAAATGCCAACAATCTATTGAGTCGCAGAGCTGCATGTGAAATGGGCCTAGTTTTTAGAACAGATCAGGTTAGCGAAGATGTTTTCGGGGACATTGGATTGCTTAATTGTGAACCTGTCATGATTGAGCTTAAGCCCAATATACAGCCTTATGCCCTCAGCACGCCACGCAGGGTCCCTTTCCTTCTCATGCCAAAAGTGGACGACGAGCTGCAAAGCATGCAGTCCTTGGGGATCATCACAGAAGTGACCGAGCCCACAGAGTGGTGTGCACCCATGGTGCCCGTAGTCAGAAAGAATGGCAAGATGTGGATCTGTGTGGACCTTAAGCGGTTAAACCAGGCTGTTAAGCGCGAGCGGTTTATGCTTCCCACACTGGAGGACATTATGCCCAAGTTAGCAGGGACAGGGGTTTTCACAATGCTAGACGCATTGTCTGGCTTCTGGCAAATTCCGCTAGATCCCAGATGTGTAAAACTAACCACTTTCATTACTCCCAGAGGCCGGTTCTGTTTCCAGCGGCTCCCGTTCGGCATCACATCGGCACCGGAGATCTTCCAGAGGGAAATGTGCATTCTGCTGAGAGACCACAAGGGCACGGTCGTCGTCATGGATGACATACTCGTGTACGGCAAGGACCAGGACGAGCACGATAGAAACTTGGAGGCGGTACTGCAGACAATCAAAACATCGGGGCTGAAGCTCAACTGCGAGAAATACCGCTTCAGCAGAAGTGAGTTGCAATATTTCGGGCACATCATCAGCAAAGATGGCATCAAACCAGATCCAGGCAAGGTGAAGGCCATCTCAGACATGCAGAGCCCCGAGAATGTCCCTCAGGTGAGACAGTGGCTGGGTATGGTAAATTATCTGGGGAGGTTTCTACCCGAACTGTCATCTGTGCTACACCCGGTGAGTGAGCTGCTGAAGAAAGATGCAGAGTGGCAGTGGGGGAGCCCCAACAGCAAGCCCTCACCAAGGTAAAGGCAATGTTGTCTTCCACTCCTGCCCTGGCATACTATGATGTAGCAAGGCCCACCATTGTGAACACGGATGCTAGTAGTTACGGGCTGGGGGCAGCACTGTTGCAGGTTCAGGGGGACAAAGTTCAGCCTGTTGCCTTCTGCTCCAGAACTCTCACAGATGCAGAGAAGAGATACTCTCAGTTAGAGAAGGAATTCCTTGCAGGGTGTGGGCATGTGAGCGGTTTTCCCGTTATCTTTTAGGCTTAGCTGAGTTTAGCTTACAGACAGACCACAAGCCCCTGGCCCCCCTCATTAATGCATATGATCTGGACAAAGTGCCGCTGAGATGCCAGTGGCTTCTAATGCGTGTAATGCGTTTTAACCCCAGAGCAGTGTATGTCCCGGGTTCACAGCTGGTGGTGGCCAACGCCCTTTCCAGGAACCCACTCCAGGACGGCCGCGGGGCAGACACAGACGGGGATATGCGTGCGCATGTCGAAGCTGTGATCGAAACCAAACCGGTGTCGAGCAAGAAGCTGGACATGTTAAAGCAGGCCATGCGTCAGGACAACTCAATGCAGAGGGTGATCGGGTACACCAGAGAGGGATGGCCAAGGCACGTGCCCTTTTATCTGCATGGCTACCACGCTGCGAGGGCATCGCTGTCCGAGGCAGACGGGCCGCTCCTGTACCAAGACAGGATTGTAATTCCCCCCGTGTATCAGGAAGACATCCTACACAGGATTCACAAAGGGCACCAAGGCCTTACAAAGTGTCGTGAAAGAGCCAAGATGTCTGTCTGGTGGCCCAGCATCGGATCGGACATTTACCGGAAAGTTACACAGTGCACATTCTGCCAAATCAATAAGCCCTCACAGTACAAAGAGCCCCTACGTACAACACCACTGTACAACGTACAACACCGGCCCATGGCACAAGATTGGGGCAGACCTTTGCGAGCAGGATGGAAAAAACTACCTGGTGGTGGTTGATTATTATTCCAGGGACATTGAGATCGCCCAGCTACGGACCACCTCCAGTCTACAGGTGATTGAACAGCTGAAAGGTATGTTCGCATGATGGGGCGTCCCTGGGGAACTCATTAGTGACAATGCCACATAGTTTACGTCAGCCAAATTTAGGCAGTTTTGTAGGAACTATGATTTCCGCCACGCAAACAGCAGCCCCCACTTCCCCCAGGCAAATGGAGCTGCCGAAAGGGCCGTCGGGATGGCCAAAAGAATTTTGCGGCAGCCTGACCCACACCTAGCGCTGATGTGCTACCGTGCCACACCAACTGCTGCCACAGGTGCGAGCCCCGCGCAGCTCATGACCGGCCGCCAGATCCGGACCAACATGCCTGTGCTGGAGAGGAAACTCCAGCCACAGCTCTTCGACCACAAGGAGGTGGAGAAGAATGACAGAAGGGCAAAAGAGGCTTATGTTTTTCTTTGACAGGAGACACTCTGCACGTGCCCTAACCGAACTGCAGTCAGGTGAGAGGGTACGAGTCAAACTAGACGGGCAGAAGGGGTGGAACATGCCCGCAGTCGTGGTGAATCCCTCAGGTGAGCCACGCTCCTACACGGTGCGTACGGAAGACGGAGCGGTCTTGAGACGGAACCGCAGGCACCTGCAATCCGTGCCTGGCCCTGCAACTGTTGCAACCCAACCAGCCAGAGACAGCAATGACTTGCAGCAGGAACAACTCAGCCCACCGGTCGCCACCTCATCGGGCACTCCCACGGAGCCGGACGTGTCAGCAAGGCCCTCTGGGTTCACCATCACCTCCAGTGGCAGAGTTGTAAAACCCCCAAAGCGGTATGATGTTTAGATACTGAGTGAGCAATGGGGCAGAATAATCCCCGCACTCAGTCGAAGGGCTGGGCAGTCTACCCCACCCTTCAGGTTAATTTTTGAATTTTTGAAGTGCATGTCTTCATTGTTAGCTTGTTATGCTGTTAATTAGCAAATTGCTAATATGGTATTGCTGTTGCTATGTTTTCCAATCTAGCAATGTTATTGTTTCCATTGGAACATACATGTTCTTTAAAAGGAGGGGGATGTGATGAGAACTACTGTGCCCAGCATGCTGTGTACGTAAGAGGAGGGGCACGCAACAATATGTTTTAGCGTGGTTCTGTACTGAGGCATGCTGGGATTGTTCTACTCTGTACTGGAAGCAGATGGCTGAATAAAGCACGGGATTAATCGCGACTCCCTTGCCTGTTGTATATGCACATGACAGATGTCAAGGCCGATGCTGACATGTCACCGCTGTTCTTTGATGACTGCAGGCGTGTGCAAGAGCAGAGACAAAGTGCCCCGGTCCCAGTCCCAGTCCCAGAGGTCGGATGGCATCCCCGTTCGCCCACAGAGTGCCAAGAGCTCCCGCAGTCGTTCAGGTGAGTCACAACACAAAACGCTGGTCGACATGGTTTCAAAATGCACATTGTTGGGGTCCTTGTAACTGATTACTCATTTCAAAAGTACTACTTATTATTCTCCGAGAGAAATTACTACAACCATTATTACTGTTTCACTAAAAAACCTCAAAATCAGCAGTTGTGTCCTTTTACCCGTTGAATTTCAGGATTAACACAGTTGCCTCACCTGCGAATTGATCACAACTTGTACCTGGACCGAAATTGAAACACGAATATTTAATAACATCACTTATTACTTTAATCATCACACATTTTGTACTGTCTCTTTCTGCTGGAAAAAAAGTATAAAAGGTAGGGTTCAGTTTTTTATTGTTCGCTATTTTTTTTAAAGCGCTCCGTCTTGTTCAGCGTCTCATGATGTCATCAATCTCGCATGATGTCGTCAGTCACTAATGATGATGTCATGAGTCAAGTCACCAATTTACATGTAACCAATCAGATCAGTGCATCAAAATATGAAACCCCGCCCACCTTTCCCACCAACGCTTACTTTTACTTGTCATACTTGTCAAATGTCAACTCATGACTATTAATGAGGACCATACCACTCCCTTACAATTCATGAGATAATTGACAAGTTATGATAAAGGTGTAAAAAATACTATATTAATGATTTACAAATACAAAATTGTCGCTAATTTTTTTTTTATGCTTTGTTCAAGATTTTTAGGCATGGAAGATGAAATATGATTTCGGTTGACTTAAACTTTTCACCTTCACATGAGCCTAGCAGTAGCCTGAGATATTTTGGTTGAGATCTTTTTGGTACCTCAACAAAAGTGCCTCTCGCCAACATTGATGTTTGTAGTTATCACACACCCGTTTAGGTTGGCAGCACTGAGATGATTGCCTCTCTCTCTCTCTCTCTCTCTCTATCTCTCTCTCTCTTGCACGCGCACGTGCGCGTACACACACGCACACACATTGCTCTTATGCCTTAATCCCTAATAAAAGTGGTCATGTAACTCCCTGCCTCTTCTCTCTCTCAGTCTCCAATAGCTCGATGCGAGACTGGCCGGTGTCTGTTCTGGGCTGTATGTCTCAAGGTTCGGTTGCCGACGGTTCACCCCGGGCCGACCCAGGAGCAGTGCCGCCACAGGGCACAGAGCTTCGCCTCAACCCAGGCCCAGATGAGGAGCCCCTGACCAACCTGTAGGGGGTGCACTTAGTGCAACATCCCCACTGGCTCGCTTATAGCAACACTTCTACCAAACTTCAGAGGGAGCAGGTTAATGGCAGAACCAAACCAAAGCAGCTGTCGTTATGTTTTAAATTAATTAATTTTGGAGAACTTTCATCAAGTGAGTGAGGGCGGCAGGCCCACGCCTGGAGCTTTTTGATTTGGGAATCTGAAAATTTTCAAGGAGGGCCTTGAATAATCTGGGATTCAACCATTTTTCTGTGTATGACTTCTGTAAACTTGCAGCGTGCCTTTTCTGTGGTCACATAAACGGTTTTTCTTTAAGACCTCTGGGTAGAGCCTTGCTGGGGTATTATTACCTCACCTCAACACAAGCGGCAAAGGGGGAAGTTTTGTCTGCCATTATAGACACCATCCTGCCAGTGGCTCACAATGACGAGCACCTGCAGCCCACAGGGAAGCCAAGCAGCCAGACTCATAAAGTTCTCCCAGATGGTGTTCCCTTCAAATGTCACATTACTTGTGTGCAGTTAAAGACATCGCTTGGCATTTGTCTGGTGTGTGTGCGTGTGTGTGTACGTGTACGCGCGTGTGTGTGTGTGTGAGAGAGAGAGAGAGAGAGAGAGAGAGACCATGCCAGGGCACTGTGGCAGTTAAGGCATATTAAGGAGCACACTACATGGCACACAGGCAGCATTTGGGCCACAGTCCTAATGGAGCTGCCTGTTTGTGATAGAGCAGGCCAGATTTCGGACTGAATGAGCTTAAAACGTCAAAGCTGCACTGTCAGGGTCTGGGTTACATTATCTTGAACTAAGGTGACCATTCGCTACATATTGCTTCCTCACAGTGAGTAGCTAACGGTTGTAATTTATGTCAAGTGACTGCAGTACATTGAAGGTGCTGGGGGCAGTATTATGGAAAACAAGATGTTTCTAGTCTTGGGTGGAGTTTGCTGTCAGCGTGGTGGAGTGCCATTTTCATGCTTTCAACAATACTTACATAACATCTGTTTCACTTGCTTTTTTATGGGACCAAATAGCACTATTTGAAGTGATTCAGAACTGACCCTTGGAGTGACGTCACACTGGGAACAATGAACTCCGACTTCTGAATGAGGCTGCCCGTGCCGACAGCAAGATAGCCTCTGGTTGGGCAGCCATGGTTTCTGTCAAGCAAAGGGGCGGGCTAGCAAAATTGTCATCCAATCACAGTTGCGTCTCATGAATAATGCTATTATTATGCTGCTAACCTCTCCCCGCTCTTGGAAAAGAATAAAAATCCTGTTTTAAGATGGGCAGGGAGCACTGGAAACCCAACGTCTGGTGAAACCAATCAACTTTCTTTTTCTTTTTTTTTTAACAACCACATCCAGCTTCCCACCTGCAAACACGGCCAATTGTGTCTGTAGGGACGCCCGACCAAGCCGGAGGTAACACGGGGATTCGCACTGGCGACCCCTGTGTTGGTATGCAGCGGAATAGACCTTTACGCTACCCGGATGCCCTCAACCTTGTTTAAAGAAACGCCACAGATGTGTTTCATAGACACAGTAGTTATACAAATTCAACAATAGCAGGGAAATGCCCTGCCCCCACATTTCAAGGTAAACAGCAGTGATGTGAAGTATTTGGACAGGGTATGTTGGTGTGTCAGCACATATCCATTTTTACTCTCATCTTTGTTTTCACAAGAGTCTTAGCATGTGGTATCTCATGTCCACTTCTGTGAAAGTCTACCATTTGTTTCTGTGACTGCAAATGAATATTTATAAAAACACTTGTTTTCATTTGTCGTAATTTTTCAAATTAACTGTTCACCCCCTTCTCTACAACGTAAATGTGAGGTTATGACACCTGGGTCTGGAACATGTTAGTTTCACAAGTGCTACGCTGACATGTCTCTATCAATATTCCAACCACATCCTTCCTCAAAATAGCAGCTTTACAAATGCAAAGATGAGTAATTTCAGAAGAAGAAGAAAAAAGGTCAGGGACCTAAACTGTTTGTAAACGCTCTTCTTTTTTTAACCGCTGCAGAGCCAAAACAGGCACAATGTGAAGGCGCCGGCTGTGAAAGATGAGCCAAAACAGCGTAGCAGATCATATCTTGTTTTATTAAACATATAAATACAAATTTTAGCAGAAGAAATGAACACAAACATAATTAAAAGAAATCTATATAAAAGAGCGAAGGATTAGAAGATATTGAATTCGTGAGGATCCACGAGAAAGTATACCATTCTTCTCAAGTAATTTACACAAAAGTTGAGCGGGCGCAGCGGTTTCCGTCAGGTCTACACTTGACCCGCCCGGCCTCCAGATCACCAGGGTGGAGGGGCTGACTTATCACACTGAACTGACGACTAGGTCTGCTGTGTTTTTACTGTGAAGTGAGACAGGGGAGCCGTGTAGTAAAAAGAAAGAAAAATCTTGTACCGGACTCCAAAGAAGTGCCAAATAAAGTCAGACTTGGGTGCATCTCTATAACAGAGCTGCAGACTCTGTACTACAGCCCTGCCAGAAGCTCTCACCATGGCTACTCTGCTGGCCAAACCTACTATCCCCTCCGTCATTTCATACACACAATGTACAGATACCACACAAATGTATTTCACATCAGATGGCTTCTCGGCTCACCTAAAACAGGTCAGTTGTGCGTTACGAGGGTTTCAAAAACAACAATTTCATCAACTCTACATTTGTGTTGCGGTGAGTTTGGGGTCGTTGCAATTCTGAGGTGCCCCCACCTCAGAACAACAGCCATGACGGTTCATGAAATTACCCAGTTGGATGAACGAAACTGCGTGCTGCACTGTGTGATCCGAATGAAATCTTAAAGAGGTGCTGGATTAGAAAAGACTACTCCATAAGTTAAGCAAGTTCATGTAAAGGGAAGCTGACAAATCACAACAGGCCCAACCATGCCAAGGCAGATCGGCTGGTCATTCCTGTGCTGGAACGAACAGATATAAAAGACCTTTATGTGGAGGCTCAATGGATGAGGACACGGAAGTGAAAATGGTTGATTGTCTGTGTGGTGATGTGGACAGAATCAGCCTTTGAAAGAAACAAAACAAAACAAAACAAAAAAACAAAACAAAAGTAAAAGGTCTTTTAGTGAGGGCAGAGAGTAGATCGTTCTTTGCAAACCGTCATACTTTAATGTCAAGGATATTCTTCTGCTCCTGTGTGATAATTATACTGTGAAGACGAAGACGAGATGTAATCTCCCCCATCTTTTGCCACTGTTAAAATGTCACTACTCTTGTAGTGGTGATTTAGGAATGTTGTGACATACATGGGATCCTGTATAAAGAGCATATCTAAGTCTAAGACAGTTTAAAGAGTCTATTCCCTGGGTGAGAGGCTTCAAGATTTTTGAGTCCTGACAACATGACAATGAATATTTTACTGTGTGTAAACTTAATCTGAACAATCATGTAATTCACTGGTCACCTGGACTAAATTCAGATGAACTGTTTCATAAAAAAAAAAGAAGACTATATTGACCAGTCCATTGAGCTATGTTGCAACTCCCTTTTTTGGCAGGAATTACTGGTACAAAGCACCTGGAGAGATTCAACTCAAACCCATTGATCCTGTTTCTGCAGTAGAGAATACATTCAAAAGCACATGTGGGGCCTCTCCCATTCAGACAGAGGTAGGAGTGGTTGAGCTTTCTGCAAGTTGTGAGGAAATCACTGAGTTGGCCTCTACCTCCACAGACCAGAGACACGGCCGAGGTATTGGCGGCTACCGCCCATCCATGTCAAAATAGTTGAAAAATCACATGAAACTCGTGTGTTTACCTTGTTTGAGTCTGCCGCTGCATCAACGGCACAACTGAGTTCGATGTATTTGCACTTGTGTTTTGGCAGAGGCTTTATGTACAACGGAGTCGGCGTGCTCCCTGTTTGCTGCAATACAAAACTGCCTTGAATTATCAAGCAAACAGGGGACATGGATCTGCTCTGCCATGTTAATGAGGTTGCCTTGTGACATCAAGAAAATAAGAAGGGAAAAAACCCTGAAGTGACGTTTTATTGGTCACAACCCTATGTGACATCATCAGGGGTGTAATCATCAGAGTAAAACAAAGCAAAAAAAAAAAAAAAAACTAGAAAAATGTACCAGCTATGTCTGGTTGTAATCTTAAAATATTTGAATTATTGCAAACCTCCTTTTATCTGCAACTGGCTTGAAGCCTATTGTCACATTTTTTATATTTGAAAAAACTCATCTGTAACAGGGGGCTGTGTGACTTTTGACACTGTCCCAAACCTAAGATTTAGTGTCTGCACACTGAGCCCATCTCTCTGATAGAAGAACATGCAATGAATGCAGCCACTGAGTTAAGTCTCACAGCGTTTCGCACTTCCATGGCAATGAAAAAAACTCAGCCCCGTGGCTACAGTGTTTATACATGATCAATGATCCTATCCACACAGTACACACAATTCATACCACCAAATAGTATGTGGAGAAACATATTTTTGCTTGGGGCCATTAGATCAGCCAAGACATTAAAACCAGAGCCACTGTGATTCGCCCCACAATCTCAACCCTTATCATCTACTGGTTATTGCTGACTTCCTGTCACATTGCCAGAACATTCCCGAACCCTTACGGCAGAGGAGAGTTTCCAAATAAACAATGCTGACAGATCAATCACGTTGACAGATCAAATGGCTCCAATCCTAGGGAAGTGTAAGTGCTCTGTGGGGTCCTGGGCTTGCTTCCGTTGTTGAAACGAAGAAAGAAGTATATATAGCTGAATTTCCCAAAATGCCTTTGGGCTGGGAGACTGGAGCTGTGTAGGTTTTTTTTCCCTGCTCCCTCAGCGTTGTTAGTGGTTTTCTCCAGGTTATTCCTCGGCTCGGCTGAGTGGCGATGGAGGAAGAGAGGAAAGGCCATCCCTCCGAAACCCCCCCCCCCCACTGCGCATCGTTTTTATGTAAGAGCAGTGTCTCATCTCTTCCCAAGTACCCCCTTTAGACCCCAAACACTACCCTGACCCCACCTGTGCATACGCACACACATGCACGCTCGCACGCAGACAAAAAAACAGCCCATCATTCCCCTCGCACAAATAGATTCATTTGGCTAAACTTAATGCCAGCCATCCCAAAACCTCCCCCAACCCCCCCTTGGCTTGCTACCGACATCCCCCCCACACACACACACAACCCATGTATAGAGTCTCATCTCTGGCCGTGGAGCGCTGACACAACAGGGGGGTTCTGAGAGCTGTTGGGCTGCGACACAGGGGGCCACATGGGAGTCTGGTGCATATGGTGATGGTGGTGGTGGTGCTGGTAGTGGTGGTGTATGTGGTGGCCGGTAGGGGAGGAAGGAGGCAGCCAGGCCGGCTGGTGGCTAGGGGGTGATGAGGCCCAGAAGGAGGAGAAACCTGAGGTGGAGGAGGAGGAGGGGGCTGGGGGCGAGCAGGCCATGGAGGGCACCTGGGCGGGGCCACTCCCTGTGCCTCCACTGCACTCGGACGCCCGTAGCTTGGAGAACATGGTGATGGCATCGGGGAAGTTGGGCGGTGTGGCGGGAGTGTTTCTTGGCGTGCACATCTGGGTAAAGACAATAAAGGAAATCAGTAAAGTATTAATTACAAACCGAAACTAGATAGTTTATTCACATTTATCTCTTAAAACTGTGACAACCAAAGGTAATATGATTCTGTTTTCATCTTGGCCATCATAGAGCCTTAGGTCAGTTGAGACATAACCCGATGCCGTAGGCCCATAAAATATAATGATGAGCAAACATGTCAAGGCTAGGAGTTCATGTTGCGGGCATTGCTTGCCTGATGGGGAAATAAAGCCGACTAGTGTTCTAAAACAGAGCAATACTTCAGTCTCATGACCGCGATCTAAACCCCCAGGACTCATAGTTTTCTTCTCACCCTGTGAGATGTACTGCACTTAAGTTGGGATGCCTTCTGTGCAACTTTGCTTAAATGTCAAACATCCTTAATGGATTCGATGAAGCCATCGATTAAAAAGCAATTTGAAAAGTTCTGGTAGCCAAAATACAGGAACAGAAACATACACAAACACGTAAACACAAAGATATTAAGTAGCCACCGTAAATAGTGGTGGAGACCGCTCAGCTGTTGGTTGGGAGGCCAAAGTAAGGAGTGTTTTATTTATAACACACTTCTGTAATGGGGGGTGTTCATGTGTACACATGCAAATACTTCTGTGTGTACACATATAGGCACGTGCATTCATACAAACAAACTTGCATGCAACACATGAAATACGACATATGTTCGTCAAAAAGGGGGAAGCTGTAATTTTAGCAGCGTGTAATCATCATTTTATATCATTTTGCTCTGCCAGAACATTAACTGCAATACAAAAAATATGTGGCATCATTTGTAGTCAGTTGTGAAGCAGGAGTAGATGGTATAACTATTTTTTATTAATTTGTGTTTGGTGTTTTCTGTCACCAAGCTTGCTGTACAGTAAGGCCACGCAAAAAAAGGTTTGCCCTGCCAATCTGTGGTGTGGGCGGGGCCTGAGACTGGCAGATCTGTCCGCTCTACAGGTGGCCTATCTGGTTCCACTTTATGTCATTTTCTCACCTGCCAAGGGGCCTTGCAGCTGGCAGGCTCAAAGATGACCAAGTAAGCTCTCAGCCTATTTGTGTCTCAGGATGCTGACCTGATAGATACTACTCATATTTCTTTCCTTCACCATGAAAGAAGCTTTTTGCCTTGTTAAGCATTCACTGTCGGACTAAAGAGACTCTATGTCGACTATAGAGGATTCTGGAACCAGAAAAGATATGTAAAAAAAAAAAAAAAAAAAAAAACCAAAATCGACCCCTAACAGCTGCTGGGTGTTGTGGCTAGTTAGCTAGCTGGCTGTGAGCTCATAGTCCCTGTGGAGGGAGGGTGGAAGAGCTGTGAACAATGGCATCTCTGCTCTCTGTTGTGTTTACAACATGGGCTGCTAAGGAAGAGCAGGGCTGGGAACACTCAGTTCAGCTGGTTTGGCTGAGGAGGCAAGCCTGAGCTGGCCTAATCTGTAACCCACATGACCCTGACACACACACACACACACACACACACACACACACACACACACACGCGCACACGCACACACACACACACACACACACACACACACACACACACACACACACACACACACACACACACACACACACGGGTTGCAACAACACTCACTGGTGGCATTGTGGTATAGCAATTTTACTCGGTCGAGCTTTGCACTTCCTTTAGACTTGTCATGCTCAAAGTTTGCATCGTAGAGTTACAAAGCTCAGAGAATGTTTACGTTTGTGGTGAGAGGACAGTCTGTACCTCTGCGTGGCAGCACTCCGGGCCTTTACTGCTGCACTGAGAGGCTTGTTGTTGAGCTTGGCTCTCTGCGTATTTGTTACAAACTGTTAGAAAGTTACACCTCTCATGGCTCCCTACCATAGGGAGGGAAACTACCAATACCCCCCCCCCCACACACACACACACACACACACACACACGTGTTCTTACCATACACATGACCCTCATGCATCCACTCCTGACAAACACACACAATAACAAACAATGATGCCTATCTGGATTGGTTGTTTTTATGTCCTAACCTTTGCTGAATCAACTGCCATGAATGTCTTCCAATGTTATTTAGGACAAGGCAGCTGACGCTCTGACCCACTTCTAAACTGGCTGATGCAACCTTGCGATTGAGGCATGGGTTGTGTTAGCTTTGAGACCCATTTTTTCTCTGCTCAACCCAGAAGTACTTTTATGCGATTTTTTTCTTTTTCAGGCCAAGACAGCATCTCATAGACGGACCTGTTGTCAGTAGAGACTACGTCTTTGATTGAGGGCCGTTCTCTATTCATTATTGCTGCTACACTGAGTTCTTTCTTCTCCATGTCTAAGCTCTCCTGACATGGCTCCCCGATGGCCGCTGGGGTCCAAGGGAGTTTGGAGGCAGTCATGCAGGAAATCACACCATAGGGACCTGTGCTACGAATGGAAAAAGTTGGTCGGTGGGCTGATGCTCCACTCTCCATGGCGATTGAAGCCTCCCTGCCTCTTGTTCTTTTTGCTGTCTCTGAGCTTTGTATTCCTCCTGAATTAGTCCTCCTTCAGACACAAAACACACACAGACACAAACACACACAAACACACACACACACACACACACTTGCACAAACAAACAGCCTCCAGTGCTGTGATGTAATGGCACTGTACCCAGAACAATAACAAACCTTGGGCCCCTTGGGCCTCGCTCACTTCCTTGCTCGCTCTCTGGCTTGAACACCGCCACTCCCAGAACAACTGACAAGCGCATACACTCAAAAGGCACTGGGGGAGGGAGGAAGAAAGAGCAGTCCAGAAAGAAAACCAAAAACACTGGTTTCCTGGCCGCTCCGGTGGCCTAAGAACATGGATTTTATTGGGTGTCGGTGGTACTGTGTGCTTGTGGCCACAAAATTCAAGACCATTCCCTGGTTTGCTTCTTCAGGGGCAGAGTTTTGTTGGACAGTACGGTAGAGCTATAACCACACACACACACACACACACACACACACACACGCGCACACACACACAGAGGCTATTAGGAAATGGTGTTGCATAAACTGCATGTGGCTGAGGACATAAGCTTTCCTCATGCCATTTGTCCCGTTATGCTGACATTGGGCAAGGCAAACTACCACTTTGTGGACAGTGATGCAGCGTGGCACTGGCAGAGAACCATTTAAATTCCTTCTATCTTTGGAATTTGTGAGATGAACCCGGCTAATAACCTGGTAATCACTGTATAACTAGTGGATTAGATGTCATACAAAACCCACATTCTTCCAAATACTGCCTGCCAGATCGAGGGGACTAAGCAAAGCTAATCCTATCTACTAGCGGTTAACGCGGGATAGCAGGGCTTGCGTCGGCTGTTGGAATTTCTGCCGGTGTCTGAGGCACAGCTGTGAGCCTTTGCGTTCCAGTCCAGTGGGTCAGTGGGTGCATGTTGCATCTGTCTCCTAGTCCAGCGAATGGCCTCCTCTGCTCCAGCAATGGAACCATGACATGAATCAGCCTCCACACACTCACTCATTGACAGGATGTAATACATGCCTCAAACTTTGTTTTTCTTGATTTTTTTTTGTCAAACCAAATGCACTTACCATCTGGTGGTGGTGACTGGGGATATTGGCCTCTTGGAAAAAGGAGCTTAGGGCCGTCTGTGGAGATCAAGAGATGGATGGTGTGTGAGAAAGAGAGACACAGAGAGATAGACAGGATATAGTGTGTGAAAACACAAAAAGCACTTAAACTTTCATTTCCTGACCATAGATACAACACATTATAGTGCGTTTGTCATACACCCCCACCCAATCTTTCCAGTCACCCACCACATTCCAATTCAAAGAAAAGGCAAATTTGCTATACGTAAATGTTCTTTAAAGCCGCGTTTGTGCAATTGTATGAAAGCCCAGTCAGCTAATGAAAAAGCTGAATAGAAAACTACTGAAGGATCTGCCATGTTTGATTTAGAATCATTAAAAAATTGGGATATAATCAATTTTGGATTTCAGACGAAATGAAATTTCCCCCATGACATCCCTTGGAAAAAACTAACAAAGGCATGATCTTGTCAAAACGAATTTCATGCAACATGTGCTTGAAACAGAACAGTAGCTCTCACAGCAGGAGTTATCTTCTAACAACAAAGTCTTCTTGCTAGAGGTCAAAAACACTGACCAGCCGACTTGGGTAGGGTGGAGTGAGGGGCGGGGGGTGCAATAAGAGAGACACTATAAAATGTAGACAGCCAGTTTCACAGCTGCCTCCCTGCACAAACAAGGAAGTAAGTTGGCTGCTTGTATCGTCCTTCCTTGTTGTGGACACAAGGATGCCGGCGTGAAAACAGACCATGTAACCTCTGAGCAGATACAGCGTGCCGGCACACAGGCCAGCCAAAACATAGCCTACCCTTAACCAGCCAGCTACTTTTCCTAACAAGGAGAAAACATTCCTGCGGACTCTCACTATGTGATTCATGATAATGATAGGAAAATGGTGACGGTGTTGGGTGATGTCATTTTATTCAGGGAAATCTCTGCTGGTACATGAATTAAATAATCCCAGGATATAAAAGCACCCAGTATATGAATTCTGCATTGTTCCACTGTGATATACGTGTTCATTTATTGCCTTTTTGAGTGGTAACTCTACATCTATTACTGCTTAGCTACTCCTCCACCTAGTGTTGGACAATATAGAAACTATTAGTATGAAGATAATGGATGGATAGAGTGAAGATAATCAGAGAATTCTACTTACTTACTTGTGTCATGATGCTTAAGAATCCAACTGAGGTTCATCACATCAAACAATTCTTAATGTAATGTGGAATAACAAACCAAAGCTATGCTTTTAAATAATACTCCCTCAAATATGTCAGACTTCATGTGTGAAATTTTAGGCAATAGATTCTCATTGTCATCAGTTTGGACAGTAAAACTGTGCATCATGAAATGAATATAACACCACTGAAAGATTATGAACATCATATAGAAATACTTCCCAGTCTTAACTGCAAGTCTATCCGTCTATCCTCTGATGCTCCTCTAGAGGTTTCTCCCCCTAATTTTTTTTGTCCTCAAAGGGTTTTTTTTTTCTGTGCAGTTTTTCCTCATCCGACTCGAGGGTCTAACGATACGGGGTAGTTGAACGTTGGCACCAATTCAACTGTAAAACCCTTTGGAACTGAATCATGATATAGGGCTACAAAAAATGAAAGTTGAATTGAATACCTCAGCAGTTCTCTTGTGGGCTCATCACATTTTTTTAAAAAAAGAGAGAAAGAGGACAACACATTTCAGGATGTAAGTGTGAGTTTCTTTTAGTGTCAGCTCAAGCAAGCCTCCATTTCCCGTTTAGTGGAAGCCTCTGTCTGCCAAGACTTGAATGAATGTGCGGTTTCCCCCGGCCCCCCTCCCCCAACACATGGTCTCGTTGTTTGACAACAGCAGCGGTAGTGCAGGAATGTCTGCTCAACAACGTGACACACATAGCAAGGCCTCAAAGTGTCTCGCTGCTATTGTGCAAAGAGCAACCAGATTGACACAGCTCTTTGTCTTGCATGGTTTATTTTCTCAATCCCAGGTTTTCATGCATCTCAATCACAATGCGCCGCCCATTCACAATGTTGATGAAACAATCATGCTGACTTGACGTTGCAAAAATTGACTGCAATGCACCTAACTAACTGTTACGGAGCTTTTTCTTGTCATGTTACTGGCTTGCTGAACTTATTTATGTATACAGCATTGAGCAAACCAATGTAGAGAGACGTTAAAGGCCAAGCTATTGCTTATGTAATGTGACAGTATACTGCTTTTAGGACTACAGCAATAGCAGGAACAACAAACAGGCCACTACAAGTACAATACAAACAGAAATGGTGAGGTGGAGGAAGGATCAGAAGCGATACAAGGGTAGACAGTGTCTACCCGTGTATTTATTCTGTCTACTAGACATAGAATAAACAAAATAGACGCATCCTAATATGCTATAATAACAGCATCATTAGTTACACTGTTTACACTGCTGCGCTGCACTATTAACATATCTCATTACTGTTGCTTTACTCGCACCATGTAAATAGCATGGTGTATTAAGTATATCACTAGTATTAGCGGTACCATTATCAGCACTTGATGCCTCCTTACTCGTTTATTTGTTACTTATAGGACCAAAATATACACTATCCTGGGTATGAAATTCTATGTTTTGTTCTTCGCTGTACATGTACTTTGAGCAATGACAATACAGTTAAATAAAATAATTAAAAAAAGGAGGCCACTGATGCCAAGACGGGCAATTATGCACATTCTTTTATATTACCTACAAACTGACTTTTGCACAAGGAGTTTATGAAACTGCCTTCAGTAAAACTATACCATCCTTATCTGCCCTTTTAGGGTTTCTTGTTAACTCTGTTTACCTTTTTTTTTAATGCAGTAAAATAATGAATACCCAGTAGATTAAAATCTGTATGCAGCAAAGAGACTGATGCTGTGGTGAAATTGAATTGGGGGGTGGGGGGGATGACAAAAGATGGGACATGCCCATAGCCTGAGAGTAAAGCAGGATGCCAAACTACTGTGAAAATCAGGCCACTGCCATCACAGGGAAAGGAGCAATAGTCTGTCACTACACTTAGATCCCGAGCCACCAGGCGGAGATTGAGCATTGAGTATATCAATTTCAGTTGTGCAAACTGACTGGCAATATCAATGTGAAGGATGTATGAAAACATACACAGAGGCTGTTTAGCAGGGGTGTAACGATCCATCGATCTAGATCAATGTATCGATTCAATGACCAAAGATCCAATATCACCGACGCAAAGTCAAAACATCGATCCATATCAATATCTTTAAGATACACCTAGGATGAGGGGCATCCAGGTAGCGTAGCGGTCTATTCCATTGCCTAACAACACGGTGGTCTCCAGTTCGAATCCTCGTGTTACCTCCGGCTTGGTCGGGTGTCCCTACAGACACAATTGGCCGTGTCTGCAGGTGGGAAGCCAGAAGTGGGTATGTGTCCTGGTCGCTGCACTAGCGCCTCCTCTGGTTGGTCAGGGCGCTTGTTCGGGGGGGAACTGGGGAGAATAGCGTGATCCTCCCACGCACTCCATCCCCCTGGCGAAACTCCTCACTGTCAGGTGAAAAGAAGCGGCTGGCGACTCGACATGTATCGGAGGAAGCATGTGGTAGTCTGCAGCCCTCGCAGGATCGGCAGAGCAGGTGGAGCAACGACCAGGATGGCTCGGAGGAGTGGGGTAACTGGCCAAGTACGATTGGGGAAAAAGGGGGGGAAAAATACACCTAAGACATGAAAGTTTTAAAGCTCAGTATCTCTAAACCACTGAGCACACAGACAGAACCTTGTAAATCCAAGGTGATGAAGCAGGGATATGCATGGTTTATGTTCATAATTGAAAGGTCATCAAGGGCTCGTTAACTGATAAAAAACATTTGCCCCTAAACACAAGAAATGTGTCACTTTATAGTGAACAACAGGAGGTCTATTTTTATTCTTTTTATTAAAAAGAATAGATTGTTTTTCATTTAAATGTTTGGAAGAGCACAGTAATAAAATTGTCAAATCATATTCTAGTTGACTTGACTTGCTTTTTGTGAGTTGATATAAATGTAACCGATTGTGTTAAATGGGCGTATGATATCATCTCGTATTGATTGCAGGCCCCTGAATTTAATCAAATCAAAATCTTATCATGGCAGATGTTGTGATATCAGCAATATCGTATCATTTTCCAAGGAATTGATATATATCGTGATGAAACTTGTGATTTACACCCAAACTGTTTAGACATGGTATTAACGTGTGTCTTGGGTGATCTGATCACAAGTGAACAGCTATAAATACGTCAGTTCACACCTGTCATTAGAATGCGCCTCCACAAGTGTCTTGAGTGACCACTTGTGATCAGATCTCACTTCCTCGCTCTATATGCAAATAAACACGTTGTGGTAGGAGGTGTCGTTTAGCCCCGGCTGAAAGCAGAGAGAGGGAGCGTCGTTCTGGCGAGAGCGAACGAATGAACAACATTATTAAATAAAGCCTGTGTTAATCACCTAAACCGTGTCTGCCTTCATCTCGAGCCCTCCCCGTGGCACGTGTCACAATCACATAAATAAACACGTATACATAGTACAGAAATGCAAGAATATGAGTTGAACAGGCCTTTAACAAAATGAGACATCCTTGCCCACTCGAGCCTCAATTTAATGTGCCATCAATTAGTATGACATATTTCACATCTGTAAATTATTACTGTCAATTATTCTACAAAATCATGTTGTCATACAAAATTTGAAGTGCTCTTAAAGAAATAAAATAATTCATCACATATCCCAACTGCACTTCTTTTCTTTTATTTCCATTCCACTTTGTTGTGAAGCACAATAGGTTCTTAAAAAATGCTGTGTAAATAAATATTATTATTATGATGATGATGATGATGTAGCTCTGACTGAAAGCCTTCAGACCCCTGAACTGATATATTGCATTTAGGAAATAGTCTATTGTGGGTAAATAGTTTCACATCATTGCAATGGCATGGATGCAGCAAACGCATGTCTCACCAGATAGAGCCAAAATTGATGAGAATAATTAAAAGTGAATTAGGAGAGTCAGGCTCCAATTGTTTTCCTTCTTTCATTTTTTTGCTCAAAATACACAGCAAAAGTTGAAACTCATTCTTAAAACTCATTATGTGGGAAAATGTAAATGTCTGAACACTAGAGTTTGTAATTCTCAACCCGAACCCTGTCAGGCTTGACCTGATCACATCTGTTCAGGCTCAGATTATTTAATTTATTATAAATGAACTTGAACCTGAAGTTGAACTTGAATGTACAAGCGGGCAGGAGCTCTTCCACAGTTTTGGTCTGATGTGTGTGGGAAATTACAGACGAGGCAAACAGAAAAAACAAAAAAATAAACTAAACCCAGAGGAATCCTTGGTGACCGCCTAGTTGACTAGGCAGTCCTTCCATGTGGCCTGGGACACATGAGCGTTTACACTTACAATGTAGGATGTAAATAGATGTGGACAATGCATCCCAGAATGTGGCATGAATGATCAGATCTCAGGATGCATTGAGGATGTATTGGGTGCATTCACACCCATACTTAGAGTTGCCACTTGTGATCAGATCACCCAAGACACATGTTAATGCCAGGTGTAAACAGCCTCATAGTAATCTGAGACTATATTCTAATGAATACAAAGTATATCAGTTGCCTGATTTCTCTGCTAACGGTGACTGAAAAAAAATGAAGCCCCAGGTTAGTCTGAATTCTTCTCGTCAGTGCACCTGAGAGAAATGCTGCACATTTGTCCTGAAGAGCAGGCTGCCCTCATCTCCGTGAGAAATCCAGTCCAACCAATTTAGCTTTCCAAACAGAGGCAATAGCCTGAGAGGAGCTGAGCAGCTTCCTTCAACCCCTCAGTGAACCACCAGGCCTGGCTGTAGGTAGCCACTGACCACCACAACAACAGCTTGGTCATTAACAGAGGAGGTGTGTTCAGGGTGAGAGAACCATCTGGAACTACAGTCCCGTAAGTCAAAAGGTCCCTCAGTTGTCCCTTGGCTGTTCAGTAGTTCCTCAAACAGGAACTAACGGTCAACAGTTTCCCTTTTTTTTTTTAACTCATATCAGCGGAGTATGAGTTGTGTCTATTCACATCCCCATGTTGACATTCTCAAATCAACATTTGTTCAAAATACAGACAGTATGACTAGACTAGAGGCCATCTCCAGTAGAAGACTTCTTGGTGCAGGAAAGCGGTAGTAATATAGCAAATAATGTCTGCTCAGTTTCTTTATGAGAACAGCTGGAGGGGGGTAATACACCTTAATCAGCCTATATATAGCTGGGGACAGGGATAGGCTCATCTTAGACCACTTAGCTCAAGTACAGAGAGTGTATCCTCTTTATCTCCTCTTAACATTACCGAGAGTTGCATTGGACTGTCACTTTTTAACTGACTCCAGTTCAAATCCCGGAAATAAGAACACTGTCCTTTATCAGATACAAATTATTAACCAATAAAGGTTCAATTTCTGTGTGAAACATTTGATTTGGGAGGTTTAACCAAGCGAGTAAGAAGAGTTAACATTGTGTTCACATTATGTTTAAAATGCAGGCCTGGAAGGTTTCTAATGAACCTATCTTATCAATTTAGTCACACTTATTAGTAATCACTTAGGAAAGAATAGATGTGGGTGGTCTGTAACAAGGAAGTGTTAAATTTTACAGTCGGGCACAACTGTCCAACAAAAACATCAACAAGCTGTCTTCATCTGGATTATATTAACATTTAACAATTGTCCCAATAGTTAGGCTAATGACAGTTGGCCAGCAATACCACAGCGGCTCCATGTCAAGAATGTAAACAAAAACGGCCAGTTAGGCACCACGTCCACAGTATTGACTAGCTAAGCTAACGTTAGCCAGCAAGGGCACATGGTCACATGGCTGCGTTTATAAATATTCAACCTTTCACACAATTACTCGATTCGATGTCACGCTGGCTTGTTAGCACATAGTGTCATAGATCGGTGACAGTATTTAAATTGAAGATCATGAAGACGTGAGGGAGTGCAAGACAAAAAAATAAAAAATAAAAAATACAGCACACAGCGTTTCCTCTACCTCAAATTGCCAGTGGGCCGCTTGTAGGAGCTGCTTCGCTTGATCGGCGGCGCAGCCCGCAGTCAAAACAAACTGGTTGATCATTACTTGATGCCTGAGTTCGTCCATATTCACAGACATTACAAGCTCTTCGCGCAACCAGTTTTTTTTAGGATCGAAAACAAAACGAATCGAAATAATTTTCACTCTCTTTAATCTAAATCAATCCACTCAATCCGAGTCCTCCCCTGCCAATCTCTCCCAGTCCCCGCAGTTTCCAGCAACAACAATATTTTCATGTCATCACCAACAACAAAGGCGAACTCAACATCTCATTGGACAACAACGAAAGCCCCGCAGCATCTTATTGGAAGACCAGGTTGCCAAGTTCAGCATCTCATTGGACAGCCAGCGAGCACTGTAGCACTACAACGAGACCCATTGGCTATCTGGGAGAAGGATTTAAACTCGTGGGAGAGTTCAGTTTTTTGTAAAAACACACCCGGCGAGAGGAGTAGCCAGCGATGTCTCAACTCCGCCCTCATTTCTTCCGCCAAGGCTAAAATACACGCGGCTTTCAAGAATGTCTATAGCAGTGACGTTACGACATTTGATTGGATACGCAGCATAATTACGTTGAAACTGTTGTGCCGCGTTAATCCGCAGGTGAACGACGGTGTACATTGTGCAAATTTTTTACGTTTATGTTTACAAATATATATATTTCTCGGCCTTCTGGTTCGGCCTTTTTGCTAAGACCAAATTAATTAATCACATGTTTGCAAATATATATGGCTTGTGCAGATTTTGGAATGAACGTAGGAAAAATTAAACCCGAGACTAAAAATAAAAACAACCTACACCATTAGCATCGAAACACTACTCCACAACATTTATTTGGGTCTTTAACAAATGCTTGTCCAGTGGTTTAAATAATGTAGGATTGTGTAATGAAAAACCGACCTCACAAAACTACCTCACAAAATCTGAAACGAACGCAAATTAATTGCAATGTATCCTCCTTACCTATATGCGCATGAATGCAATTACGAAACTACCAGGATAAACAACAACACTGTCCTTCAGACCATCAGGTTGCAGTGTTTTGCCATTGTTTGTCTCGTACTCTTTCTGTTGTGGGGTTGAATTATTCAGCTTTGGTGTAGGTGGAAGCATGTGACAAAGAAATCCATTTATTATGTATTGCACGAAGGTGTTAACCACAATGTTGTTCGATACCGGTCATTTCTGTGGACCACAGACAAAATACACCTCACACAAGCCCAGCTGCGGGTCAATCAGCAAAAGTTATTCTAAACACTGAATTATCTCTTTCAAAAATAAAACAATGACAAAATATAGGATTCACTTGTATGAAGCTTAAGCAAAATAGCCCTGTTGTTTTAAGTGTCATTCCATATCAGTCAAATACCACGTTGCACGTTAAAATAGAACATTTTGAGACGTTTTTCTGTCTTTTTAATGCCGAAAATTCTCAGTTTATCATTTGCTCCGTTAATAGAATGCATTAATAAATACACTATTAAATCACTGAGCTTTGCAATAACGTGCAACTGTTTACTTCCAGGAAGAGATCTATCTATCTATCTATCTATCTATCTATCTATCTATCTATCTATCTATCTATCTATCTATCTATCTATCTATCTATCTATCTATCTATCTATCTATCTATCTATCTATCTATCTATCTATCTATCTATCTATCTATCTATCTATCTATCTATCTATCTATCTATCTATCTATCTATCTATCATGATAATGATAGTAATAATAAATTAAACTTTTATAGCGCTTTTCTAACACTCAAAGTCTCTTTACAATAAACGGGTGAAACGAGACAACAAATAAACATAACAGACATACAGGGGTGGATGGGGGGGGGGCTACGAGAGGGAGAAGCGGCCGCCACACACGACGACAGCAGTACTCTCCCGCTTAAACAGATACAAAAGGGCAAACAACAACAACAACAACAACAACAACAACAACAACACTGTAGACGTCTATCTATCTATCTATCTATCTATCTATCTATCTATCTATCTATCTATCTATCTATCTATCTATCTATCTATCTATCTATCTATCTATCTATCTATCTATCTATCTATCTATCTATCTATCTATCTATCTATCTATCTATCTATCTAGTTATCTAGCTGTCTATCAGTGTACATAATATGCATGTCCAGAATCAGAATCAAGTGTATTGCCCATGTAGGTTTGCACACACATGGCATCTGACTCAGGATGGGCATACTTTAGAGGTGCACGGTGAATGATTAACATTACGTAAGTTCTCCTGACAATGTGGACTTTGTTATCAGAGCTCCTCGGGCTCGGGGTGCTTGTTTTCCAACCGGCGTGCTGACCTCCACTTTGACCTTCTTCTCCTCTCAAGACTGTGATTCACAATTTAGTCACCCTCCTCTATGCATTAACCTGGACAAAGTTTTGAATGCTGACTCTCTGTGAAAGTTGTTCATTTTTTCTTTCACGCCAACGAAAGCTTTCTTTCCACACGAATAAGCCAACAGAGGCTTTAACGGTCCTTCCAACGACATCTTGTGAGAGCGTCATAGTCAACAGCATAATACTTACTTCATTTATGAATGATATAGCTAGTTAGAGCTTTAGCTCAGAGCCTCATAAGCAGCGGACCCAAATTATTACTTCGGGAAAATGGGCAAACATTCCAAAAAATAATAGGAATCATAAACTAAACCAAACATTTCTTTGCGTTACAGTCCTTGGTTTCGGTGTATGTAGCAGCTTGGAAACTCGGTTTAAACTTTTGTGCGATGGTATGTGGCGCCCTCATCCGTCAAACATCTATTATTACTACTTCTAAGCCAAAAAAAGCAACGCGAATGAACGCTGATGTCACTGAAGTCCGGTAGAGGGATTGGTTTACATCCACAATATATACATGGTGGTGGGTGAGCCTTCCTAAACCCAAAAGTTCACACACTTTTTTTGCTTATAAAGTTCCCATGTGGTGAAATAAATACTTGGGGGTATAAATTATTAGTTTGTATCACACATTGAAGTCTAACTGACTCAAATATAACATGAATTGACTGCTGGAATAGGCTCCAGCATATCCGCGTCCCTGAGAGCAGGATAAGCGGTTAAGATAATGAATGGATGGATGGATGAATTTGTTTATATGTTGTGACTACACCTTGTGATTGTGACCTCCGATTGCAAATCACAGTTTATCCATCTTTTTATTTGTATCGCCTCACCAGAGATACCTTTTTCTTACCTGTTTGTTTTTTTAATGGATATAATAAGTACATTGTAATAAAAGAAAGAAAGAAACAGATATTGTGCAATATGGCATGAAGCATTTCAGCCAACAAAATTAACTTTTGGTTTTGATTTTTAGCAGTCACACAAGTCACCTGTCAGTCATTTTATCAGGCGTCTCATAAATCAGTTTGGGATCTAATCCATTAGTTTGGAAAAAGGCCACTAGCCTTTTCAGGTGCTTCACCTGTGAATCACAAAACTTTGCACTTTTGTTTTCCTATGGACCAATATTTACGTTTAAATGAACTCATTAGCAGATGCTTTTATCCATAGAACATTACAAGGGAGTGGAGTCAGCTGTTAGTAGAATGTTGCCAAGTGGGATCATAGAGCGCTCTACTGGGATCGTACCATAACAATGCGAGCAAGCTATGTTGAGTGCATTTTGTTTTAGCGCACCTTAATACAGCATCAATAGGTGGTGAATAAGACAATCAAAACACAAAGGAGATTTACAATCCCACAAGTCAGAAAACAGACAAATTATGCTGTCAAGTGCAAGTAGAAAAGGATATTTGATCAGTATTTGATCCATGTATCCTAATTTAATGCACTTCTTTCAAATGGATCGAATACCGTGTGGTTTCTTTCAGAAGCCTGCAGGCTTACTTCAATTAATCTCTATTTCATACGATGGTGGCTGATAATGACATGCGTGTGTGCAAGCATGTGTGCGTGTGTGTGTGTGTGTGTGTGTGTGTGTGTGTGTGTGTGTGTGTGTGTGTGTGTGTGTGTGTGTGTGTGTGTGTGGTTCTGTCTGCTTCTGCAGGCCTGGCTGTCAGTCCATGCGTGTGTGTGTGTGTGTGTTTGTCTCATTCTTTCTGTCTGCCTCTGCAGGCCCGCCTGTCAGTCCATCGGTCCGTCAAGTCCACAGACCCTAATCCTCTTGGTCTGCCTCTACTCTCCCTGACCCGGCTCTCTGTACAGCTAGCTGACTGTGCTTGGCTACTCCCATTCTGACCTTTGATCTCTCCCTAAAGGTGGTGGGGTTTTCGATGGGGTCCGTCTGACATAACCATCCAAGTCTGTTCAAGAAACTGATCCTAGTACAGGGCTAGGTGACGAGTTAAAGGGAGTGAGTGGAAACAAGACTACCAAAGTAAATGTAGTCAGAGACCTGGCCTGGTTCCGGCTCCCTGTCACTCTGACTACTGTCAGCTTGATGTGACTGGCTTGTGCTTTCTGCCTTTTGTCAGACCTCATCCAGCATGACAGCAGAGAGGAGACTACAGGTTTGTGGATGTAAGAACTTTTGTAATTTTCCTGGACTCCTTGGTTTTTGAGTCATCATAGTTCCTTATTTTTCTGTTTCCCTGCCGCCTATTTCAGCCACAGGTGCTAGAAAACTATGACAGCAGCGAAAGGGACAAACAGTTCTGGCAGCATTTCTGAATGAAATTAATCAGTGACAGAATGAAACTTGGACATGCAGCATTTGGACTCGAAGCATGTGTGAAGGAATGCACTTTTCTCCATAAGACAGAAAGGGAGGAAAAGAAAAAAGCAAAACAAAAAGGTTTGGCCCCTTAAACGTTCTATTAGTGTGGCTGAGTGGTTTGCTGAGGCCCCTCGACAAAAGCAACTGTAAAGCAATAAAAGACTGCCTCGTCTCTTCACTTCGGTCCCCTCTTCAAAGTTGGACAAAGGGTGCAGTGCGTTCCTGACAACTGCAACCTTTTGATTAGGATACAAGTCATAATTATCATCTAAAGATGCTTTACAGAAAAAAGGAACAAATGTAAGCAATGAATGAAAACCTGTGCAGTAAATGAACTGCAAAGAATGACTTTATAAAAAGAATAAAATCATAATGGAGGTCATAGCCAATCTATAGGAGGTGTATTAATTTAAATATATATATATATCACTGAGCTGGCTTGCTTGAGTGACCCTGATGAAGAAATCTCATCTCACTTTAAATGAGTTAAATACTGCAAAATTATGTATCCTCATTGCCCGCCCCCGCCCCAAACACACACACACACACACACACACACACACACACACACACACACACACACACACACACACACACACACACACACACACTACCACCACTATAATTTGCCTTATATATTATGTTCTGTACAGGACTTGGTCAAGACATGAAGAGCAGGATAAATATTCAGCTTCACAAGTCTAACCGTAAAGTTAAAACATGTTGTTTATAGCCCTCATAATCCCCCCCCCCCAGACCACAGATTAAAAAAAGAAAAAGAAAAATGTGTAGCCACACATTAGTACAAATCAAGACCGGTGCAGAAAAGGCTTTACAGAGAACATCAGATCAGGATGACAAAAAAAAAGAAAAAGAAACCATCCTTTGCTTTGTATTTGCGCAGCAGAAAGTATGAAAGATGTATCCTGCATCTCCTATACGGGGTGGGGGAAACATGCCAGGTTGTTGATTTTCAAGAACAAAAAAAAAAGCGGGGGGCGAGAGAAAGAGTGAAATTCTGCCATTCCTTTCAACTCCCCTGTAGAGGCTGAATTGACTTGCGCTGCGCCCAAACCTGAGCATGATTAAAAATGAATCACTATAGCAACAGGCAGGCCAATAGAGAGACTGGAGGCTGTTTACAAGGGGGTGTATCGTTTCTATGGTTCCCGGGCAAACCTTCCTGCACCAGGTATTAAACCGCCACCCCCCACCCCCACCCCCAGAGAGGTCCTTTAGCTCATTGCCACCCTTATAAAGACCTGCTTTTGAGACCTTTGACTGGAGAAGCGCGTATCGGAGCGCCAAGGTCTAGCTGGAGGAATTTATCTCTTTTTTGTTTTGTTTTTGTTAGTTTTGTTTTTTGTTCGTTTGGTTTTTTTGGGGTTTTTTTTGTTGTTGTTGTTTTTTTTGTCGTCTGGAAGTTTTAAGGTGTCATCTCCACTGCTGCAGCTACCACAGCTGATTTGGGGGGGGGGGGACGGTCTGCTCTCCACATAGTTGCTGACAAAGGTGAGTTTTGATGGCTGTTTCAGAAAACGAAATAAGCCTTTGCTGAAACGATGCCGTTAAATGTCGGTTAAAAGATCTCTGACTGTGTTGCTAAACTTATTCCGTTTTCATTTAGAGATGATATTGGAAATGTGTCTATTCGGCCGATCATTTATAACGAACCAATAGATTATTAATAGAAGTCATTCCATTAAGAAACTAATTAATAGTTTAGATGCATAATCCCAGTATCCAATTATTAAATATTATTCGACTTTTCATAACAGACATCATAGCAGACAGCTGTGACATCTGATTCATCATTTCAACCATATGCTGGTGAAAGTTGAATGAAAGCTCGACATTTTGCGCGGACAAAAGAGTGAGAGACATCTCATATCATTTGAAAGGCAAGCGGAATGGAAATCTACCAAGCGAAACCCTTTCATTTTTACGCAAGCGCGCGCGCGCACAAACCCACACGAATACACGCGCGCGCGAACACACACAAAGGGGCGTGGCTAAAAGGCTCTGTTTTCAAATAAGGCCATCATTGTCTTTTTCGTCACTTTGTTTAAGCTGGGTGTATATTTTCCCTTCTTGTCAGGCAGTGGCAGGGGGAGCAGAAGGAGGCAGGGAGGTGTGGGAGCGAGAGGAGAGGTGTTGGAGAGTCATGTTGTCTCTGAGCTGTGCGGACCCGTGGCCCGAGGGTTCGGTGGGGCTGGAGGAGGAGGTGGTGACAGCAGCTTCCCAGGCTGCAGAACTGGGTGACGGTTCAGACGGTTGCAGCGGCAGCAGCAATGACAACAATAATGACAACAATAATGTCACCACCACCTCCAACAACAACTACAACAACAACAGCAGCAGCAGCAACAGCATCATTGAAGGATGCTGCAGCAGCACAACTGGCTCTGTCAACCTGGATGACAGCCTGACCAGCCTGCAGTGGCTCCAGGAGTTCTCCATCCTCAGTGCCAATGGTCTTCAGCAAGCCCCATTGTCCAGTCATCACCAGCCTCAATTCTTTGGCCACCAGCAATTGGGATCTGAGGCCCCTGCGTCCCCCCTGGCTGGGGACCCGGCCTCCATTGGCATGCCCCTTACCCCAGGTAAGCCAACAGCAGCAGCTTACAGCAGGATGCAGCCCCTCCCCAGCATAGTGGCCCATGGCCACTGCCCCGATGAGGTAGACTACAAGACCAACGCCCATGTGAAGCCACCGTATTCCTATGCCACGCTCATCTGTATGGCCATGCAGGCCAGCAAAAAGAGCAAGATCACACTATCTTGCATCTACAAGTGGATCACCGACAACTTCTGCTACTTTCGCCATGCCGACCCCACCTGGCAAGTAAGGGATTGAATGTACAACACACACACAACCACACACCCACAACCCCCCCCCCCCACACACACACATATATATATATAGATATATAGATATATAGATAGATACAGGAAAAAGTTTTAATACATTGCAGAAAAAAACGCTATATATATATATATATATATATATATAGTGGGTTTTTTTTTCAGAAACCATCAATGGTTTTGATAAAAGTGCTCAAAAAAGGGGGGGGGAATCACATTGGCAGCTGATGAGTGTGTGACGCACTAAACAAGCTTGTACTGAAATGTATTAGTGCTTTTTTTCTCCCTATGTCTACCATACGCACAAACATGCACACACACGCGCACACACACACATACATGCGTGCATACACACATGCACAAACGCAGGACACATCATCTGTTTCTCTAGTTAAGTCACACACACGCAATGTACTAACATACAGACACACACTATCTGCTTTGTCTCTTTCTGTTTACTTTCCTCAGTTTTCTCTCTGTCTCTCTGTCTGTTTCTCTCTCTCTCTCTCTGTCTGTCTGTCTGTCTGTCTGTCTGTCTTGCTCTCGCTCTCGCTCTCTCGCTGTCTCTTTTGCTCTCGAGAAAATACCTCCAGTTTCAGACTCATGTCCATTCAGAAAAGGTCGTGGGAGAGACTGTCAGTTGTATGGAGCATTTAGATATGAGCGAGGATCAGCTGCTTGTTGCTCGGCTTGTTTTCGAGTGGGGCCAAGTCTCAGCTGGGTGTATAAATCTATTTCTGTCCGGAATGGTAAGAAGACCATTTTTGGGGTAGGCAATAAATTGGGAGTTCTGGGCTGACTGCCACACTCTGAAGAAGTATTAGCAGTTAAGCTTTGTGAGCAATTAAACTCTCTTGTGCCACAGAGATGGCAGCGAAAACCCCTCAATGCATCCCTTACAGGCTTCATAAGAGTAAATTAAGCAAATTTTAGAGTTCATTTGCTTGCTTTTCTTTTAAGTCGTTAAAAATAGCTCCCAGATTTTACGTTTCGGCAAAGAAAGTTAAGGGGGGGGGGGTCAAGGAAAGGCAATATAGAGTTAAAAGAAAAAATTCTCCCCGCGTCAGGGGAGGAATCTTTTAAAGAAAACTTTAATTTGCTGGATGAATGATTAATTAACCTGTTCGTTGTACTCCCCCTGTTTAAGCAGTTTCCTCAGACATTTCAGAGCATTTTGTTATTGTAACTGGTACGTGGGGCAGATAATATTTAACAAAGGTCGTTGGGTCATTCTTCTATTTAGACTTCAGTGGAGGAATGGGAATGGTGATGGGGGGTGGGTGGGTGGCAATGTGTTCCAGGGGTATGGATGAATGCAAGAGTACACACACTGCATTAATGTGACATATGGTTGTCAGCCAACTAACTGTACTGCCTGCTTTGCTGCAAGGCAATATGCGGTCAGTTGAAAGGTGGCATTCCGGCAAGGTCTCTGTCGGATGATGAATGCATGACTAATTGATGGATTGGCTAGTTTATTGTCCTTTTGGAAATTCATTATGTGCCATACAGCAACTGTAAGATACATATTACACAACTACATTAACACAATTGACAACAATGGCAACAACATCGATGACAACAGCCATAAACAACAAGCACTACTTATAGTAGTATACATAGAATTAGGGTGCAGCATCCATACACACAAATATTTCAGCTGTTTTGTCACAGTTTATTCAGCTATACAATACTGGAAGGTGCAAATGATGTGAAAGTTCGTTTGGCACCTTATCAATAAAGTGGCACTCTATACTGTCAGCCCTATGGCAACAGCTCATATAAACTAAATGGAGGATGTGATACATCTTTAATGATCACTGGGCCTTTCCTCCCCACTTGGTACTCACAGATCATTTTCATACAGGTTTACTGTTGTCCAACAATCTTACTGCTCATGTTAACTAGCCTATGTAGTTTTTTTTTTAGTTTTTTTTATCACTCATTGACAATGAAAAGTACCTGGCAATAAAGCAGTATCAGGCACATCTGGACATTGTGTCCAGATGAACTGATTCAACTTTCTGTGATTTCCTTACCTGGATTATTGAGCATGCATCAAGACAAGCAGTAGGTCAAAATTCTCTCAACAAAGGAGCATAGAAGAGGACCATTGATACAAAACAATAATGTGAGCTGTTATGACAAACACTGTGTCCCCTGTTTTCAGAACTCCATCCGCCACAACCTGTCACTGAACAAGTGCTTCATCAAAGTGCCACGGCAGAAAGATGAGCCAGGAAAGGGGGGATTCTGGAAGATCGACCCGCAGTATGCAGAGCGACTCCTCAGCGGTGCCTACAAGAAAAGGCGAATGCCCCCCATTCAGATCAACCCAATCCTGCACAGCAGACTCCGGGCCAACTCGCAGTCGCTGTTGGCAGGCCTATGCAGCCCCACGGGAGGTCAGAGGGGCCTATGTGTCAACCCAGAGTCCCAGCAGCTCCTCAGGGAGTTTGAGGAGGCCACAGGGGCAGACCAGAGCTGGGACCCCCATTTAGCAGAGGGAACCATGCTGGGGTCCTGGCCAGCAGTGGTCAAGGGAGTTGGAGGTCACAAGAGGAAACATCAAGCAGTTCAAGAGGGGAGCATGGCCAAAGTCCAGCGTCGCTCCAGCTCGCCGCTGCTGACCGTGGATGACCAGAAGGAGCTGGGATCTCTCAAGGGGAACTTTGACTGGGATGCCTTGCTGGACTCTGCCCTGAATGGGGAGCTCAACTTGGATGGAGTGGGGCCGCTGAGCCCATCCCGAAAGAGAGGACCTGACGGTGCGCAGCAACCTCGTCAGCCCCGTGGATGCCCCAGAAAACCCTGATATTCATGTGCTCACAGAGACCCAAAAGAAAAATGAGGTGACAGACTTTGATGAGGAAACCTTCCTCGCCACGGCCTTCCTGCAGAACCCCTGGCCAGAGGTGGAGGAGGAGGAGGAGCAAAGCCGTAATGATTTTCTTTGCAGCTCTGCCGTCAACCTGGACCAGCTGTTTGACCTGGGAGACCCCCTCGGCGGAGACCTCAGCTCCAGGATTGAGACTCTTCTCTGAGAGAGAGGTGAGCTCTTCAACTCAATCCCTGAAAACCCATTAGTCAAACATGATAGAAACAGCACTGGAGAGTCGATGGGAACATTCCAACAAACCTTAGCATCTATAGTCAAGATGTTTCAAGAAAGGAAGGACAGAAAGAAATGGAAACGGATGATCAACTGTGGCAACCCCTAACAGGAGCAGCCAAAAGTAATAGTAGTAGTAGTCAAGATGTTTCAAGTACTTTTTAGCATATTTTGATAATGGATCAATGCTGGCTCTCCACACGGATGAATATTCTGGATGCCTCCTGAACAAAAATGTCACAATGTAGAGCAATAACAGCATGAAAAACTGTGCTGAGTCTTTTGTTTTCCCTCAAATGATGAAATTGAATGACAGACTTAATCAGCAGTAAGAGAAAATAGAGCTATTGTTGGAATTAGAACAAAAAAAAACCCGAGTCTTTGTTTACATTGTCAAAGTACAAGTTCTTGATGTTTTTATTCATATCAGGCTTGGCTCTTTATAGATCAGCCCAGGACTAAGCCACTTATGAGATCTCTCCAAATGAGAGGGTAAGATGGCATGATGTGAATGCTAAGCTATTGTCGGAGGATAACAAAGCAAACTGAACCACAGTTTTTTTTGTCTTGTTTTTTGCAATATGATTTTTTGGAGATGAAGAAATAGTGCAGCTGTTATTCATCAACAGTTGGCTTTGAGTGTAAAGCTATCAAATTAAGATGTGGCTGATGGTGTTGCTATATTTCGTCGGCTTGAAAAAAAGAAAATCTTAGCATGAAGGATTTAAAAGATGAGATAAGACAGACCTCACTTGAAAATAGCCCTATGAAAATACCTGTGAAAACTTGTTGTTGAGAGTTTGTGTTTTCTAAGATGTCTGAAAGGACCATGGCAAGGCTACCAGATAATGAACGAGATGTTTGCCAAAATATATTTGATTTAGGAGTGATTTAATTAGTTTGTTTGCTCTTTTATTCCTAACTATACTCTGTATGTCTGTATGCATTTTAACAACCACAATGACTGGATTTTATTAAGTATGAAGGATTAAAGTCCTTCTTGAGTATTGGGATTTTAAATTGAGAAACAGAGAGAGAGAGAGAGAGAGAGAGAGAGAGAGAGAGAGAGAGAGAGAGAGAGAGAGAGAGAGAGAGAGAGAGAGAGAGAGAGAGAGAGAGAGAGAGAGAAGAGAAGAGAATTGAAACTTCTCAATCACAGGAGTCCAAAATATTCATTGTAAAAGTACTTAATACAAACTTTCTTTTTATTTTTAGGCATTTTGCGCTGTATTTCGGTAGTGACAGTAGAGACAGGAAAAACATGAAGCAAAGGGCCCAGGTCGAATTCGAACCCGGGCCAGTGCGGTAAGGACGCAGCCTTATGTGGTACGCACTCTACCAGGTAAGCCAGTGGGGTGCCCCCAAACTTTCTTTGATCATGTGATGTTTTGGTGGCACAAAACAACAGTTGGGGGCGCTGGTACGTGGGAGTAGAGGACAGATCGTAGCTTTATGTTGTAAAGTTCAACCGCAACGCAAAACAGCTTCAAGGTAACATTTTTCTAGAAAGAACTTCCAAGACCTTCAAATGATCAGACCAGAAAGACCGCGGTGCCTTGTAAATGAATACCTAACCTTCGATGTGCCAAGAAAAACACTTGGGACCTGACAAGGTGGCAGTGTTAAGAGAACGAGTTTTCATGAAGAAAAGTAAATGCAGATTTTTGTTTGTTTGCTTGTTTTCATTGGTGAAGGTGTAGCGAGTCAGATACCAAGAGTGGGAGGAAATAAGGATGTGATTTTATGCAGCTAGATTACTTGTAGTTGATTAATTATGTTGATGCTTCCTTTCCTAAAAAAATTAGTATCTCCTGTGAACTAACGAAAACAAATCACTCTCAATGTTTAACTGCGCCGATCGAATGCAGCATCTGAAAAATTCCCTCTTGGTTTGTTTTGTTTCTCAAAAAAGTGTGAAAGTGCAATCAATGTACAGCAAAACTTGTCATATTTTACATTAAATTGTTGGAGTGTGAACACGTAGTTTACTTGGAGACTCAATTTCCCCCGTTGTGTGTATCGCGAGGCACGAATACGCATACAGTAGTAGACCATTAGTTTGTTAAGGCGAAATTACAATGAATTTATTATGCTGTCAGTTGTGTATTAGTTCTTCCATGTGATCAAATAACACTTATGTTAGGAATGCTGACCGAACTATTGGTATCTTACCTCATGATTGGTTTCACACTGGTGACACAAGACACACTGTATGCATCTTATACTTTTCTTCTTTAAATTTTTTGTTGTTTTCCACATTTATTTGTCAATAAAAACCTCCAAAAATCAAGTTCTAATGTCTCATAGATTGCAATTGTCTATTTGATACGCTCTTTGGTTTTCTCCTCTTTTTGACCTTTCTCTCTAACCTTAGTGTTTGGTTTGCAAGTGTGTGTGTGTGTGTGTGTGTGTGTGCAGCAGATTTATGTTAGCCTTTTCCTGCTCATCTCTTTTCTCGTGTCGCAGCACTCGGGTAGCGGATGGGCAATGGCAGCAGGGGGTGGCTGGGGGTCTCTTTCAGGGCTTTGTGTGCGCTCAGTCAGACTCTTGTTCCCCATAGTGCTTGGCTCTGTGGTCCCCTCATTGGGTCCGTGTGGGGTCTAACAGGGACAAGTGTCCCACGGCCCCGTATATCACTCCCTGTCTATTCTGCTACAGACTACACCATTCCTCTGACCCACCGGAGGAGATCAGCAAGATGGCTCACGCTCAGAGTCAAGTGAATTGTCACAGTAGTCAAATGCAAATACATGGCGTGTCAGAGGACTGTCGGCCCAGCGGGTGTGAATAGATGGGTCCTGTGTTGGTGATAGGATGCCTGTCAGTTGTCACTGATGAGGTAATCATGGCTGAGAGATGGAGGCCACAGATAAGTGCTGTAACACAACACCCCTTCATGATGGACAACCAATGCTCTGCCGGTATAGGGCATGATGCTCCCCCTTCATGGTACTCTTTCCCTGGAAAATGACAGGGGGCTGAAATTTCCCTTTCCCCAGCCTGAGCACGACCCCCCATTACATGCAGGAGTTAGCTATCCAGGTGCACTGCAGTGCTCATAATTATAATGTTGCAGGCCGGTTAGATGAGAGGCCAATGGTAACCTGATGCAGGTATTATTCTGCAGCCTTGCTGATGGGTGTAGGTAAGGAGAGCCTCCCTGGTGAAACACAAACCCCCTACTGCTTGACCCAACCCTGAAATGCTGCAAACTGAAAGTGATAAATGGTATTGCCCAGCAAAGGAGACACATGATGTACTCACAGTATTTCTCTATTTTAACATCAGGCTATTTCAGAGTTTTTTCTGGGCATAATAGTAACAGAGAGAGCCTGAAAGATATGTGTGTTTTGCTGGTGAATATAATTTACCAGCAAAACAAGACAGTGGAGTCTGAGTCAAGTCCAATGAGGTCAAACATTTTGTGATTACTGACAGCACAGCAGTGCAAATACAATAAAACCCCATGACTGTAACTGTAATAGCCCACCATCTAATACATATGTAGGCTTTGTTTTTCTCTGCCAATGAAGGAACATTTCAAATTCCAAGTTTTCAGTGTGTCAGAGACATGAATTCATAATAATAACATAACAAAAAACAAAAACAAGATTAGATAGCACTTTATTGATCTCTTCGGAGGAAGTTTGATATTCATTTCAAACATAAAAAAGTAAATTAAAGTGTTTGTACTTGACTGTTCTGAAAAAATACCAGAAGTCTGCACGGTAGGAGATCGAGTCAAGTCCGAGTCATTATGCTGTGAAGTCCCAGATGAGGCCAAGGCCCTAAAAATGTGGACTCAAAATTGAGTCCATGCTCGAGTGCTGGGAGGTCTCCAGACTGATGACAGTACCGGGTGTTCAGGAGGCACGGTTTGGAGGTCTTTCTTTCAGTTGCCCCCACAACTCCATCGGTATTCCAGACTGTACACTGCAAGAGGAGGGGAGTGGGCCATTTGGGAAGATTGGAAGCCGTGGCCGCCTCAGCGAGCTCAGCTTATACACAGGTTCCCCAAAAAGAAAAGATGAGAAAAGAGGGGGAAAAGGGGAAGAAGAGAGAGGGAATACATCTTTTTTATCACACAGCTAATGAAAGACCCGTTTCCAAGGGAACTGCTGGTGCCATTGTCATGTAGACTCGGGGGGTTGGGGTTTGGATGGGGAGGGAGGGGGAGAATGGGTGGGCGAGGGTCTGTTACTGGTCTCGCCGAGGCCCTGAGGTTGATTAGGGTTGTCGAAGGATAACGTCGCAGACAGAAAGAAAGGTTGACAGAGCCTCCAGATTTATTGCGGCGACGGTGTTAAAGCCTTTGTGCAAGTGCACCTACCTTACCAAAGTGAACTTCCACCAAAGCCCCTGTGTCCGGGTGAGGAAGGGGACAGTTCCACAGGGCTCGCTTTAAAACTGCAAACAATCTCCCCATTGCATTTCTTTCTTTTTTCTGTGTTATAAGAATAAAGCCTCTTACGTTGCTCAGTCAAGTGAATGCCCCTGATTGTGTAGTGAATGGGCCACGGTATGGAGGAAAATGGACGCGCTGTGCCGCACATGGCGTTAACAAGATAAGTCGTTGGTTACACACTGCCCGCTTTATCCTCTGTGTTGTACAACCCTCGCTCGCTGTGTCCTCTCCATCGCCCTACCCGTTGCTCCAGAGGAGAAAAATGTGCCATGTCTTGTTTTCCCACTGATAGATGAAAAATTGGCAAGCTTACCAAACACTGTGAAATGCATCGATAGTCTCTTGGGTTTTACACTGCCGCTTTCCTCCATCCACTTCAACTACTACACCGAAGTGACCTGTCGAAACCAGAACATCAGACAAAATAAGATGCAGACCTCTTTTAGTATGATCTTTTAGTATGACCTTGAATGCATGTTTCCACTGCAGGTTCATCCTCACAGTTTGATTTCTAAAAACACATTAAGGATAATTCCAGTCTGTGACAACCTGGGTCTTATTTTCATACGTTTTACTATAGTGCATATGGGGCTGCAGTATGGAAAGGATCCCCCCCCCAAAAAAGTGGACCTTTAGTTAGTATATTAAACTTTAAATTTAGTGAAAACACCAGCAAATAATTGATATTTCAGGCTTAAAAACATCTGGTGGGGGGCGTCCGGGTAGCGTGGTTGTCTACTCGGTTGCCTACCAACATGGGGATCGTGTTGTTTGTGGGTTCGAATCCCCATGTTACCTCCGGCTTGGTCTGGTGTCCCTACAGACACATTTGGCCGTGTCTGCGGGTGGGTATGTATCCTGGTCGCTGCACTAGCACCTCCTCTGGTCGGTCGGGGCGCCTGTTCGGGGGGGAGGATGAATTGGGATGAATAGTGTGATCCTCCCACGCGCTACGTCCCCTTGGTGAAACTCCTCACTGTCAGGTGAAAAGAAGCAGCTGGCAACACCACATGTATAGGAGGAGGCATGTGGTAGTCTGTAGCCCTCCCCGGATCGGCAGAGGAGGTTGAGCAGTGACCGGGAAGGCTCGGAAGAGTGAAGTAATTGGCCGGATTTAATTGGGGAAAAAAGATGGGAAGTTAGAAAAAAATATCTGGCGGTTGTGACTGAACTTATACGGGTCCTGAGGTAACTGCTGTTTGGTTTCATTGAATACACTTCAGTTAGACTTTTTTGCACCTTTTATTTTTTGAGGTGGGTAAAAAGGTTCCGGCCACACTTTGGCTACACCAATGGGTTACGATATCATTTTACTAACCAGCTTCATTGTGGAGATTTTGTAAACGGGACCACCACTGGACTCAAGTTTTCAATGCCGTTTTACAGGGCATGTTTCAATAAGAAACCTGGAGAGGCGTGGAGGGGCATGGAGAAACCTGGAGGGGCGTGATTGGGTGGAACGGCCTCCCCGATCTGATCCTGAGAAGTGCCTTGTTATTGGACTTCTGTGCGAGTCATGGATTGGCAATAACACACACCATGTTCGAACATAAGGCAGTTCATAAATGCACTTGGTACCAGAACACCTTAGGCCGAAGATTGACGATAGACTTTGTGGTCCTATCATCAGATCTGCGACCGTATGTTATCTTTTGGGTGAAGAGAGGAGCAGAGCTGTCAACTGATCACCACCTGGTGATGAGTTGGATCAGATGGCGGGGAAGGCTGCCGGACAGACCTGGCAAACTCAAACGTGTAGTGAGGGTGAACTGGCAACATCTGGTGGAGGCCCCTGTCCGTGAGGTCTTCAACTCCCATCTCCGGAAGAAGTTCTCGTGTATCCCGGGGGAGGCTGGGGACATGGAGTCTGAGTGGGCCATGTTCAAAGCCTCTATTGTAGATGCGGCAGGCAGAAGC
This sequence comes from Lampris incognitus, assembly GCF_029633865.1. Lineage (NCBI taxonomy): Eukaryota > Metazoa > Chordata > Actinopteri > Lampriformes > Lampridae > Lampris > Lampris incognitus. Next base: position 43,530,005 of record NC_079220.1, on the reverse strand, counting down.
TGTGGTCAAAAGGTCATCGGTGCCTTTCGAGGTGGTAACCCAAGAACCCACTGGTGGTCACCGGTGGTGAGGGAAGCCATCAGGCTGAAGAAGGAAGCCTTTCAGACTTGTTTGACCCAGGGGTCTCCTGAAGCAGCAGACAGGTACCGGGAGGCCAGAAGGGCTGCCGCTTCAGCGGTCGCGGAAGCAAAAACTTGGGTGTGGGAAGAGTTCGGCAAAGCTATGGAGGAGGACTTTTGGTTGGCCTCAAGAAAGTTCTGGCAAACTATCCGGCGACTCAGGAAGGGGCAGGGCTTGACTCAGGCTGTGCTCAGCCAGGGAGGGGAACTGTTGACCCATACTGGGGATGTTGTCAAGCGGTGGAACATTTTAAGGAGCTTCTGAACCCGGCTAACACGTCCTCAGTGGAGGAGGTAGAGTCTGAAGACTCAGGGGAAGGCCTACCCATATCCCTGGCAGAGGTCTCTGAGGTAGTTCAGAAGCTCGCCAATGGCAAGGCACTGGGTGTGGATGAAATTCATCTTGAGATGCTGAAGGCTCTGGACATTGTTGGGCTGTCTTGGTTGACACGCCTCTTCAGTGTCACGTGGAGGTCGGGGACAGTACCTGTGGAGTGGCAGACTGGGCTGGTGGTTCCCATATTCAAAAAGGGGGACCGTGAGTGTGCTCCAATTATCGGGGCATCACATTGCTCAGCCTCCCTGGGAAAGTCTACGCTAGGGTGCTCGAAAGGAGGCTCCGACCGACTGTCGAACCTCAGATCCAGGAGGAACAATGCAGATTCCATCCTGGCCATGGAACAAGAGACCAACTCTTTACCCTTGCGGAAGTGCTGAGGGGGGTATAGGAGTTTGACAAGCAAGTCTACATGTGTTTTGTGGACTTGGAGAAGGCTTACGACTGTGTACCCCGGGGCGCTCTGTGGGGGGTACTGCAGGAGTATGGGGTACCAGGGCAGTTGCTACAAGCCATCCGGTCCTTGTATAACCAAAGTGAGAGCTGTGTCCACATTCTTGGCACAAAGTCAAACACGTTTTCGGTTGGTGTCGGCCTCCGCCAAGGTTGTCCCTTGTCTCCGATTCTGTTTGTGATATTCATGGACAGGATCTCCTCAAGGCGCAGCCAAGGTGAGGAGTGTGTCCGTTTTGGGAACCTCAGAATTGCATCTCTGATCTTTGTAGATGATGTGGTTTTATTGGCTTCACCAGAACGCGACCTCCGGCGCGTACTGGGACGGTTTGCAGCTGAGTATGAAATGGCTGGGATGAGAGTCAGCACCTCCAAGTCTGAGGCCATGGTTCTCTACCGGAAAATGGTGGCTTGCTCCTCCCGGGTTGGGGATGAGTTGTTGCCTCAAGTGAAGGAGTTCAAGTATATCGGGGTCTTGTTCACGAGTGAGGGTAGGATGGAGCGGGAGATTGACAGGCGGATTAGTGCAGCATCAGCAGTAATGCAGACGTTGTACCGGATCGTTGTGGCGAAGAAGGAGCTGAGCCGGGAGGCAAAGCTCTCAATTTACCAGTCAATCTTCGTTCCAATCCTCACCTATGGTCATGAGCTTTGGGTAGTGATCGATCTCTTTCGGTCACTACCCTTTCAGCCGCTTACAAGCGGCTGAAATGAGTTTCCTCCGTAGGGTGTCTGGGCTCAGCCTTAGAGATAGGGTGAGGAGCTCGGACATCCGGGGGGAGATTGGAATAGAGCCGTTGCTCCTTCGCATCGAAAGTAGCTAGTTGAGATGGTTTGGGCATCTGATTAGGATGCCTCCTGCGCGCCTTCCTTTGGAGGTTTTCCGGGCACGGCCAACTGAGAGGAGACCCCGGAGTAGACCCAGAACTCGCTGGAGGGACTACATGTCCTATATGGCTTGGGAACGCCTTGGGATCCCCCAGGAGGAGCTAGAGGGCGACCCGACCCCAGAAAAGCGGCTGAAGGTGAGATGAGATGATGTTTCAATAAGTCCAGTTTCACCCCATTATCTATAGATTACGCATTTGGAAGTGAAAACCAAAGCGCAAGTTAAAAGTTATCCAAAATGTCCATAATTATTAATGGTCAGTTGCACTGCTCATCTGCCTCCTGGTTCAACTTACAGCAATAGCCTACACTTACAGGAGTAACCATTGATTAACTACCCTGTTAGCGTAACTGACAAGTCATAGATAATGGGAAATCGTTTTCATTGTCTAACCGAGATGCTAAAGGTTTTTTTTTGTCGTAGGTTATGTTGAAAGGACAAGTTTAAAAGCCTGTTCGGTTGCCCCATAGGACGCAGTTGTAAAGCTGAGCCTGGTGGTGGTCCCATCTGTGAAATCTTCAAAATAAAACCACTGAGTAAAATGATATCACAACTAACATATATTATGATAAACACAACAAAAACAAGGCTCAGGTTGTAAAAAAAACAGAGTTATCGTTTAAACCTACACACCGGAAGAACATAACACTTGTTAAACAGTATCAAGGGCCGTATTGTGTGCTACTGTAAATATCGCTCGAGTGCCGTATGGATGCTGATATGCTTGGAGGTGTCAGGGTCACCGCATGTGTGTTGGTGTGTGTTTTGAGCTTGTGGTTGGTTTGTGTGTGCGCGTGTGCATGTGTGCGTGTGTGTATGCGTGTGTGTGCATGTCTCCGATGTTTGTGCATGTGTGTGTGTTTGCTTGTGGAGCATGTGTGTGTTTGCGTGTGTACCTCTGTGTCTTTCGTTGCAGTGTGGGCCGACGTTCCTTTGTCACAGGAACAGTGGCAGAGGGGTAATCTGACATCCATCATCGGCTTAGCGAGCAACACACACTCTGTGAAACAACTTGGAAACAATAGCCAGGGAAACAGTGGGAGGGGGAGACCCCTCCACCACCCAGCCATTCCCTGTTATTCATTGTGCGAGTCTGAAGGGGCGATGGTGTGTCGGGGGGGGGGGGGGGGTAGCTACGCTGTTTTGTTTTGTAGGTGTTTCAGGAGAAAGAATGAGGCAGCGAAAAAATCACAGTGACAAAGCCAATTTCTACAGCGACCTGTAAACCCTGCAACTTGTCCACACTTCCATCGGCGGGAAGTTGAGGGGAGAAGCTTGAGGTTTGGATTAAAGGGTAAGATGTGGGGTTTTTTCTCTCTCTCTCTCTCCATAACTGTTTGAAGTCGTACTGTTTTGACAAACTGGAGCCATTGGGCAGAGAGCCCCGTGCCTCACAGTCACATATATCTATAGATTCATGGACATCACATGAATAAGAGGGAAACCTTATTCTACCGAAACCTTATTCCGGGAACAATATACTCTGTCTTCACCTGTCACAGAGCACGCCCCCCCCCCTCCACCACAGCCCCAACATCTCTCCTACATGTTGTCTACCTGCAGTGATGTGCTGTCCAGCTAACAGGAAGGTGAGTGACTCATTCCAGGACCAAGACAATGGTCCCCGAAGCGTCATTTACCAAAGAGTCATTTACCAAACATATTCTCACCTTACATCCAGTGATGTAGTGTTAATTAAAAAGGTGGCGAAACTGCGATCTTCAATCAGTGATCATAATTTGGAAACCAATATCGCGCCGGAACATGGAAAATATTATTATCATGCTAATCATAGGTGATTTTTTTACACTATATACATTTCACGATATCTGCTTGCATATTAAGCAAAAATATCATGTTTAAGAACCCAACTGAGGTTCAGCACGTCCATCTGTTTGGTAATGTAAAGTATAATATCAAACTAATTCAAGTTTTCTAATAAAACCCTCTCAAGTATCACAGACCTCATTTTGTGAATATTAGGTCACAACAAATCTTACTTTATTCAGACACAAAGGTAGGTCCATGTTAAAGACAACAACAAAGACATACAACACAAGACAAGAACACAAAAATATAGCTAAAAACAGCAGCTCTAGAGTCCACAATGATTAAAAGCTATATAGACATTTGTCCCAATGTTTCCAGAAACAAGAGGAGTACCTGGTGTCACTTTGTGTAGGCTCCGTTAACAGCATTATAATTACATTCTTAGAATCAATTAATCGACACATAAATTTGTACATAAAATTCCTGAACACAGCATGAAAAGTGGGAACATTACAAGTCACAAACATATGACTTGCACCTGTCCATCTTGAAAGCTTGAGCAAGATTCTAAATGCATCATTATGTGCTACCTGCAGCTTTTTCATTTTTGCTTGGCTATAACTGCACCACAAGTGGGCTATATAGAGTGCAGTACAGTAGGCCCCAAAAAGAGCAGTCTTAACCTCATCTGTACACATACGAAATTTGCTGCGTGCCAGCATATTGGCTTGTGCATACAGTTTGCCACACTGTGTGTGATGATCTATGTGACATCATCATCGTCACATAGATCATTCCTGATGATGTGACCCACATATCTCATCTTGTTCACCACATTAGTGCTTGGTCTGCCAAGAAGAATGAGGGAAAATGTTGCTTCTTATCCTACTTGGTTTTAGCAATCATGACAACACTCTTTTTAGAGTTAAATTTAATGTCATGCTGCACACCATAACTTGAGCAGACTTGGAGTAGTTGCTGTAAGCCAGGACTAAGGGGACAGTATGACTAAGTCATCAGCATACATGTAACCCTGTGGTTAAATTATAGGCTTTAGATATATTACATTGCACTATTAGATAAGAGTTTGGGCTATGTTTGTTATTTTGTATACCTTTTGAATATGAATATATTATATTGTTGATATTGTTCTGCAAAACAGTTGTTTACCAATGTGAAATGCATTTGCTTTAGTGTTGAAACTTACCATTGTTGTGATTGGTTGGCTGTGGAGAGAATACCTTACCTTGAATGTGATTGGTTGAGAGGGCAGCAAAAAACGTCAGCACGAGCAGACTGGACTGAGAGAAAGAGGTCTCTCGTCCCTTGTGTGAGCAAAACGGAGCAGTTTGATGTCGAGTTGTTATATGCTATTTTGCGGTGAGAGAAATGTAATTGAAGTTTAGTGAACAGTGATGTGTGCGGGTGTCTGACGGAGACCCATCCCGGGAACTGTTTGTGTGGACTGTGGAGACAAACTGACTACTCCTCAGTCCCATATGTGGACCCAGTGACGTTACGGAGCGAGCTAGCCAGTCGGTGTTCGTGGCTAGCACAGCAAGACGGGCGAATGGACTGGATGCGGTAAGGGGCTCTCCCCACAGTGAGTCGGGCCGTCTTCTAGTTGATAACATTATCAGTTACAGTGTAGTGGTGGGTTCATGCGACCATCGAGGAACGCAGAAGGAGTCGTCTGTTGCCGTGTTGGGCTGCCGATGCGAGCGCACGGTTCGACCGTGAGATGGTGCTAACGGCTAACTAGCCAGTTAGCTAGGATGGCTGCCGGCCTGACGTTCGCTGCTGCGCTGCGGCGGGAAGCGCGAGACGAAGAGGAGCATTCTTTGTGAGTACAAGCCGGATGGGCGGGCTTCCAAGGGGAGCGAAGAGGGCTGTTTAGGGTCCCCACGTACCCGATAAAGAAACAGGCCTGCAACTGGGGGTTGACTTTCTTTTATTTTATTGCCGGCTTAGTTATAGGGTTATTGAGCTGTATGCTAATGTGTTAGTCTGATTAATTTGTGTATATCTGAATGCAGATGCTTGTTAGCCATTGAGGCTTATCACTTTCATTCATTCTAATAATTATTACTCATAATACATTTGTATATATAATTCTATGTACCTGTGTGAGTGTGGATTATTCATGTGTTATTCCTGTGGTGTCTAGGCTATGGTAAGTGACATTTTGAGACAACCATAAAGGGCTAGTCCACCATATTAATATAAGTTACTCGGTGACACATTGAGGTGTCTAGACCATGTTAGATTGCCTTAAAGGGGTCATATGCCATATTTGAGCGCCTTAAAGGGGTAGTCAACCTTTTTAGTTGGAGTTACCAGATGACACTGTAAGACATTTAGAGCCTTTAGAACATACTTTAAACACATAAGAAGCGAAGTTAACATACTTTCAACTTTTTGGAGAGATCATCCATATACACATTGAAGAGAAAAGGTGACAGTATTCCGTCTTGTCGGACCCCATTGGTCACTGGGAAGGGTGCAGATATACTCTTACCCCATCTGACTTGCATGGTTTGATACCAAAAATGCAAGATCTTTATCAAATAAAAGGGGACCCCTCACTCTTGTAGTTTAACAAATAATTTACCATTATTAACTCGCTCAAAAGCTTTTGATGCATCAAAAAAAAAACCCACATAAATACTGTAGTGTTATGTCTTCTATATTTACTAACAACTTCCTTCAGTGCATATATGTGTGATGCCCACTGGAAGTGTTATCACATTTATGATCGTATCTTGGGGTTTGAGAGAATATATTGTTTATACTCATTTTATTTTATATGTGGAGTCTGTCTGTATGTTTATCTAACCATAATGGTTTAATCCCAGTTGCCTGTAGTGGCGACTCCATTACAGTAGAGGGCGCTGTGACACGTTTGAGTGATGCTATTGTGTTGAGCGGTGTTTCTTCATAACATTGAGAGACTTCGAGAAAGCAAGTCACGCTTGACTGACGTCTTTATTCCATTACTGTTTTCAGGTGGGTGCCGTGTCACAAGCACTATATATAGTTTAATATTGTTTCATAAGATCTTGGTACAGTGTTTTTTCGTTTTATTTATTATGGCTAGTACCTAGCTAATGCAACCTGGCTAGCCTCGAGCGATAGCTCTATTGTCGCCTAGGCAACGTCACGTGATTCTCTCCGTGCTGTGTAACTTCATATTTTTGGCTCTAGCTTGTAACGTTAGTTGTACCTGGCTCCACGCATCCCTTTAGTCTAAGTTTTGATTGGCTCAACAGTTTCAAGTGTTATAAAACGGTTTCCATGTTTGAAGTGTAGATTATTAATTTATAAGATTATTATTGATTGTATTCATTCATTACCGTGAACAGGTCCTCCTATAATACTGAAAAGTATATGAAAGTGCATTTAAGATGCAGAATGTAAACACATGTTTATAGATAAGATGACAGTCGATGATATGGATGAGAGATAGGGATATGGACATTTGTTTTTGATATTGACCAGTTTATTTGGAGTGTTTATATAGAAATTTAATATGTAAAGTAAGGCAGCCAATGTATTTGTCTAGACAGACAACAAATATATGTACAATAGTACAAGTGATTTAGAGGACCATGTAAACAGGGTGATGATTGTAAATAAATATAACATTGAGAGACTTCGAGAAAGCAAGTCACGGTTGACTGACGTCTTTATTCCATGACTGTTTTCAGATATCTGTCAAACTATAACTGCCTGCACCGTACCAAGCCCGGTACTTGCTACAGTTTTTGGAGGCTCATCCAACGGGATCGGTTCCGGTTGCCCTGTCCGGAAGCTGATCATCACCAGGAACCTTGGAGAGAAGAGACTGTGCTGCAGGAACCCATGAAGAACAGACTGCCAAAGGAACCCAGAGAGGAGAGACTGAGTTACAGGAACCCATGAAGAACAGACTGTGCTAAAAGAGGAGAGACTGCTACAGGAACCCATGAGAGGAAAAGAGACTGTGCTACAGGAACCCATGAAGATCGGACTGTGCTATTAAGGAACCCAACAGAGAGCAGAGACTGATTAGGAAGCTGGAACTGAACATGACGGACAGGACAAGAAAGAGCCTGGTGTGGGACATCAGGAAGCGCTTGTTGAACCTGTCGCCAGATGAACTTTTCCAGATCGCTAGCGGACTCGGCTCAGGTCAAGATCAAGATCCGACGGAGCTCAATCGAGGAGACGCAGAGGAATGTTTCCAATACATTGAGACCTTCGTGTACAGTAAGCACCTACTCGATTCCGAGGACAGAGGTATGGTTGAACTGTTGGTGTTGAAAGATGCAGCTGATGATATTGCAAAGAAGCACAGTGATGTTGTAACTGTAACTGATAATGCAAGTGTACATGTAGAGTCTCATCATGCACCTACATCCTCTCCTAACACAGACCAGTCAGTTCATGTTGTTCCTACTATTGAGGGCAGTGCCACTTACCTGCAGACGCCTCTAGCTGGTAACATAGTCAGTAGTCCTGCACTACCTACCAATAGCACAGACAGGTTAGACACTTCTAACACAGAGTTGCTCAAGATGCTCGCTAGCTATGAAGAGCTTAGCAAGAGATTAATGCAGTGTATCCCTTACACATGCGACAGTCACCAGAGTATGTACCACCGTCCCCAGCCACACCTAGCAAACCCTGTAGTGAGACACCAGTCAGTAACTCACCAGGTGCGGTGGCTGCGGCCATCACTCAGCCTGCCCGTGAGGGGATGGTCTCCTTAAGAGAACTCTCCTACCTCCAAAGGAGAGAGTTTAAAATACAAGGGGGGCAGATCAGTGACCAAACATCAGACATTAGTTACAATACTGTCTGCAAGCAGATCGAGGAAGGAATCAAAGAAGGATTCACAGACACAGAAATAGTTAGAGGTGTGCTGAAGATAATCAGACCTGGAATCTTCAAAGAGATGCTAATAAATAAAGATGACATCACAGTAACAGAATTGAAAGGATTCCTCCAGGCACACCTGAGAGAGAAAAACAGCACAGAGCTGTTCCAAGAACTGATGTGCGCAAAACAGGAAGAGAACAAAACACCACAACAATTCCTCTGTCATGTCATAGGTTTAAAGCAACGTATCCTGTTCACATCCAAGCAGTCAGACACAGGTATAAAGTACTCTTCTGCTACAGTCCAAGACGTGTTTCTACATTCAGTGTACCAAGGCTTTGGACACAAACATACAGACATACACAGAGAACTCAAACCTCTCCTGTCAAACAGTGAGGTCAGTGATGAAACAATATTACATCATGTTATGAAAATCACCAGTGAAGATAGCGAGACACAAAAGAGGCTGGGCTCCTCCCGCCATCAAACTGCAACAAATGCACACAGTGCACAGCTAGAGCTCAATGCAGTGAAGGGGACTAACAACAAACAGGAGAGCACAGACTGCCCCACGAAACCAGACCCAGTAAAAGAGCTAGCAGCCAAGGTAGACGAACTAACTAGAATGATTGAGGCCATGCAAAAATGCAACCAACCACAACCATCCTACCGTGAGCATCACCCCTCTCAAAACAGGATGCAATCCAACAGGGGTAGACCCTGGGGCTGCCCAAAGTGTGTTGAACAACACCGTCCAGACTGCAATCACTGCTTCACATGTGGAGAGGAAGGACATCGAGCAGCTGGCTGTCTAAAGCGACAAAAGAGGCAGGGAAACTCCAACCGGTCGCTGTAGAGGGACATCCAGTGACCGGAGCGGAAAATCAGTCCCACCCTGAGAGTGACATCTAAAGTGACAGTAAACCAGATCTAGAGAGTAGTACACAAAATAACCCGGCCCCTCAGCCACCACTAAATGCAAAGGGGGCTGTCGCTAATCTGATAGGAAGAAGAGCCTTAATCCAGAGTTATCTAAATGGCTTAGCAGCCACAGCATTGCTTAATACAGGGGCACAAGTTAGTATGCTAAGTCGAGCCTGGAAAGATGAATACTTACCTGACCTCAGTATACACCCCGTGTCTGAAATTCTAGAGGAAATAGAGGAACTGCAGGTCTTTGCAGTAAATGGAGATCTCGTTCCGTTTGATGGATGGGTACCTATCACAGTAAACTTACCAGAGAATCTAGACCCAAGCCTGTCCATTAGTGTCCCCTTCCTAGTCAGCAGTGTTGCTATGGAGAGACTGTTGTTTGGTTTTAATGTGTTAGAACAGCTCATCCTCCGCCAACCAGAACAGCTAGTGCCAGTATAGTTAGCCTCGTTAGTAATGCCATATCAGTCTCTAGTGAGAAAGCTGAAACTATTGTGAGCATTATTCAGACAGCAAGGCCAGTCGTCCAGCAGGGACGTCTGAGAACAGGGGCTAGAGACATAGTCATCCCAGCTGGCCAAGTATTGTGGGTGAAGTGTGGAGTCCCACCGAGCATGGATGCTTGTGCTGGTTCAGTGCTGTTTGAAACAGATGAAGACAATGTGCCATCTGAGCAGTGGGATGTGGGGCCCGGCTTTATTGAAATTCAAAATCCTGCAAAGCCCTACATCGCCATACCTGTGGGTAACAACACCAAACATGACATAACCCTCCCACGGAAAACAGCTCTCGGAACCCTCCAGCTCGTCAAAAGTGTTGTGGAGGATGACAGCCCTGTTAAGCCACGGCCCACAGCGACAGTCAGCGAGATCACCACCACTCAAACCAGTGATCCACCTCCACCCCTGTGGCACCCAGCTGTAAACCTCGACCACCTGGGGAAAGAACAACAGGAGGCTGTTAAAAAGATGCTGTATGAGGAGTCCAGGGCCTTCGCCAGAGATGGAAATGACTTCGGCTGTATCCCAGGCCTACAAATGGTGATCAGTCTCAAGGATGATATCCCTGTACAGAGAGCGTATACCTCCGTCCCAAAGCCACTGTTCAGAGAGGTAAAAGAATACACCCAGGACCTCATAGTCAAGGGATGGATAGTAAAGTCCAAGTCCCCCTATTCTGCCCCTGTTGTGTGTGTGCGGAAGAAGGACGGCACACTACGCCTGTGCATAGACTATCGTCTGCTGAATCAGAAAACAGTCCCTGACAGGCACCCTCTGCCACGGATTCAGGACTTGACCGACACACTGGGAGGATACTCAGTGTTCAGCATCATTGACCAAGGAAAGGCGTACCACCAGGGGTTCGTGGCGGAGGGTTCACGTCATCTCACAGAATTTATCACCCCCTGGGGGCTTTATGAATGGGTCAGAATCCCATTTGGACTGTCAAATGCTCCTGCAGCGTTTCAAAGGAGCATGGAAGAGATGCTGAGCTCCTTAAGAGATGAATGTGTCACACCTTACCTGAATGACCTGCTGTGCTACTCGAAATCCTTCAGTGACCATGTGGAAGTGATACGCAAGGTGCTCCAAGCTCTGCAACAACATGGGGGGAAGCTTTGACCGGAGAAGTGCGAGATGGTCCGTCCAGAAGTGCAGCATGTGGGGCTCCTGGTGTCGGCAGACGAAGTTCGAGTTGACCCCAAAGATCTTGAGGCGGTGCTGGCCCTAAAAACCAAAACCCCAAACACAGTCGGTGATATCAGACAGATTCTCGGCTTCCTAAGCTATTACCGCTCTTACATGCAGGACTTCGCCAAGATACCCAAGCCGCTATATGAGCTACTCCAAGTCCAGCCCTCCATGTCACCGCCACAACAGCATCAGGGGAAGTCTAAGGGTCCACAGCTGCCCTCCAGAACGCCCATCAAATAGACTGCAGATCATCAGACTACGTTGGAAAGGCTAGTCAACATGCTAACTAACCCCCCAATCCTCGCATATCCAAACTTCGAGGAGCCATTCGTCCTGCATACTGATGCATCAGACAAAGGGCTTGGCGCGATCCTCTACCAGCAGCAGGATGGAAAGATGCGAGTCATAAGATATGGATCACGAACATTGACTCCTGCAGAGAGGAACTACAACTTCCATAGCAGAAAACTTGAATTCCTCTCTCTGAAGTGGGCAGTGTGTGAAAAGTTCAGAGACTATCTCTTTTACACCCCACACTTTACCATCTACACTGATAACAATCTACTCACCTATGTAATGAGCACTGCAAAACTGAATGCGGTTGGGCACCACTGGGTGGGAGAATCGTCAGACTTCCGCTTCAACATCAAATACAGGCTGGAGAAGATCAATATTGATGCAGACACGCTCTCGCGCCTCCCTCTGGATATCGACAGCTACGTGGCAACATGTACAGAGGAGCTGTCACAGGATGTGCTACAGGCAACCTGGGAAGGTAGCCATGCAGCCCAGAGAAAGGAGGTAGCCTGGATAGCTGCTCTCCACACCGCCTCTCATGATGTACTTCCCCAGGCTCGTGTGCTCCTGCCTGAAATGAGCCACGATGAACTAACAAAAGCCCAATGGGAGGATCCTGCCCTCGGAGAGATAATCAGACTAAAAGAGACAACGGATGTTCTGACTGATGAGAAATGAAAGTCTGTGAATGGACTCACTCGCAAGCTCCTGCATGAGTGGAGTCAACTACAACTTGAGAATGGAATCCTGTACCGACGGACACCAGAGAGGAAACTGCTCGTCCTCCCTGTCAAGTATCAGTCCGTTGCCCTAAAGCACCTTCATGACGACATGGTGCACGTGGGCACAGAGCGAGTGCTCCACCTTGCCAGAGAGAGGTTCTGCTGGCCCTACATGAAAAAGTGTATAGAGGACTATGTAACAAGAAAATGCAGCTGAATCAAGCAAAAGAAACCAACAACACATGTGCACGTGCCTATGGGTGGCCTACATCTAACTCCCCCCTCGACCTGGTCTGCATAGACTATCTCCATCTCGAGAAGAGCAAAGGCGGCTACGAGTAGATTCTAGTGGTGATCGACCATTTCACCAGGTTCGCTCAAGCCTACCCAACCAAAAACAAATCTGGTCACACGGCAGCCGAGCGGATCTACAATGACTATGTACCCCGGTTTGGGTATCCAAATAGACTTCACCAGGACCAGGGGCGTGAGTTCGAGAATGACCTCTTTCGAACACTCGGGCAGCTGTCAGGGGTTGGTCACTCCCGAGCATCCCCCTATCCCCCCCAGTGCAATCCCACAGAACGCTTCAATAGAACGCTACTGCAAATGCTACGAACTCTGACAGACAAGGAGAAGGAGAAATGGAAGGAGCATCTCCCACAGATCATAAATGCGTACAACTGTACTCGCCATGAGTCCACTGGGTACTCACCTCATTACCTACTGTATGGACAGCACCCTCGCCTCCCCGTGGATCTCCTGTTTGGATTGCTGGAGGAGACCGATCCAGTAACACACAAGGGATATGCTGAAAACTGGTCGAAAAGGATGACAGAAGCATACAGGATTGCGAACAAGAACAGCCTGTCCTCTAGTGCAAAAGGCAAGTCCTACTATGATCAGAAGATGAGGGGAGTAGTTCTAAAACCAGGAGACAGAGTGCTAGTGAGAAATGTAGGTGAGAGATTATACATAGATCATGCTTGTGGTTTTGGTTCTTACAGTTAATGCTGCCACACAGAATAGCATCAGATGGTATATGCATATTACTTAGGCTCTTATCAGTTAGTGAATTAACTGGTGACTCGTAGCGCTGATAGAACCTCGAGCAGGAGATGAGCACTGCTGCCTCCTCTTCTTCCCTGGAGAAGAGCTATGCGCTGCCTGACGGACAGGTCATCACCATTGGCAATGAGAGATTCTGTTGCCCAGAGTCTTCCAGCCTTCCTTCCTCGGTATGGCTTCCTTTAGAATCCATGAGATCACCTACAACAGCACCATGAAGTGTGATATTGACATTCGTAAGGACCTTTACGCCCACACCGTGCTGTCTGGAGGTACCACCATGTACCCTGGCATTGCTGACCGGATGCAGAAGGAGATCACATCCCTGGCCCCATCCACCATGAAAATCAAGATCATTGCCCCACCTGAGCATTAATACTGTCTGGATTGGAGGCTCTATCCTGGCCTCTCTGTCCACCTTACAGCAGATGTGGATCAGCTAGCAGGAGTACGGTAAGTCTGGTCCCTCCATCGTCCACCATAAATGCTTCTAAAAAAACTGCTCCTTTTCCTTCCCCGACCAAACACCTAACAGCAACTTCAGCTCTGCACGAAACCACACACCACATTCTCATACACACTCAGGCGCAGAGTCTAGACAACCAATCCCGTTTCACAATTTAAATTTAAATTGATGACAATGATGCTGTGTAAATGGATGTGACACTATCTGAATTTCATCCCAATACAATGCCATTGAAAGATGATAAACAGTGATATTGAATTGCTACCCGGCTCTATACCAACATGAGCAAGACGTTAAGAAAAACTGAAGTGCACTGTTCTCTATGGGTTACATCATCTATCCATTACCCAAACCGTTCATCCTGCTCTCAGGGTTGCAGGGATGCTGGAGCCTATCCCAGCAGTCATTGGGCGGCAGGAGGGGGGACACCCTGGACAGGCTGCCAGGCCATCACAGGGCCGGCCGACAGACACACACACACACACACACACACACACACACACACACACACACACACACACACACACACACACACACACACTTAGAGCCAATGTAGTATGGCTGATTCACCTGACCTACATGTCTTTAGACTGTGGGAGGAAACCAGAGCACCCGGAGGAGACCCATGCAGACACAGGGAGAACATGCAAACTCCACACAGAGGATGACCCAGGACTACCGCCAAGGTTGGACTACCCCGGGGCTCGAACCCAGGAACTTCTTGCTGTGAGGCAACCACGCTAACCTCTGCGCCACCGTGCCTCCACCGTGTTCTCTATAGGTTACATCAGATTGATACTATTTACTATGATTGTCTTGATGCAATGAGGATTTATGTCCTAAAAAAAGAGGTAAACTAAAAGAAAAGATGATTGTTATCTGCAAATAAGAGGTGTGTGAACTGCATTGTGCTTTAGTGTGCATTGTGTTGTGTTGTAGTGCTATTATTCTATGTTAAGTACACTGAAAGAGCCACGAAACCAGAGTCAAATTCCATATTTGTGCAAACCTACATAAACATGATTCTGATTCTGAGTCTGATTGTGTTGATCCTATTACGGCCAGGGATTTTCCTTGCACATCATGACACGTTGTCGTAAAAGGAACTGTTAATTGTGGAATCATCATTTGGCCTTGATCCTGCAGAGCGAAGTGGTGACAACAGACACAGTCGACTCGTGAAACAGACAATGAGATACAATGGCAAAACTCGCAAACCTTCGTCGCCTCCCTGCTAGTGTAGAGCCTCCATCTCCATCTCCACTGCACCCGACTCCCATGCAGCCCGAGGCCCCAGAGAGGGCTCCTCAGGCCTTCACTGTGGAGCGAGAGGGAGAGAGGTATACCAAGAAGGGAGAGAGTGAAAAAAACAAAAAACAAAACAAACATGAACAAGGTCGGCAGCAGCTGGGGGCAGGCTGAGCCGTGTGCGTTCTTGGCGTACACAATTTGACCTTGGACGGGCGAGCCCCGGCCTGCCTCTCAATGCTGGCCGGGGGTGGGGGCACCAAAAGAGCTGCTTGCAGGACTTGGCTCGGCTCAATAAGAAAAAGAAAATACCACTCTGGGCAAACAAGGACATAGTAAGCTCCTTGCGCCTCACTCTTTTTCTCGCTGATTTCTTCTTCTTCTTCTTCTTCTTCTTCCCCCCCCCCTTTTTTTGCCATTTCTCAACACCCACCAGATTCCAACACATGGCTTGGCTGCAGAAGATACTCTGTCTTTTATGGTGTCCCCCCTCCCCCACTCTCCTCTTTACATGCTCCTTTCTAGACTTTAATTTGATTTCTTGATTTCTTTGTTTTTCTTTCACAAATGGGGGAAGGCTTTGAAACACTGCTGCTTTACATATCTTAAGACTCTCGCCCTCAATAGGTGAGTTGCCGTGAAGACAGCGATGACAAGACGACCCCCCCCCCACCACCAAAAAAAGAGAAAACCTCCACAGGCTATGATCCAAGCCTCGGACCCCCTCACCGCATGGCCCAGCCAGGGATTTCTATCAGCACCCCGGACGACCACTCTCAAGTTGCTCCATTCAACGGCGTTGCCTCACCGTCAGCAAAGAGCCACGTTTTTGTTTGTTTGTTTTTTTTGCAGGCGGTTGCATCCACTAAATGACTTGATCAGAGCAGACGTGGGATGCAGTGAAAAGAAAGACCTTTGCAGCCATTTCCCATACAAGCTCACAGTCGGGATGTTTCTGGCATCCTTGCCTTGGGTCATCCCGTCTTGCTCTGCCCTTTCATTCTCTCTCTCTTTCTCTCTCGCTCCCTCTCTGTAGGTCTCTCTTGCTCCCTCTCCCTCTCTGTCTCTCTCACTCTCTCTCTGTCTCTGTCTCTCTCGCTCTCTCTCTGTAGGTCCCTCTTGCTCCCTCTCCCTCTCTGTCTCTCTCTCACTCTCTCTTTGTCTCTGTCTCTCTCGCTCTCTCTCTGTAGGTCTCTCTTGCTCCCTCTCCCTCTCTGTCTCTCTCTCGCTCTCTCTCTGTCTCTGTCTCTCTGTCTCTCTGTCGCTCTCTCTGTAGGCCTCTCTCGCTCTCTCTCTGTAGGCCTCTCTCGCTCTCTCTCTCTTTCTCAATTACAGCTCCCTTTGCTATCAGTCTGGTGCAGTGAGTCCTTTAACGGCAGATGGCGGATTTGTGTTTGAGGATGGCTGTACTTTATCGTCTTACCTGTCAGACTTTGGATTGGGGCCCAGTTCTCCCTATCTGTCTGCACAAAAAAAACAAAACAAAAAAACAAAACAAAAAAAACAGAGTAGGTGTAACTCTGCTTTTTTAAATACAGTGGAAGAAATGTGGACTGAGGTTGAATGTGAGACCTTATAACCTTCAAATGGTATGACTGACTGGTTTGTGTTCTGTGTGTGTGTGTGTGTGTGTGTGTGTGTGTGTGTGTGTGTGTGTGTGTGTGTGTGTGTGTGTGTGTGTGTGTGTGTGCGTGCGTGTGTGTGTGTGTGCATGTGCATGTGCACTCATATAGGGTATGCATGTCTTGATAACATCTTTAGTATCGCTTCGTGGAAGACATCGGAGCGGCCTCCTTGTTCAAGTTAATAGCTGAGCGGCGTGTCGGTGAAATTTATGACACACATAACAACAACATCACTCCTGTCTGTCTTTGCAGCTGGAGGAGGGGGGCAGCCGTGTTTGCATGGGGGGATCTTTTGCGCCCCCATAACCCCCCCCCCCCCCAGGGATTCGACCAGCACTTATTAAACTGAGAGGAATGCAAACAACCAAGCACCGAGACTCAGGGCAACACTGGGAGGTGCGTGTGCGTGTGTGTGTGTGTGTGTGTGTGTGTGTGTGTGTGTGTGTGTGTGTGTGTGTGTGTGTGTGTGTGTGTGTGTGTGTGTGTGTGTTGGGAGAGAGGGCCGTTTGGTGGGGTAAGTTGGGGTAGGCGTGGGTGGTAGGTTGTTGTCAGGGGGGTTGTTGTCGGGATGGAGAAAAGAAGAAAGGAGGAGCAGTGCCTCATTCAGGGATTCACCCAGAGATTTCTAGAACAATGGAGGAGGTCCTGGAACATGGCGACCTTATGGACCGCAGACAACTCTGGATTACTGCACAGCATGGAGGACACAGTCCAATTTCTACTCTGTTCACAGTGGAGACATTTTATGTTTTGTTAGAGACTTTCTTCTTTTTTTTTGCACAACTGTCTTGTGAAATGAACTAATGTATCTTAAAAACATTTGACAGTGTTTGCTAGGCTAAAGCCTAAAAGTAGCTGCTAGCAATGTGGCTTTGGAATTGGGTTGTATTGACAAAATCAAATATCATTATGTTTCTAAGCGAATACCTCGGTATGGATGATGTGATGATATTTTGGGTGTGACTATTAGTACTTGCATAAGATCTTAACACACAGGTAAATGCTGAGAAACGGTCATCAATAATGTGGTTATGATGACTAGGCAGGTATATATTGCCCAGCTCTAATATGAATGAAGAAGAGGATGTGACATTTTGTAATCTCGTTTTAGCAAAGACGGTATTGTTAAAATACAAAACAAAGCTCTGCTATATAACAATGTGAATATATGTACAAAAAAAACACTGCTAAAACCTCGAATTTTGTCACTGAAGTGCGGTTTCTCATTGGTCAACATGTCAGCCTTTCCTCATCCTGTTAAAAATCATTGTCATGACACAAGATGAAAGCTCGGATGCCTCAGAGTAGAGCGCCGGTGGTGATGCTGAGGAGGACGGCCCACGGCATTGTCCTGTGGTTCGTGGAGAGGATGTCAAAGAAAGTACACTGAGAGGGAGAATACATGACAACAGAGTTAACAGATTAGTGCTGGTGAACCCTCAGTGTGTGTGTGTGTGTGTGTGTGTGTGTGTGTGTGTGTGTGTGTGTGTGTGTGTGTGTGTGTGTGGTGGGGTATGGTCTGTGTGTGTGTGTGTGTGTGTGTGTGTGTGTGTGTGTGTGTGTGTGTGTGTGTGCGCATGTGTGTGTGTGCGCATGTGTATGTATGTGTGCATGTGTGTCTATGTGCATGCGTTCATGTGGGGTATGGTGTGTTAGCACCTGTTGTGGCTTTGTTTGCTAATAGCTTATGCCATGTCATTTCCATTCATCGGTCTTTAACAGTCTGTTTGCAAACAAACCAGATTTAGCCAGATGACAGAGGATGAAGGGATGAGGGTTTATCCCAGCGTTTTCAAGTGAATCTGCTGGTAAGTTACAGTGCAGCGTGAACAATGTGGTTGAATGTTCCTTACTCAGGTCAGAAATGGAAACCAAGATGAACTTTCCACATTTCCCATGAGTCCAACTGTGAAGGGAAAAGTCGTGAGCAGTCATGACTTGTCACTCAAATCACAGACACATCACTCATGGCTCATGCCTGTTCAAAAGTTTTGTACATACTTTACTTGGGCCATTATGTAAAAAGTAATTGGTTTTACTATTTGTTTTGTTGCATCGCCATAGCAAGGTTATTGCACACTCTCTCGCCTTCATAAATCAGGATAACGTCAATGTGCTGCCGGCACTATTCTACATGAATGAGCAGGTTATTTTAAAAACCGCAGTAAATCAGTGTTTCTTCAGCTCAATTAATTTGACGTAGTGGGAAGATTTCGACCACAGAGAACGTCTTTGCTTCTTCTAGTCTTGTTCCTTTTCATATTGTGACTTATTATGATGAAAATGAATCTAAGGATGCAGGTTATCGTTGGACTGGTCACAATCATTTAATATTTTCGTAAAAACTGGAATAACATATGATGTATAGTGTGTTACTGACATGTGTGTTACTGACAAAAGGTAGTTGAAATGTTCCTACACCATTATTCTAATATACTGAAGAGTTTTACTTGGCTATATGTGTACGTAAACATACAATATGATGCCTTCTTTCTGGGAAATACTAATATGTAAAGAAGTCACGTGACCTTTGGCATGACCTTACTGGCGCTCATCCATCCACATATGAGTCACCGGGGTCCTTCAGACATGTTTAGCAAGTCAACAGTGGACATAAAGCGACACCGACCCTGCCACCCCTGGACTGAGCATGCAAATTGCCAGTTATTCAGCGTCTAAAAACAGCGGATTAAAGAATCAGGGATCCTGAAAGGCCACCGAGCAAACCCCAGGATGAGAAGTTAAGCGCCCGTGAATGAGATGAGGAGACTCCAGCACAAAGCTGCCGTGTCACTCACACACTACAGACGGGAACGATGACGTCACGTCTCACAAAGCGCGCACGTAAAATATATTGCAGCCCGGTGGCTCTCCGGGTGAAAAGCGCTGCTTTTCCTGCGCTTGTATCTTCGCATGCGCACCAGAAAAACGCTCGCGTAGTCTTTTTCTTTTGTGTCAGAGACAAAAAAAACAAAACAAAAAACGCGGTATTTGCACTGTTGATCATTTAAGTTTATATCTTTATTCATATTAGATACATATGGAGTTTTTCCGCATGGGTGGCCCGGTTTGGCCAAGAGACACGAGATTGTCAGCTCTCGTAGTGGTCTCCATGGAGAAGGGAAAGACATGGAGAGGTATCCAGCTTACTGGAAACGTGGTTTATTGTTGACTTTCAGGAATGGGGAGGGGGACCTTGCCTGAGGGGTGCGGAGCGGGAGCTTGGAGCACCACTTCCTGGTAGTGTGAACACAGGCTCAACCAGGCATCCCCTCATTTTCCATGCATCTGCCCAGCCTTCCCGGTCAGGTGCAATGACTTGTGGCCGCCGGGCCCTGAATGAGGTCTCTCTCTCACACACACACACACACACACACACACACACACACACACACACACACACACACACACACACACACACACACACGCGTCATGCACACAAAG
This sequence comes from Lampris incognitus, assembly GCF_029633865.1. Taxonomy (NCBI): domain Eukaryota; kingdom Metazoa; phylum Chordata; class Actinopteri; order Lampriformes; family Lampridae; genus Lampris; species Lampris incognitus. The sequence continues at coordinate 43,510,080 of NC_079220.1, read as the reverse complement.
ACATGCGCACGTGCATGCAGTCACACACATTTAGTGACTGACATTATCTTATAGACCTAAATACAATAATTTAACTAGTTATGTGGCAAACATCAAAAAGTGATTATCAATTTTAAAAAATCAAACAGAATAAGAAGGCCATGTCGAATGAGTAAATTAAACTGAATTATTTTCCATCTTGTCTGTCCATGTTCTGCAACTTATAAGTGCCCTATTACCCAATTTTCATAATTTCCAAAAGTTTTGGGAGTATTTTAAAGAACTTCGTGTGTCAAAAAGAAATGTAGATGAATCTAAAAACGAAAAGCTCAAGTTTATTGACACCCATAAAACAAACAAACAAACAATAACAGCCTCAACCCTTGAAATTACGCATCGGTAGTAAAAATAAATGCAGAAATGAGTGCAAATGAAAAAAATAGTGAGTTAATAACGCTCTACCATAATTTATATTTATATTATTTTGAGATTATTTAAGTAATACAAACTAAATGATGCCATTTCTAAGTGCGCCAAATAATCGGATGTGTGGACCCTTTTGTATGCGCGCGCATTTAGGCAACGGAAGTGAAACGCTACCCCCAAGTCTCCCATTCATTCACGGATTCAGACGAGGAAGATGAGATTACAAAGTTTATTCAGAAGTATAAGCAGTATCAAAATGTCCGGTTGTTGTGTGTTTGGCTGTACGAATCGCTACTCTACCAACAGCGGACTGAAGTTTTACTCAATTCCGACGGGATCACGGCCATTTCAGAGCCACCGGAGGCGCCTTTGGTCGCAAGCCATCAAACGTAGTGTAACGTGCATGGATAACTAGACACGTTGGTCCTTGACTAATGGGTCGGACCCTTTATAAAGGTCCAGACACACAGGACACGTCACGTCACGTCGCCATCAACATTCCGTCAACGTTACTTTTGACCTGCCTCACAGCGCACGTCGTCACGTCATATTCAGCCCACGCGCAGCCGACGAAGGGCTGTAAATACAGCATCTGCGCGCGGCAGAGACATGGGTAGAGCGCGAGAGGACGGAAAACAGTATCCGCGCGCGGCAAAAGGCACGAAAAGGTAGGTAAAAACAGCACGAGCGCGCGGCAGAGAAAGCGAAATGACCAACTGCACTAATGATAAGCAGCGTTAGCTGGTATTATTTGGCTAATATCGTGTGTCGGGCTATGGACAGGTGAGGTGTCCCTGGACTCACAGAATCCTGATTTTGTGCCCTCTGTGTTTAGTACACAAAACAAAGCCAGAACCCCGAGGCAAAGGTGGAAAGGTCAGAACAATTAGGCCTAACACTTCCTAATCGTTTTAGAATGACTTTTTCCCTCTTTCATTTTATGCTATTCAGTGCACTTTGGAGCTTGCAGCTGCTGGCTTTGAGAAAATGGGGCTGTATTACAAATATTTACCCTCTTAAGTTTAAAGTGAAGATAGGGATGTTTTCTCCAGCTGGTATTAAGCAAATCATAACCTAATATCTAATTGTAACCAAACAGTTAAGATAGGATCTGCAAGTTAGGAATTTCCTGTAATATGGCCTCTGATCAGTATTTCTGTTCATTACTTTAGCTTTTTTTATGTTAAGGTACCATAGGAAAAGGAGACGAGATGAAAAGGTTTATGCTCCACCAAATCAGCCTGCTCCTTCTGAAACTCCAGGACAAGTCAGCAGCATGGATCACTGTCCTGGTAAGGATATGTTTTTGTTGGACAATCAACCAATTTGTTGTGAGCTTGTGCCGGCATATCCTAACTGTTCGCTTTTCTGTTAAAGCTGGAGAGGACATCCCCGTCCCAAGAATATGAACAGAATATGATGGTCTGAACCTGAGGTACACTCAGCTTCAGAATGACTATGTCAAACTGCAGCAGGAATGTGAAAAACTATGGGCTAAAAATGAGAAGCTTAAAGAGGAGCTGCAAAACTCTGGGTCCACAACCTGCAGTTCCCTGATGTCATTATTGTATTTTAAAATCACTTCAGGACACAGCGCTGTCGCTCGACACAACCTCTCCGTGGCATTCTTTATTTAGACTGACACAGCATCAAAGGCAGACCCGATCAAACAACCCAGAGCCCGCAGGCATCACCAATCGATCCCAGCACAATAGAACAGCACCAAATCAAATGCAGCACTGTCGATGTGTGCAGACATAACATCCCCCCCCCCCCCGGCAGGATTTCAAACATGAAAGGTTGACACCAAGTCCTCTAGGTGGCCAGGGCGTAAACGTGTGCGAACAGGTCGCGGGGCGGCCTGAGGCTGGGCAGGCCGAGGTGGGGAGGGAGATGGCAGGGGAAGCTGAGGCCCAGAAATGTTTGGGGCCCGTGTAGGAGCTGCATGAAGCCCCGGGGCGTCTCACCATGCTGAGGGAATGGCTATGGTTGTGTCACCAGCTGTGTGTGGCGGAGCTGGCACCTTCCGTAGACGACTGGAGTGCCACCGAGCACCATCGCTGAGGAGGTAAGTGGCTGGGCCCAGCTGACGGGTGACTTGGAGAGGAGAGGACCAGTATGAAGCCATTTTATTGTCCCTGTGGGGCCTGCGGACCCTGACCCAGTATGACACATTGATGTCTGGCACCCTGGTTCGTTTTGACTGGTCAAATCGTTGCTTCATCCGCGTCTGCTGACGAGTGACTGAGGCTCTGACCCCAGAGGGAGGTGCCTGAGGTGTGGAGGGGCGGAGCCTGTCAAGGGGCATGCACAGTTCCCGGCCTAGCATGAGAGAGGCTGGGGAGACGCCTGTGGTCGAGTGCTGTGTGGCCCGATAGTGCAGCAGAGTGTGACGGATGGCCTGCGTGAAAGAGCACCCTTGGGCCATGTGTGCTCTGAGGCCGTTCTTCAGTGACTGGTGAAAACGTTCAATGCCGCCATTGGCCTGGGGGTGGTAGTACGCAGTGCGCATATGACGGATGCCCTTGCTTTCGAGATAAGCAGTGAACTCAGCAGAGACCAGCTGAGGGCCGTTGTCAGTGGTGATGGTCTTTGGGAGGCCCCAGCGAGAGAAAAGAGAGTCCAGGAAGTCGATGATGATCTGTGAGGTCACAGTGCCGGAAGTGGTGAGTTCAGGCCATTTTGAGTGTAGATCGTAGGCGACCACCATGAAGCGTTGGTGGTGGGGAACTCCATGGATCTCACCACAAATGTCCAACTGCAGGTGTTCCCAGGGCTGAGAGGGCCAGGCGAGAGGTTGCAGGGGTGGGGGAGCCTGGTGGCCAGTCTTGCCACTCACAAGGCAGGCAGAACAGTCCTTCACCAGAGCCTCAATATCTCTGTCTATCCCCGGCCACCACACCAGGTCTCGGCAGCGCTGTTTCAGTTTCACAATGCCCAGGTGGCCTTCATGCGCCGTATTCAAAACACGTGCACGGAGAGCAGCTGGGACCACTGTGCAAAACCCACGTGCCACGCAGGTGTCGTTCCAGCAGGAGAGCTCCTGTCTGACTCGGGCGAACGCAGCCAGCTCCTCTGGGACCTTGTGAGGCCAGCCGTTCTGGGTGTAGGTGCGGAGCTGGGAGAGGACAGGGTCCTGTTCGGAGGCTGCCCTCAGCTCCTGCAGAGAGACAGTGGCCTGGAGGGGTGTGTGTAGCATTTGGACAATGTCCTTTTCCACACAGTCAGTGTCCGTCTGTGGAGCTGGGGTGGAGACAGAGCGAGAGAGCAGGTCGGCGACAACATTGTCTCTGCCTGGGGTGAACTGCAGGCTGAAGTTGTACTGGCGGAGGCGGTCAGACCAGCGGTGCAGCCTCAGGGGTTTGTGGCCTGTCCCAGATGTGGACAGCAGCGCTGTCAGGGCCTGGTGATCTGTCCTGAGGGTGAAGGAGCGGCCATAGAGGTAGAGGTGCCACCTTTCACAAGCCCAGATACAGGCTAACGCCTCACGCTCACCCACGGAGTACCGCTGCTCGGTCAGGTTGAGGGCACGGGAGGCGAAGGCAATGGGCTTCTCCACACCGTTCTGGGTTTGAGACAGCACAGCCCCTATCGCTGTGGCTGATGCGTCACAGGTCACAAAGGTGGAGCTGGAGATGTCGAAGTGAGCCAACACTGGTGGTGAAGTCAGTTGAGTCTTGAGATCACGCACAGCGTCACTGCATGCCTTTGACCACACCCATGGCTCGTCCTTACGCAGCAGCTGGCGCAGGGGGGCTGTGGTCGCAGAGTACTGGGGAAGAAACCTCAGGTAGTAACTTGTCATACCCAGGAAGGAGGCGACCTGGGCGGCCGAGCTGGGCTCAGGGATGGCTTGAATGGCGTCCACGTTGGATTGTAGTGGAGTTACACCGCTCGCTGACAGCCGGAACCCCACGAAGTCGATGGCTGGCACAGAGAGGACACATTTCTCAGCATTGAGAGTTAGCTTGTGCTTGGACAGGGCTGCGAAGACCATGTTGAGGCGCTTGTCGTGGATTTCACTGGTGGGCCCGTGTACCACTATATCGTCCAGATAAATGGCCACGCCCAGTATGCCAGCCAGCACAGAGACCATGATTTTCTGGAAGCAGCTAGGGGCGGAGCTGAGACCGAAAGGCATCCTGGTGTAGCGAAACACTCCTGCATGTGTCACAAAGGCTGTGAGGTTTCGGCTGCTGGGGTGGAGGGGCACCTGTAAGTACCCCTGTCTGAGGTCGAGGTTGGAGAACACCTCAGAGCCATAGAACTGAGCAGTGAGTTCTTCTGAGGTGGGCAGTGGATACTTATCAGGGACCACTGCCTTATTTACTGCACGTAGATCGATGCAGACACGCAGGCCCCCCGACTTCTTCTTAGCCACCACGAGGTTTGAGACCCAAGGTGACGCGTCCACCGGTTCAATGATGCCAGCTTCCAGCAGTTGTTGCAGCTCGGCGGAGACCCCATCACGGAGAGCCAACGGGATGCGGCGCATTGGTTGGATGACAGATTTCACAGCAGGGTTGAGGAGAGGTTGATGGGCGAAGGCGGAGAGGCAGCCCAGCCCCATAAACAGCGATGGCCACTTCTGCTGCCAAGGTGTGGCGACAGTCAGGATTGCTGCCCCCCTTGTGTCTAAGAGGGAGAACCCCAGAGCGGAGAACAGGTCCAGGCCCATCAGGTTGGCCCCGCGGCGTGCCACATGAAAAACTGCATTGGGCACCAGCTTGGTTCCATAGCGGACAGTCACTTGGAGAGAGCCAACCAGATCGATTTTGGAGTCACCATACCCACAGAGGACAGCTGAGGGTGCGGACAGTGGCAGTGAACCGAAAAATTGACTGTAGGTATCAAGATTCAGGAGAGACACACTTGCACCGGTGTCCAACAGCAGAGGGATGCACACATCATTAATGTTGACTGTGCATGATTTGAATAACACTGGCCCAGAGCTCACCTTGTGAATGACGGCGGTTGAAGACTGGAGGGTGTGGCCCTCTGACCCAGCCGGGGAAGATCGACAGACGTTGGCAAAGTGATTGTGCTTACCGCAGCTACGGCATGTCTGGCCACGGGCAGGGCAGTTCTGAGCCCTTGAAACATGAGACCGAGACCCACAGTTACCACAGGACTGTTGAGGGCGGGGCCGAGAACGCCGTCGTTGCAGTTGCAAGACGTCCCCAGTGGAGTCGGCGCCCGCCTCGCTCTGGTTGGGTTGCGTCCCGAGGGGCAGCCGTGAGTAGAGGGAGGAGTCGTTGGCAGCTTGACTGGAGGTGGCCACTTGCTGTGTATTTAGCATAGCAGCACACTCAGCTGCTCCCTCAACCTGTAGTGCGATGGTAATTGCTCTGGACAGCAGCAGATCGTCTTTTTCCAGCAGGAGAGTCTCACGCACCTTTGCGTTGTTGGTGTGTTCGATTAGCTGGTCGCGAACCATCTCGTCCTGAAGCGCGCCAAACTTGCATGAGCTAGCTAGCCCTCGCAAATTAGCTACGTACTGCCGCACAGACTCACCAGGCAGTTGGTGTCGCTGACGGAATATAAATCGCCGAAGGAGGGCACTCTGTGGAGCAGCGAAATGGGTGCTCATAAATCCCACAGCTTCGTCAAAGCTTGTGACGTTCCCCAGAGTCCCGAGCACACGATGACCCTCTGCTCCCAAGCAGTGTAGCAACAGAGCCGTCTTCCTAGCCTGGCTCACGTCGTCGAGCCCTGAGGCGATGATGTAATTTTCAAAACTATGTAGCCAGCGAGTCCATGGTACCGGAGGCTCGCCAGGTAATGCCAGGAAGGGGGCAGGTGGTGGGAGAGAGATATCAGCCATCCTCGTCGCCAATATTGTATTTCAAAATCACTTCAGGACACAGCGCTGTCGCTCGACACAACCTCTCCGAGGCATTCTTTATTTAGACTGACACAGCATCAAAGGCAGACCCGATCAAACAACCCGGAGCCCGCAGGCATCACCAATCGATCCCAGCACAATAGAACAGCACCAAATCAAATGCAGCACTGTCGATGTGTGCAGACATAATAGTCATCATCGGTCAACTCTGATGACAGGGCAACAAGAAGACAATATTATGCTGAATAATATTTTTTTTCAAGATTTTATGAATCTTGATTGAATTTTTACAAAGTCATGAAGCAGAGCATTAAAACAGAAACAGTACACAATAGAAACTAGACAATCTGATTTCCAGAATAAATAATCTGAAGGTAAAGGTCAAACAAATACATTGAAATGACACAGTGTCTATACGTCTTTATGATTTTCATCTGTATCATAAGAAAAGCTCGGTTTTCAGGGTAGTTTATGTTGTTACAAGATGCAGTAGAACTTTTGAAAATGAATTAAATGCACAATGACAAAAGTAAACTTATCTAGCCTCTGTCAACTATTACATGCCTCCTGATTTGACACTGTTCCTCCTAGAAGTTTTGGAAGCTGCCTGTCTAGCCTCTTTGGTTTATGGAAGCTAATTTCCCCAAGTAGAGCTGGCTTGACATCTTTCTTGCTTAGGTCTTTCCACACACATACTTCAGCTGTAACTACTGCTTTCTCTGTCCTCCCCATCCTAACACAGAGCTCAACTTTAAATAAAATTGCTGCTGCATGGCTGCAGCATGACCTAAGTCTGAAATGTGAAAAAAAACAGAATAAAACATATTGGCTTATCTAATATATTGTAACGTGCGTGGATAAGTAGACACGTTGGTCCTTGACAAACGGGTCGGACCCTTTAGTCGACTGGTTACCATTGTCGCTTGCGGAGCGAGGGATATGGGTTCGCGTACCAGCTGTGGCGACGGTTCCCCGATTGCCCCCCGAATTCGCTACAATATGTTTTAATTTGATGACCAGGGCTTGCAATTAACAAGTAATCTCAGTCAAAATTAGGCTGTGGCTGAGAAAACTGTAAATTCTACTATATAATTTCGCATTTTTCCACTGCAAATTAATAACATCCACAGCTGGAACTCTGAATCAACAAGACACTGTGTGTAGTTGATGATAATGTGAATTTCATTATCATGACTGAGTTACAGGGAAAGGCACATTTTGATGTGATGAGGGGAGAAAATGACAGTAAAATAGAAGCAGATTTCATGTTTGCACAACAACTAGGCCGATATGATGAACCCTGACAAACTAGAAAAGGAACAGGACAAAAAATAGTCACCCTGCCATGCAGGTACAATTGGCTGTGAGGACGTAGTTTTCAGGTTTGTTTATGATGACCCATGCCTCGTACATAGCCGTCTTGTGTTCTTGTCTTTGACTTGACAAGACTTCGGATTTCAGGACACAGAACTCAGAGTCTCTGTCATGGTACTTTACATTTCGTACGTGACAACATAGTTGTAAGCATCCAGTGATTTGTATGCCCGCAACTTCTCTCTTGTGTATACGCTCGGTTTTCCACCAAATATGTATATATATATATATATATATATATATATATATATATATATCTGGCCAGCGGATATTAGGCCACTTAGTAACGTCTTCCACCCACTCGGTAATACCACACGGATCTGGAAGTCGGTTGCCGTTCGCCAAAGTTAATTTATTCAGGTAACTCGCGATCTTTTGTCGTTAATCCCCTTGCATAGTTTGACAAACTAGCTATCTCCGCCATACTTCCGTTGCCTAAATGCGCGCGCATCCACATCTACGTCATCACTGTTTACAAACAGTAAAAGGGTCTATTGAATTAGAATTATAAATGTAGCCGGGTGGTAAATCTGTTAAATATGTTAAATGATTTTCCACTTAAATTTAGTATAGTTTAACTGTTAATATATGTAATTGTTACACTGTCAAGCCATGTAAAATGTCATTTGATGTATTTAAATTGTGAAGCAGATTGTGAGTGTATTTTTATAGTTTTGGTTGTCATTGCATGTTTTGACCAGTAAGTGGCAGTGTTGCGGACTTTTATTGTAACTCCGTGCAAGTCATCCAAGTGCATCTTGGGTACTCTTTCTTTCTTTCTTTCTTTCTTTCTTGTGTGAAGCACCTGAAGATTGCGGTGTGACGGTGCTCTGACTCCGCAGTAAGTAGGGGTAAATATCTTGTGAAATATACCTGTAACATTATTCCAAACATTATTGTATGTCGGTAATTTGACAAGATGGTTTGATTTAGACGCTACTGGAGTTGATGTTCGGTGATTTTGGGCGCGAGCCGTCGACCACTGTTCGCCATTGCAGGCATGACAAGGTAATGTGGGCGTGCATAAAGCCACACCATGCCATTGTATTTGGGCAGTAAGGGAAATGTAAAGGTTTTATATGCATTTTAATTCTGTTTAAAGGTAACTGACTGAGTGAGAAGTTGCGCGATCTTCAGGAAGTTCCACATGTCTTTGTTAAACCCTGTTTAACATACATAGTCCACTGCCGTATTTTGCACCGTATGTTGTATGTTGTATTTATTTTCCTTTTAAAATCTTTTCTGTTAAACTTGCCACATCTGTGAACATTTATGAGCTGTTTGCTCGAAAGACACAGGAATTTATGCACTCAGTAAAACGATCTGCATTCGAAGGTTCAAACAATAAAATTAAAGCTGCAAGAACCCCGGAAGTAATTGTGTCCTGTGTGGTATCTAATTCCACGGGCTACAGAAAAAAAAGATAATCTTCCGCTTCCGGTGTAGGAAGATGGCTGTGCAAATTCGCCTTTGGAGCGGCCTCACCAAGTGCCGGTGTCGGAAGATGGCGGCGCGAATTCACATTTGCGGCGGCCTCACCCAGTACCGTCCATGTCTGCGTCTATGTTTTGTCTTCGTTTGATGGCTGGGAGAGCTGGCGCTGGATCGGCTGGGAGAGCAGGGCAAGCTAAGCTCACCTGGCTTTGACTGCAGTGTTTTTGATGTCGTCGTGAGGAGTGCGAGGGTGTCTGGCTGGGGCAGCTGGCGCTGGATCGGCTGAGAGAGCTTGGTCTGCTTCGTCCGGTGGACCACGGACCCTGCCTGGAGCTGCGCCGAGGAGGAGACGCTGAAGGCACTCGTGACAGGACGCGGAAGCAGGGCGGGCTAAGCTAACTGCTAACCCATGCAGACCGGTGGTTCCGACAGTCATCCTGGCTGGCGTTCGTTCCCTTGGACAGTGATTTTTTTTTTTTTAGTTTGGATACATGTGTTAGTTTGGATATGTGTGTTCTTGTAGTTTTTGGATGTGTTTTTGTCTTTGTGTTGTACTGGTGCGGGCTGGGGGAAACGGCATTTCGTTTCATTTCATGTGCGCAAGTGCATGAGGTGAAATGACAAAATGAAGTGTTCCTGATTCCTGATAATGCATAGGATGCTAATGATTGTTAGAAGACTAGACTAATACTTTATGTCTATCTCTGCGCAGATGAAGTGGATTATTAAACCGTTATAAAGAATCGTACTGACTACCGAACTTCTGCTGGAGGGAAAAATGCAGGCTCCGTTTATTCGGTAGTTTTGGGAGAAGAAGAAAATGAACGGCGTCTCAGTGACGTAATCAATCCGCGCATGCAAGCGCAACACCGCCCACTTGTGGACAAACAAAGTTGTAAACAAAATAATAGTACACAGTAACACATAGTCATACAAATACGCTGGTGTCATATCTCAACACTCCCACTTATGAATCATGAGCTTACTGTATACCTTTTCTTATTCATAGAACAAAAATAAAAATAAAAATAAAACTTGGTATAACCCATAGCACTCACATTTCACACACCAAACATTGCCTTAACAAATGTCTTCAGTTTTACCTTGGATGCGGGCTTCGTCATTACATCCATCTGGTGTAAAATCAAGTCATATTGAGCCGCCTTCTGTAGAAGCACTCGAACACTTGTTAGGTTGGCTGTCGGCGAAAATGTCTCCCCATAATCCACCCCAGCTCTCTGGCTATATCCCTTTGCTACAAATCTAGCCTTGTACTTGTCGTGTCCGTCTATATCTGTCTTTATCGAATACACCCACCTTCCTCCCACTGTTTTCTTGCCCTCTGGCAATTTCGTAAGGGTGAATGTTTTGTTGTCTCTTAGAGACTCCATTTCCTCGTCCATTGCCCTGGACCACTTTTCTGATTATGGCGATTCCGTGGCCTCTTTAAAGGTCAGAGGGACACCGCACACTGCCCTGTATGCATAATCTATAGTAGTGAGTGAGCTGTCATCACTGTCACCCTGACTATAGTCAATCAGGTATCTCGGAGGGTTGCGTTCCCTTTGGGGGTGCCTCCCACTGGCTGAGGCTTGTGATGTCACCCTTGGGTGCTCGTCGTCATCATCCTCGGGTGCTGACTGTGTACCGTCAGTCTGTACTCTAGGCTGAGTTGCAGCTGTCTCAACAGACTTTTTCTCTCTTACCCAGTCTTCTGGGTGCAGACCTGGTGTCTGAGTCTCATTTTCACTAGTTGCCTTGTGTACAAATTTAACTAGTCTGTGTTTCTGTACTTTCTCTTGGTCAGGGTAGTAGACTAGGTAGGGCGGGCTGTTCTTGTCGTGTCCTACAAAACGCCCCCTCTCACATCTAGAATCTAACTTTCCCTTGTCCTGCTGGCAAGCATAGCATTCTGTCCCGAACTTTTGCATTCTAGCCATGTTGCACTTTTTTCCTGTCATTGCCGTGTATGGCGTAGTGCCTGTGTGCTTGTTGAAGCATCTGTTTCTGGTGTGGGCTGCCTCCTGTACAGCATAATGCCAGAGGCTCCTTGGTAGACCACTATCTATTAGCATACACCTTGCCATCTCGAATAGTGTGCGTCCTTCTCTCTCTGCAACGCCATTTTGATGGGAAGAGTATGGGCAGGACGTCTCATGTCTTATTTTGTTCCGTCTCAACAGGGTTTGAAACTCCTTGCCTGTAAACTCAGTTCCATTATCCGACCTTATGCATTTCACTGTCCCATAGGGAGCTACATCTGCCAGAAATTTCTCGGTCGCTTGCACTGTGTCACTCTTTGTTTTTAAGAAATAAACACACACTGCCCCTGTGCACACATCTGTAAATGATTGCATGTACCTGAAACCATTAATGGACTCGTTTGCCACAGGACCGGCTAAATCAGTGTTTACCAACTCCAGTGGTGTCTTGGCTTTGTCTGTAGATTTCCTGTTCCTGTTTTGGGTAAACTTCCCTTCTATGCATACTGCACACTCTTTGTCAGGTTTACACACTTTACCCTTTATATGCATACCATCAGTGATATCCTGTAGCTTTATGATATCATCATAGTTGCAGTGGCCCATTATCTCATGCCAAGTTTCTATATCATGGCTCACATGGCACTTTTCAACAACACATTCAGTTTGCAAATAGTACATTTTCCCCTGTACAAAAATGTCAAACCTGGTACCATCCGGTGACATCAGGGCACCTCTGCCCTCTTCAAAGAACACACTGGCTCCGTGTGCTGTCGCAGACTTCACAGAGAAGAGCTCTTGGGGGTATGATGGAATATATAGTGCGTTCCGCAGCGTCACTCTACACCGTCGCCCCTCACTGTCGAGCAGACATACCGTAGCATCTCCCCTGCCCTGCACCACACCAAAGGTGCGCTTACCGTCCGCCAGCTCCATGCAGTGTTTCTCTGGCTCGAACGAGCTGTCAAAGCTCTTGAACTTCTTCTTATCATTGACTATGTGGGAAGAAGCCCCACAGTCCACAATCAATCCTGGTTTGAACTGTTGCCGTCGTCCTGGTCCTGCTGAGCTGGTCTCTCCAGCCTGCACTCTGAAGATGTAGTCCTCTTCTTTCGTAGCATTCTCCGGTCCCTGACCTCGACCTGCTCCGTGACCACCACCACCGTCACCACCTTGCTCGCGTGCACACCTGGCTCCATCAGCGCGGTCCTTCTTCTTGCACACTTTGTCCGTGTGACCCTTGACCCGGCAGAAGCTGCACCACACGCTGCGTGAACAGTCCGTTTTCCGATGGCCTTTGTCACCGCATCGCCAGCACACCATTTGATCATCTTCTCCCTCACAGCGTTTCACTGGCTTTTTCTTAGGCGCTGCGTGGGCCTTCATCACCCTCTCGGACGTCTCGTCCGATGCTGTAGCATTAGCTACATCTTCTGCCGCCTCAAAGTTTCTCAATTTGGCCTTAAATTGTCCCAATGTCAACTCACTGTCGCCATGTGTCACCATTAGAGTGAATGGCTTATATCTCTCAGGTAACCCCCTCATCACCATGGCTATCATTAGTCCCTCACTCGGTGCTTCTCCCGCCCCTTTGAGAGCCGTAATGATTTGTTCAGCTCGGATAATGTATTCGGTTATCGTCTCATTATCAGCTTTCTTTAGCCCAGTCAATGTTACATACAGAGTGACAATCCGGGGTCTGCCCTTACCAATGTAATGTTCCCGCAACACCCGTAGACTCTCTCTACCGTTGTTCTTCGTTTCTCTGAAGATCAGTCCCAAGCTTGTGTTGTCCAATAAAGGCGCCAATGCGCAGTAGGCGTCCGCGTTCCGCTCGTCTAGGGCCTGCTCTTCCGCTGTCAAAGGTCCCGCGGGCTCGGTAAGAATGGTGGTTTTCAGCCCCACACCATGCATGCAACAGAGCATTCGCTCTTCCCACAGTTCATACTCATCGGCCTGTCCGTTGAATGTGGGCCACCTGCTCTTTCGCTCCATCTCCCTAGGTAGCGTTAGCTTAGCTTAGCGTTCCGTTAGCTTCCCGATAGCCTCTCTCGATGCTAACTAGCTTCACACTTGCTAACTTGCTACTCCGTGCTAACCTGCACGCATCCCGCCATCCGAGGTTATCACACTTCGTGTACTTCTTTTATCAAACTACTAAATAATCCCATGTTATCTGGGCCCATAACCTGTTAGAAGACTAGACTAATACTTTATGTCTATCTCTGCGCAGATGAAGTGGATTATTAAACCGTTATAAAGAATCGTACTGACTACCGAACTTCTGCTGGAGGGGAAAATGCAGGCTCCGTTTATTCGGTAGTTTTGGGAGAAGAAGAAAATGAACGGCGTCTCAGTGACGTAATCAATCCGCGCATGTAAGCGCAGCACCGCCTACTTGTGGACAAACAAAGTCGTAAACAAAATAATAGTACACAGTAACACATAGTCATACAAATACGCTGGTGTCATATCTTAACAATGATATTTTCAATTCAATTCAATTCAATTCAATTCAAAACTTTATTGCAGACTCAGGGTCCATAACAGACAAAAGACAAACCCCAGACAATACAAAGAGTAAACACAATAAATAACATAAATGGAGCAAATCAGTGTCTTATAAGAAGGTAGCTATACCAGTGGTCCGGGATTGGTAGCATATGGCACTGAATCTTATATTAGTTAAACTGTTGATGATTACATTATCAGAGTCATTGAGCCGGCAAATGAATGTATACATGAGCTTTCTTAGAAGAGCCTGAAAGGTATTGACACCTGCAGCCACAAACATCTCACTTGCACTACACCATCTAGGTCTTTTTAGCAGTATTCTCATAGCATCATTATAAGCTAATCGGAGCCTCTGTAAGCTTGCTTTTTTATAGTTTGACCACAGGTGTGCAGTATAGAGTGTTGTACAATATGCTCTGAACAAAGACATCTTCACACTAACTGAACACATACCAAACTTGCGTGACAGAGTGTTTGCTTGTGCATACATCATGCGGCATTGCCTATAAATAATCATCGTTTGTCATTTGTTCTGTAATATAGTGCCCACGATATTTCACCTTATTACATACCCCAAGATTATTATCAGACAATTTAAAATCAGGAAATTTTAAATGATTGACCTCTTTGGTTCTGCAGATCATGACAACACTCTTACTAGCATTGTATTTGATATCCTGCTCCGCACCATACACAGAACATATATCAAGGAGCTGCTGGAGACCAGCACTACAGGAACTAAGAATGACAAGGTTATCTGCATTCATAATATGGTTCACCAAGATATTACCAATCATGTGCCCAGTGTTACAAGGCTTTCAACTGCTTGGACAAATCATCAATATATAAATTGTAGAGAACTGGAGACAGAATTCCCCCTTGTCTGGCACCATTGCTAACCCCAAATGGGGCTGAAACACTATTACCCCATTTCACTTGCATAGTCTGGTGGGCATACCAATAAGCCAAAATTCTCAAAATGTATTTAGGCACCCCTCTTTGACTCAATTTAACAAACAACTTTTTACGTTTAACACGATCAAAAGCTTTAGAAGCATCAATAAAACACAAAAGAACCGATGAGTTTTGGCCTCTGTATTTGCTTACAATTTTCTTTAAGGCATATATACATAAGTCAGTGCAAACCAAACTGGTTATCAGTGGAGTTGAGAAATTCATGCACTCTATCCAGCAGTATTCTTTCTAGGATTTTTGACAGTTTTAAAGTCCTGATCTTCCCATCCCCTTGAATTACCTATTTGTTTGTTTGTCTCAAAACATGAGACAAAAATATGCGAAAGTAAGTAATGTATGTACACAAAAGAAAAAACAACACCCGTTTGGGAATGTTAAGTGTTGTGCTTTAGCGCCCTCTTGTGACATAGCATTGGAACAACTTTGAAGCTGGATATAGCGTTAGGACCCCGCGGAACACGTCAGTGAGCGACAGGCCAACATGGCGGAACCAAACAAGCCCGGTGTGGAGTTCCGCAGTGAGATATTGAGGTATGTTTTTTTGTTTTTGTTTTTTATCATTAACGTTTAAAAGAAAATGCACCGTTATGGGATATTGCATGTTTGTGTTCAAACAGCAGCCCTAATCGCGATCTATATAACTTTCCACTAAAACATGTACCACAGTTTTCCTGTACGCGTGTTCGTGTTTGTCTGTCTAAATATTTAGATATTAGTATGCATAATATTATACATTTGGACAAGTTCTAAAAGTTAGCATTCTTAGTTTGGATTTATTATGTTCATAATAATGTCAAAACAGATGGCGGCCAACCCCACAACGTTTGTCAGACTACATATTGATGTAGACCAACTATGGACAATTCTGTTTTGTTTTGGGGTTTTTTTGTGTGTTTGTTTTTGTTTTGTTTTGGGGGTTTTTGGGGGGGGGGGACGCCACAGGCATTATGTTTCAGGAAAATACAGAATAATTGAAGCTTTTACATCTGCATTTTCTCATACACATAAAAATTATCTCTCACACCCACAATTGTTTTTCTATTTTGTGATTACCCTCATTGACTACATTAATTCCATAGTCCTTAACCGTAATCTTAACCGTCAGAACCACATGTCTAACCTTCACCTTTACCATAACCTTATCCTAATCCAACCCTAAACCCAAGTCCTAACCCTAAAATAGACCCTAAATAAGTGAGGACTGGACAAAATATCCTCACTTTTCAAAAATGGCCTCATTTTTATGGTAAAAACCCAAATTGGGTCTCACAAATATTGATTAACAAGAACACACACACACACACACACACACACAAACATAAGATCAAACCAAACCCACACATCTTCGTCTCCTCTGTGGTCATATTATATCAAGATTGATCGTAATGTGAGGAGACTGGTTGATATTGTAACGTGCATGGATAAGAAGACACGCTGGCCGCTGGCTTGCGGATCTGACCCTTTAGTCGAGCGGTTAGCGATGTCTCCTGCGGTGCGGGCGACACGGGTTCGCTACCCGGCCGCGGTAGTTCCTGTGGTTGCGTTGTCCCTCGAGTTCGCTACAATATGAAAGTAATAAAGAGTAAAATTTTATGTTTATTGTGCCAAGACCTATATCAATCTATAATGTCACATCAAATGTCAAGTGGTTGAGCTGGTGCTTTGTTCACGTTTGTTATTGCAGTCCGTCTGAGCTGTTCACTGCCCGGTCCAGGAGTCATAAGATTCCAGTGAGAGGACAGAAGGACTTCTTTCCGAATGACTCGGAACAGCAAAGACAACGACTTCAGCAAAGCTTGGATGAACACTGGGACCTCGTCTCAGAGGAAAGAGTGGAAAGACTGTGTGTGGAAGGGGGATATTTATTGATAATGTTATTTTTAAATAGTTTATGAGAAAATAAATCAACACTAAATTTAAGTGTCTATTTGTCCTATGCCGATCCAAGATAGGTCCTGTACACTTCTCTGTTTTTTTTTTTTACTTTAGAGGCAACCTAGTGAAGGCCTTATGGATTCCAAGTGACCAGACAGTGGAACTCCAGTCACCTGCTGTAAGTACATTATCCCCAAGAGAAATCAACTGTCTAAGGTTTCTCAAAACAATTTCACATCTGGAAAAAGGTTTCATTTCTCCTAAAGAACAGGGTGTGGAAGTTGGGAGAACACACAGACAAACAACTTCTCGCTTTGATTACACAAATGCATTTGTCATTTTATTTCCTCATATTCATAATCCCGCCCAACATGGTGTTGCGTAACCATGGCTACACCCTGATCCCTTAAAGTGAGCACATCAACTTAATACATTCAACAAGCCATAATGAATTATGTCCATAAGTCCACTACAAGGGTCTTTTTTTTTAACCCAGACCTCATTGAAATGTCTCACATCGTTTAGAATCATACAGACAAATACATCACTGATAGCCTTGGTATTGAGAAACTCATCTTATTAAAATACCATCATATATTTATATTTTGAAAAAAAAATTTTTTTTTTGAAATTGGGAAGTTCACAGTGCAGTCAGACATGTCTTGATGTGCTTCATTGGAAAAAAAATGCATACCATGCTTTCAGTCAAGTTAGAATTACTTTATTTTGCACCTTTGCAATATATTTTCCTTCTTACTTAGCTGTTATACAGCAGGTTTGTTTACGTGGCTGTAGCTAACGTTACAGGACTCCCTTTTCCCACAAGTGCAGAAGTTTAAAGTTGTTTGGGATGTAGTCCGTTGGAAAAATAAATTGCAATCACATCAGGTTTTATTTAAAAAATATCCTGAATAGCATCCAGGCAGTGTAGCAGTCTATTCCGTTGCCTACCAACACGGGGATCTCCAGTTCGAATTCTCGAGTTACCTCCAGTCACAATTGGCTGTGTCTGCGGGTGGGAAGCCGGATGTGGGTATGTATCCTGGTCGCTGCACTAGCACCTCCTCTGGTCTGTCGGGGCGCCTGTTCGGGGGGAGGGGGAACTGGGATGAATAGCGTGATCCTCCCACACACTATGTCCACCTGGTGAAATTCCTCACTGTCAGGTGAAAAGATGCGGCTGGCGACTCGACATGTATCGGAGGAGGCATGTGGTAGTCTGCAGCCCTCCTCGGATCAGCAGAGGGGGTGGAGCAGCCGCTGGGATGGCTCGGAAGAGTGGGGTAATTGGCCAAGTACGATTGGGGAGAAAAACGGGGGAAAATCCCCCCCCCCCCCCAAAAAAATATCCTGAATAAACATGAAATTAATGAAGATACATCTGTCTATACTGTGAGCTTATTGTTTTTGAAAATGAGATATAACATGTTTTTTTTAGGTTTAAACAATTGCCACTGGACTGAATGATTTGATTGATTACTGATGCAATCGGTGAAGTTTTAGCCTCTATGATATCTGACGATGTGCAGCAGAATTTAATGAATTCTAAAAAGAAAAGTTAAAAAGAAAAAAGGGAATTCATCCTGTAAGACGAAAGCAATAATAAATACAGCATCCAACTACAGCATCTGCTGGACAAAAGGTACATGATTGTTTTGAATAAGGCTGGCTGTACACCTTACGATATTTGATAGGATGTTACTGTCACAGAAATAATGTTTATTGTCTAAGTAAAATGAAAACATTTTTGATCCAACCATAAAAAAGTAGTTGAGATTTATTTTTTCTTTCTTGTTTAGCAGTAACGGCAGATCTTTTTGTTATGCATGTCACAGGTAAAACATAATTTGCCAAATCCTCAGTTAGCTGCTCCTGCCTTCACAACTCATTTTCCTGTGGATACATTGCAGTGCATCACTTGACAGGCTGTCAGCAAGCACACTTTCTCTGCCAATACTCCTTGGTCATCAACTTGAATCAGAAACATTGGAGAAACATCGGACCTTATCTGATGACTCATTTAATCCTCTATTTGCCCACACACAGGGCAAATTTTGGCAGACGATGGGATTTTCTGCTGATGGAAAGCAGTATCTCCGCCCTGAAGAAGCTCTCTATTTAATGGAGTGTGTAAGTGGCAGTTAAAACCGATTGATCAGGCTGTGGTTTGTCACCTTAGTGCAGTTAGTGACCTGAACGAACAAGAATGTTTTATTTGACACTTCATATAGACATAATAGCGCTGTTCATTCTTGGTTTGGGGCAAACTTAGGTAAAAATCATTTATGTAGCTATCTTGTTATAATATCACGCAGGGAAACTTGCAGGTGTTTTACCGTGACCTACCGCTGTCCATCCAGGAAGGGTATGAGAGATTTCTGTCCTCAAAGACCGTGACACTCAAGCAATATCAGGTTTGACTGAGTGTAGTGTGGACCACATATTGGAAGAGAACAGTGTTCCTCAACTTGTCTTAATGTGGTAACTCTCTTGTCATGAAGGTGTTTGGACATCTAAAGAGACTTGGCTATGTGGTGAACAGATTCGATCCCAGGTAATGCACTCTTATGTGTTATGGATTTCTGTGGATGAATTTAGATTATCTTTCGACTAAATTAGAGGATTGTCTCTGGCCTCTCAGTTCTGTGCCATCTTCGTATGAGAGACAGCTGAACCTGCCCGTGACACATGACAGGACCGGGAAACAACTCAAGAGGAAACGCAGTCCAAGCCCCACACCACTGTCAAGGTAGACTTAGACTGCTTTTATTTATCATTGCCTCATATGCATGTCTCATACATACAGGAGAACGAGATTACATTTAACACGGACCACAGTGCCACATAAAACAAATAACACGCAATAACTATTCAATTTAAATTTTGTGGAAGGTCTAAGCACTCGGGCTGTTGAGGAACCGCTCAGGCTGTTGAGGAACCTCCCAGCCTGAGGAATGAAACTGTTGCATAGTCTGGTGGAGGCAGCACAGATGCTCCGGTACCTCCTGTTAGAGTGTAGGAGGTTGAACTGGATGTGGGAAGGGTGGGTGGGAAGCAGGGTCCGAAATTAACTTTTTGGCTTACTGGCCAAGGGGACTGGTAGATGAAAAAATCTACCGGCCAAGCATATTTTTTACCGGCCAAAATAATTAGTAGCCTTTTTTGTTTCATACATACGTTTTCAGTACATATCAATGAGAGAATAAGGTATTGTGCTGAATAAAAGCTTTTGGAAATGTGACAAGCAGATATGAAGCAAAAACATTTTATGTAAAATTAGTCAATGGTTAAGAGATAAAATGTTACAAGTATGATTTCATGTTTTATTTGCAGTATTATTATAACTACTCGAGTGCTCCACGTGCCCATCCCTAGCCCCAGACTACTTCTCACTCTACAGCAGCCACGCTCTTTGCACTGTCCATGAAGTCTGGCCTCCTGCTCCTGACAAGAGTCTTGGTGCCACAGATCAACAGCACTGGTTGGGTCATACTCCCTGATCTTGGGAGATGACAGCTGCACCATCAGTAGATCCGAGAGTGTGTCTGAGTTGAGGTTGGACCGCCAATCAATTTTTTCTTAAATTTATTTCTGATTTTTCCCTTTTTCTCCCAATTTAGTAGCCAATCAATCCCTATTTTAGTTCAAACACCCACCCTCCTACTGCATGCGTTCACCATAGTCCATGGGCCAGACGATATTTCGGTACACTCAAGGTGGCAAAACTTACTTATAATTTTTGAAAGGATCCATGTCTGTAGATGATATTTTGGTATGATAACCATTCCTGAGTGGCAGCTGTATCACAGTTATCAGCTCATGAAGTTAACCACCCGCTAAACTAAATTGCATTTTAGACGCTGGTGCATATCCTGGTTTAGCCTCATGGTCAGGACATTTTTCAATGTTCTATAATATTGTCTTTGGTATCATTTTAAAGGGGACCTTCTTAGCTTTCATTCAAGCCCTGTTGTGGATATTTCTCACAAATATAGAGGTCACTTGAGCTCTTCAACCCGTCAATAACACACATCTTTCTGCAATTTTCGCCTAAACTATATACTTTCTTTTAGCCCTGTGGCATCTAGGAATATCAGGGACACAAAACACAAAAACTGGAATACTCACAGGACTGTAAAGATTCAGAAAATGTATAATATACCTATACTATTTCATTGTGTGAGGTGATTGTGAGCCTTAAATGAGAACTAGACCAAAGCCAGTTAGGTCACAAACTGGTCTCTATACATTTGTTTAAATACACAATCAAAATACATGATAAAAAGGAATACCATAGTGAGGTAATAAACTATTTTAATATTTTAAACAACATTGACATTTACATATACTTAGTCAATGATACATGTAATCCCATATCATTAGTGGGTATATGTAATGGTAATGGGTAGGGTAATGGGTATATGTGAATATGGTTAGATTATTGTTATCAAGCTCTGGGTAACCAAGTCCAGAATCAACATCCTGTGCATCAATAGACTACTACCACAGTAATACCATCAGAATCATCACACTGTCATTCATCAAACTGCTCGTTTCTCTCATCATGTGACTCCCCAAGTTCAATGTCCAGTTCTGGACCATCCTGCTGTTTTTGGTTACTGCAGGTCTGTAACCTGCACATGTCTGTGCATGGAAGTCCATTTGACAGGCACATGCAGCTTGGCATTTTGCATGAATGCACACACTTGCATGTTAGCATTTCCAAGACCACATCTGGTGCAGGTGGGGAGCGCATCCAGTAAATGGCCAGCTTGCCTTCATCGTCTGTCCATCCATACTCAGTAGGGCTTGGCACCACAGGGTTAGCCTGCAGACAGCACTTGCATATTGCTGCCTGATAGTTGGCTCGTTGAACATGCATAAAGAG
This sequence comes from Lampris incognitus, assembly GCF_029633865.1. Lineage (NCBI taxonomy): Eukaryota > Metazoa > Chordata > Actinopteri > Lampriformes > Lampridae > Lampris > Lampris incognitus. The sequence goes on along the minus strand of NC_079220.1, from coordinate 43,488,788 downwards.
ACAGTCTCTACATGGTGGCAGCTGGCTGGACTCAACCTCTCCCCTTTTGGTGCAGAAGAGCTGGTAACGCAGTTTGTTCATCTCAGCAGTGCTGCTATTAGCAACATACATCCGACAGGTGAACTGCTCAATTTTCTGGAACAGCTCATCACTCACATACCATGTCTGTCCAGTTGACTAAAAGTCTCTTGGCAGGAAGTGTGCTTTCTCACTATCTTCAGGGCATTCAGCTTCCCTCGACCAGCGAATGCACTGACAGTGTCGCAGCCTGTGAAGGCATGTAAGCCAATTAGGCTGTCACAGATGCTGTCTCCAAGTGAACTTGCCAGTTTGGTGATGTCGACAAACCGTGTGCGGTTCTGAGTCCCACACTTCTGGTAGATGGGACAGGTGATGTCCTTCTGGAAGCCAAGACAAAGCACCATGACATCAGTGTCCTCAGCTGTGATGATAACTGACTTTGAGCCCGCATTTGCTGCCCGCAATGCATGCAGGAGCAGACGGGTGTCAGCTTCTTCATGTATGGAGTGCAGTTCTGCTGCTTCCTCACACCCATCTTCTGTCAACTTGTAGCAGGTTTCCTCACAGGTCATGTACAACACCTTGCCATGCAGCATAGCTCTGTATCGTGGGAGTTTCCACTCTTCCACCAGAAACTTGATGAGACTGGTCTTGTTGGAGGAACTGCACAGAAATTTTCTCCACTGCTGGACGTGGTGTCCCCCTGCAAGATTCTTGTACTGGAGAGTGATGTCTCCACCCCGGTTCAGTCGTTCAGCATCTTTGATCGAAGTCTGGTGATAGACATCAAAAACAACATCAATCCTCCCACTCTGTGCTCCCTCATGGAGGACCTGGGTCAAGGCTGACTCTGCCACCTGTGCAAAGGTTTTGTTGTTGCCATTCATTTTTTGGACCAGGCTCATCCCATCAATGATGGAAGTAGATGGGATTGGGATGTCTTCTGCAGGAGATACATTCTTTTCAAGCTCTCTGGCAAGTGCAGCCTTGTTTGTTTTTCGTAAGGACCCATCAGCATTTGCCAGTGCCCATGGTAGTGGGCCCAATGGGTAGGCAAGGACATCCTTCAGATTCACCTTCCTGCTTTCAGCCACCAGGATCATGTGACTGAAAAGGTTTCTATCTGCCTTCAGAACCACATCATGTGCTTTCTTTCCATGAGCTTGTTTTGTGCTGACATTGGAGAATGTTTTCAGACTTTGCTTGGTCATCTTGTCGTGGAATTTCACAGGTGGTGGGTCTGCATCTAACCTTGTTTGCTGGAATGCTTGGTAGGCCTCTTCTCCTTTCTCAAGAGCTCTCAAGAGATCTATGGTCACATCAGGTGGAGCCATGTTGCCAGTGGAGAGGCTAACCAAATCAATCTCATCAGGGGACATAGGATTGAGCCAGTTATTCTCCATAAGGTCCATGAGAGACTGGACATCTGCTTCATCTCTCTTGATCCTTGGACTCTGTAGATCTGGATGAGACCATTTGCACCTGCCTTGACCTGTCAGGTCTCTCAGCTGTCTGAGGTACATGCTTCTATACTCAGCTGTGAGATAATATTTGGTCACAGCTCCTGGCTTCAAGCTGAATCCCTTTGTCCCTCCAGCTGTTTGGGTGTCTTTGTTCACCATTTCTTCTATAGCTTGGTCAACAGGGATTCGGCCAAAGGGATTGGTGGAGCCCAGTTGGACTGAGAAGCCTCCTTCCATGAATTCTGTGTACACATCTGGGTGTGTGATGGGCAGCTCAGACATCTGGGCGTAGTAGTAGGGGAGGTAGCGTGCATAATTCATCCTGTCATAAGCAAAGCACCATGGGATCATTGCTCGAATGCTAGCCAAGTGTAGCATCCAGTCTCCCTCTCTGGATGCTCGGATGAGCCCCAACAAGATTTCAACCATGTCCAAATAGGACATCTAGAAGTTCGAGAGGCTGCCGTTTCCACCTCTAAGAAACTCACGGTAGACTTCAAATAGATCCATGATGCGTGTACAGGAGCTGTTCTCGAGGACCTCCTTCAAAGCATGTTGTGAGACTTCTTTCCCAAGGCTGTCAATGGTCTTCAGTGTCTCATTCAGGTGAACCATGTCATTCCTGTGAGTTTCTTCCAACCAGGACAGGAAACCATTCAAGGTCAGTCGCATGAGAGCCTCATACAGGAGCTTGTGTAGTCGCACTGCCCTGTTGTACTTGCGGCCATCCATAACACCAGCAATGGAGCCTTCTGCAATCATGCCAGACTCATTGCAGAGGTCTTTGAGTCCAGCATCTTGGAAACGCTTTCCTATTATTGCCAGCAGTGTGCAGATGGTGTGGAATACCCCAAGCCTAACGATGATATCATGGAACTTGTCATGGTGTTTCCATGTGATCTCGACAGCCTTCGCATACAGGGCTTGGTCAAAGACACAGACAATCTTCCTCAGGCCTAAGCACTGCATGATGCTCAGTGACTGGTTAAGCACCTCGTTGACAGTAGACATTTGTGTCGCTGGAGCATTGATGGTAGGCAGATAGCCTATATTGTCGGGGATGACCGTCATCTCTCCTCGAGTCAGGATGTTGAAGCCTGTCCAGCTGCTGACTGACTGTTCTTCTTGTTGTGACATGCGTGCTAGGACCCAAAGAAGGTTTTTCTCTCTGGCAAGCTTAGTATTGGCTGCAGTATCGGCATCTGACTTTTTGCTTTGTGGTGGCCCTACCCGTTGTCCAGCATTGTAAGTTGGTAACATTGGTGGGGGTCCATCAATGCTTCTCTTCTTTGTTTTGGGAACAGTGGGCATGGGTTGGACAGGAAGTGGGTTGACTGGCTTTGCTTGCACAGCAATCCCATTGACTCTGTGAGATGTTCCCTCACCACTGACAGTTTCTTCAAGACGGTCGATATTGTCCCAGGCTAAAGTTGTGAATATGCCAGGATGGATGTTAGCTGGAAGGGCAATGCCACTCCCTGATGATGAGAGTTTCTGGAGACACAGGGCAGTGTTGATCTCTTCCATCTGTGAATAGGACACACTGTGACCAAGTCGGTTGAGGATGTTTATCAACTCTACATTTCCTGTCAACGATTTGACACTGAATGGCAGAACAATGTGCTTGGAAGGCTTGGTATTTCCACATGTCACTGCATATACTATGTCATGGCCAAATGACTGCAGAAGGCACTGCACTCTCTGGGATGCATGATCAGGATCATTTGAGCCTGTGAGTAGAGAGTACAGGAAGATAATGAGCGACTCTGGAATGGTAGGACATTCTGCTTCTGATTTGACTTCAGGTGGCCAGGTTTGAGGAACATCTTGACTTTTAATGTCTGCTCTCAATTTGATGGCTGCTTTGGCTATAACATCTTGTGCACTGACACTTTTCAGGGTCTGCAGCTCCCTTTTGAGAGACTGATTTTCTTTGGCAAGTTCCCTCATGGACAAGTTATCGGGATAGAGGAGGAATTTTCCTTTCTCATCAGGGAATATCTGCAAGGCTCCAGCAAACTCACTCTCCAGGTTTCGCCTTATGTGCTTCTTGGTTGATTCCTTGACTTGGGCAGTGCCTTGGGAGTTCATTGAAGCTACCAGTCTAGAAGAGAGATCAGTCATTGTCATCACTTGAGGATTGCCAAAAAGCTCCATCCTGATGAAGAGGAACAGCTCATTGTATGCCTTATTCACAGCAGCTTCATACTGGGCTGCAGCATCATCATCTTCATTGCTGGCAACCTCTCCTTTGGAAACCTCTTCTTTGGTGTAAAGTCTATAGCATGACCTGTGGTAGTGCCCTTCAGCTGCTACAAGGTCTCTACTCACAATGGCAAGGATTCTGCTGTCCCTTTTCTTTGTGGCTGCACTCCTGATCTTTGCATCAGCTCGCACTTCTCGACACTGCACCAGTACTTCTCTCGTATTCTGTCTTGGAATATTTGCTGTTTTTCTGACAAAATATGCACTCTGCATCATAAGTCCTAGATGTACTTGGAGCATGTTGAGCTACTCTCTTAGATTGTTTCTCTTCAGCAGAGACACAACTTTTCTTTTCTTTTGCAAGGAGGCCATCAAGAATTTGCCTCATAGTGAAGATACTGCGACACTTTCTGTGGTAGTAGATTGCTGGAATCTGTCCCTCAGGAATGTCTTTTGCCAGTTTCAAAACTGGTGCATGATTTCGTATCTGAGCTGCCCTGAGCAGAGTTCTCCATGAGTCGACACTTTGTAGTGAAACCAGCTTATCTGTATCATCAGAACAGTGGATAATGCACTCCACCCGTGGGCGCTTTGGTATTGGGTAAAAACTTGCTTGTTCACCAGTGGCCATATTCAGTCAGTTTTCACCTGCCACATACAAACAAATACATGTAACTTAGGTGTATGAACACTACTAAAACAAAGTTTACTTTGCTTCACCAGCGTCATATTACCATTATTTATCTTACATAGCCACAAATAGATACATTACCTAGTTGCTATGCAACAGCTGTATTTTGTCCACATGAGGCCGCTAAAATCAACACAAGATGAAAGTTCCTCGTAGCCACTTTAACTAATCATATTAACATATACATTAAAAGAACATGCTAACATTATGGGAAATGAGCTTACAATCTTCTCCAGAGTGAGACAAGAAGATAGATACCAGTTTCCTCTATATGTGTTTAGTAGAAAGCTATCTGGCTGCACGTTAGCCTAGCTTAGCACAATGAATGGAAGTACACAGTACTGGTTATCCTTGGTTGTTGGCCAACTAAGAACTGTCCCAGAGTTTAAGCTAGGCTAATCAGTACCAGGGGTGTTGAAATGCTATATTTGTAAAAATCTGGGCAAATACACAATCGTGAGAGGCACAGAAACAGGTTTCCTGAAAGAAAAATGAAATAGCTGCTCATTTGGAAAGGTTATCATGTATTATTTTACTTCTGTTAGTGTACCAAATAAAATGGCACCAGTGAAGTTGTGTCACATTGGGTGATATCGATATCTGGTCTGACCCATGGACTAACTGGCTTTGGTCTAGTTAGTTTCTTAGTAATAATGCCCTTCTAATTTAAGGTTCACAATCACCTCACACAATGAAATAGTATGGGTATATTATACATTTCCTGAATCTTTACAGTCCTGTGAGTATTCCAGTTTTTGTGTTTTGTGTCCCTGATATTCCTAGATGCCACAGGGCTAAAAGAAAGTATATAGTTTAAGCGAACATTGCAGAAAGATGTGTGTTATTGACGGGTTGAAGAGCTCAAGTGACCTCTATATTTGTGAGAAATATCCACAACAGGGCTTGAATGAAAGCTAAGAAGGTCCCCTTTAAAATGATACCAAAGACAATATTATAGAACATTGAAAAATGTCCTGACTATGAGGCTAAACCAGGATATGCACCAGCGTCTAAAATGCAATTTAGTTTAGCGGGTGGTTAACTTCATGAGCTGATAACTGTGATACAGCTGCCACTCAGGAATGGTTATCATACCAAAATATCATCTACAGACATGGATCCTTTCAAAAATTATAAGTAAGTTTTGCCACCTTGAGTGTACCGAAATAGGAAATTTTGGGCTCTGGCCCATGGACTACCAACTGTATCTCTCCGGCCGGCAGTCTCGAAGGAGACACCTCGCCACTTTCGTGATAAGGCGAATCCAGGCCGAACCACTGCTTTTTCCGACACACAGAGACGCATTCATGTGACGAACACAAGCCGACACCGTCTCCCTCCCGAAGACAGTGTTGCCAATTATTGCTACTTCATTGAGTCCGGCCATAGTTGGATCTGACGAGATGGGGCGCGAATCCTGGTCCCCAGTGGGCAACTGCATCGACACAAAGCCAATGCTTAGACCGCTACACCACCGCAGACCCGGACCGCCAATCAGTTTTAACCTGTTTCATGGTGTTGAAGCTAGCACACAGCTAATGTTAGTGCAAGCTACAGTGGCTTGCAAAAGTATTCATACCCCTTGAAATTTTCCACATTTTGTCACGTTTCCACCACAAACATAAATATATTTTATTGGACTTTTATGTGAAAGACCAACACAAAGTGGCACACAATTGTGAAGTACAAAGAAAATTATACATGATTTAAAAAAAATTTACAAATAAAAAACTGAAAAGTGTGGTGTGCAAAAGTATTCAGCCCCCCTGAGTCAATACTTTGTGGAACCGCCTTTTGCTGCAATTACAGCTGCAAGTCTTTTGGAGTATGTCTCTACCAGCTTTGCACACCTAGAGACTGAAATTTTTGCCCATTCTTCTTTTCAAAATAGCTCAAGCTCAGTCAGATTAGATGGAGAGCGTTTGTGAACGGCAGTTTCCAGATATTGCCACAGATTCTCAATTGGATTTAGGTCTGGACTTTGACTGGGCCATTCTAACACATGAATATGTTTTGTTTTAAACCATTCCATTGTAGCCCTGGCTTTATGTTTAGGGTTGTTGTCCTGCTGGAAGGTGAACCTCCGCCCCAGTCTCAAGTCTTTTGCAGACTCCAACAGGTTTTCTTCCAAGATTGCCCTGTATTTGGCTCCATCTATCTTCCCATCAACTCTGACCATCTTCCCTGTCCCTGCTGAAGAGAAGCACCCCCAGAGCATGATGCTGCCACCACCATGTTTGACAGTGGGGATGGTGTCTTCAGAGTGATGTGCAGTGTTAGTTTTCCACCACACATAGCGTTTTGCATTTAGGCCAAAAAGTTCAATTTCGGTCTCATCTGACCAGAGCACCTTCTTCCACATGTTTGCTGTGTCCCCCACATGGCTTCTGGCAAACTGCAAATGGGACTTCTTATGGTTTTCTTTTAACAATGGCTTTCTTCTTGCCACTCTTCCATAAAGGCCAGATTTGTGCAGTGCACAACCAATAGTTGTCCTGTGGACAGATTCCCCCACCTCAGCTGTGGATCTCTGCAGTTCGTCGAGAGTCACCATGGGCCTCTTGGCTGCATCTCAGTGCTCTCCTTGTTCGGCCTGTAAGTTTAGGTGGACGGCCGTGTCTTGGTAGGTTTGCAGTTGTGCCATACTCTTTCCATTTCCGGATGATGGATTGAACAGTGCTCCGTGAGATGTTCAAAGCTTGGGAAATGTTTTTATAACCTAACCCTGCTTTAAACTTCTCCACAACTTTATCCCTGGTGTGTTCCTTGGAATTCATGACGCTGTTTGCTAGCCTATATTCTCTTAACAAACCTCTGAGGCCGTCACAGAACAGCTGTATTTGTACTGAGATTAGATTACACACAGGTTGACTCTATTTAGTCATTAGGTCAACATTCGATCATTCAGCAATCATCAGGCAACTTCTGAAGACAATTGGTTGCACTCAGAGAAAAGGGGGCTGAATACTTTTGCACACCGCACTTTTCATTTTTTTATTTGTAAAAATTTTTTTAAATCATGTGTAATTTTCTTTGTACTTCACAGTTGTGTGCCACTTTGTGTTGGTCTTTCACATAAAATTCCAATAAAATATATTTATGTTTGTGGTCGTAACGTGACAAAATGTGGAAAGGTTCAAGGGGTATGAATACTTTTGCAAGCCACTGTATGTGTCACATACTAGTGCTAGCTGACTATTGTTAGCTACAGCCAGCACTTTGTTTACGCTATAAAAGGGTATTTTGAGATGACAACTAAATTCACTTACTCGCACATCCATTCGAAATTGGAGAGTGGCCTCGCCTTCTTGCCAGTGGCATGCACAGTCCTAAACATGTTCTGCATTCTCATGCTGGTCTGCTCGGACATGGCTATTAGCGCCTTTACAGAGGATGTTGCGAGGCCAGGCTCCATCTGAGCCTGAGAGGCATTCATACAGGTGATGTAAAATCTGGAGGTCTCATGTTCCTTGATGTTTTCTACCTTCCTTATCTTGTTACCGATGACAAATGAATTGCTACGGTTTTTGGCATACTGGCGACAGACGGAGCAACTCATTATCACGGTTTGTGTGTTATACTCCAGCCAGCCTCTCGCAGCTCCTTTATCATCATACCCCCACTTTTCACTAAGCTTTCTTTTTTTTGGTTTGGTGGTGATGGTGGCTTCTTCATCCTCTTCGGGATATGGTTGTCTTTTTGATGGTGATTTTGCACCTTCTAAATATCACCACATAACTGGTGTTACTCGCTAACATTAGTTAAAAGAATAGAGTAGGCTAGTACCGAATATGACGGGCGCTGCTGTCGTTGTTCCTCTTGAGTGTGTGTGTGTAATGTTACCCGCCAGTAGCGTCTAGCAACATTCTAATGCACTTTGATTGGTTAATTTCTGTTATTGTTGTTGCTATGTTGTTGTTCAAATGCACTTTGGTTGGTTAATTTCTGTTATTGTTGTTGTTATGTTATTGCTGTTGCTAAGGAGAGCGAGAGAGAGAGGGAGAGAGATGGGGGGGATTAAGTGGTTGGATTTCACTTTTTTTGTTACTCGCCATGTGGCAGGTAGGCTTCTGAAATTTACTCGCCAATCAGAAAACCTACTCGCATTTGGCCGGTGGTGAGTGTTACTTTCAGACCCTGGTGGGAAGGGTGGGTAGGGCCCTTCACGATGCTGAGAGCCTTCCGGGTACACCGTGTGTCATAGATGGCCTGCATGGATGGGAGAGCAGTTCCTATGATCTTTGCAGCTGTCTTCACTATCTGCTGTAGGAATTTGCGGTCGGAGGCCTTGCAGTTCCTATGCCAGACAGTGATACAGCTGGTCAGAATGCTCTCTATGGTGCCTCTGTAGAATGTGAGGATGGGAGGGGGGAGACTCACCTTATTCAGATGCCGCAGGAAGTGAAGATGCTGCTGGGCCTTCTTGGAGAGTGCAGTGACATGTGAGGACTAGGAGAGGTCCTCTGTGATGTGTACTCCCAGGAACTTAGCACTGCTGACTCTCCACATCCATACCATCGACGGTCAGAGGGCTATATGGTGGGCGCTGGTCTTTTTTTTTTTTTTTGGCTTTTTTCCCCTCTTTTTCTCCCCAATTGTATTTGGCCAATTACCCCACTCTTCTGAGCTGTCCTGGTCGTTGCCCCTCTGCCGATCCGCGGAAGGCAGCAGACTACCCCATGCTTTCTCCGATTCACATGGAGTCGCCAGCCGCTTCTTTTCACCTGACAGTGAGGAGTTTCACCAGGGGGACGTAGTACATGTGAGGATCACGCTGTTCCCCCCAGTTTCCCCTCCCCCCTGAACAGGCACCCCGACCGACCAGAGGAGGCGCTAGTGCAACGACCAGGACACATACCTACATCCGGCTTCCCACCCGCAGACACGGCCAATTGTGTCTGTAGGGACACCCGACCAAGCTGGAGATCCCTGTAGCACCCAATAATGTAATAATTACCTGACAATGTAATAACGTCCGATAATGTAATAAAATTTTCACTTGATCGAAAATGTAAAAACCCAATAATGGAATAACTTGACCAATAATGTAATAAAATGTCCTGACTGATATTGTAATAACATTTTTACTGATAATGTAATAACTTATTACATTATTGGGAATTAATTACATTTTTAGGTGGGTCATTTTTTCCTCCAAAACTGATAATGTAATATTTTGAAAGATAATGTAATAATGTAAAAAAAAATGCTTTTTTTCCCTCGGAAATGTAAAGTGTTCAAGTCTACAAGTCTACTGGGTACTTTTTACATCCCTGGTGATTTATTTCCTGTTAGCCTCACTTTGCATTGAGAATGGTACTGTCAAATGTCTGTGAGCGCATAGCCTTGTTTTGGCAAGCGCGGAATACAACTGCTGAGCGCCTACCAAGGCAATAAGGCTGATTTCAAAAATAATAATTGTGGAATAGGCTATTGCAATTCGTTCAATTATGCCATCTACTGGTGCAGAATTGCAATAGCCTATACCACAATTATTATTTTTTACAATATGATATGGTAGAGACAGTAATAGGTTTAATACTATAAATATGCTATGTTGAGTAAGAAGCCAGACTTAACCGTACTTGTTTTATTGTATATATGTTTATTTTGTTACAGTAGCCCGCAGAACAGAATGTTGAACTCAACATGACATGACAGGGCAAGTCAAGCTAATCAAAACAGCTATTTCGGCTACAGTAACTTCTCCTCAACTAATCTCCCCAACAATGATCGCAAATGTAACCTGTACAGTGTAACATGACTTCAAACAGTCATTTATACCTTTAACAGTGAATGACACTAAACACTCATTTAATTTAAACATTGACTGTTTAAAGTCATTCACCTTTAACAGTGAATGACATTAAACAGTATCCATATTCATCACTCTTGCTTTGTCCCTTCTCTACTTGAGCCTTCCATACTCTATAATAGAATAGAAAACTCACCCATCAGATCTATTTCCAGTATATTTCACTTGATATCTACCAAATTTGAGATTTTTAAGCAGAAGCCACACTTTCATCCATTCTGAGTGTTTAGAGAAGAACTGTTTTGAGTCGAAGTGCCAAGCCGCTATTTCGACCAGATGCTTTGTATAGTTTCATCATACTGATGGGTAGGTTAATTTTACTGGTCCAATTTCAGACTGGTAGCCAATGCATCTTGCACAAAGATCCAAGGTAGGAAAAATCTGGATAGATGTCTGAAAAGATGAGAAACCCTATTGAGTGTTCCTAACATGCTCATGTCCATCTCAAGGGTGAGCTTGATAATTAGTTCCAGAATTTCTTCAGGTAGGGTGACTGGGGATGCTATGTCAGAACTGGACACATTGACAGGAGATTCAGGGGCACTAACCAAAGGAATGTCAAGAATAGACCCACCATTAACTTCTAATTCACATCCTTGCGTTGGTGCAGTGCATCTACTTGCTGGTATCCTTTGCAATTCCGTATCCTGAATACTCTCTATGTAGGAACTGACAGGACCACTAAGGCTGACGTAGTGATCCCCATGCCCTTTACATTACATTACATCACAGTCATTTAGCAGATGCTTTTATCCAAAGTGACTTACAATAAGTGCATTTAACGTAGGAAATCAGGAGAACTACTAGTCATCAGAGGTCATAAGTGCATCTAAACAAGCATCTAAGAGCAAAACCAGTGCTAAAGTAAAAGTGCAAGAAAAAGTTTTTTTTTTAAATGAGTGAATACAATAAGTGCTAAGAAGAAGTACCAGGGTAGTAGTTCTTGAAGAGGTGAGTTTTCATCCTGCGCCGAAAGATGGGCAGCGACTCTGCAGTCCTGACATCAGTGGGGAGTTCATTCCACCACTTTGGGGCCTGGACACAAAAGAGCCATGACCGGGTCGATCAGCAGCAGGAGCCTCTGAGCGACAGGGCAACCAGGCATCCCAAGGCAACAGAGCAAGGTGGTCGGGTGGGGGTGTAGGGCTTGACCATGGCCTGGAGATAGGAAGGAGCTGTTCCTTTCACTACCCTGTAGGCTAGCACCAGGGTCTTAAACTGGATGCGAGCAGCTATTGGGAGCCAGTGTAGGGACATGAGAAGGGGAGTTGTGTGGGAGAACTTAGGGCGGTTGAACACCAGACGAGCTGAAGCTTTCTGAACAAGCTCCAGAGGTCTGATGGCTGACGCCAGGACGCCAGCAAGGAGGGAGTTGCCGTAGTCCAGCCGGGAGATGACCAGAGCCTGGATGAGCACCTGTGTCATCTCATCGGTGAGGAATGGGCGAATCCCCCTGATGTTATAGAGGAGAAAGCTGCAGGAGCGAGCAACCGATGCAACGTTTGCAGCAAACGACAGTTGGTTGTCCAGGATCACACTAAGATTCCTCACAGTCTGAGTTGGCATCACCATGGTGTTGTCAATGGTGATGGCCAGGTCTCGGTGTGGGCAACCTTTCCCCGGGAGGAACATCAGCTCTGTTTTGTCCAGAATGAGCATCAGCTGGTGTGTCGCCATCCACTCCGAGATGTCAGTCAAGCACACAGCAATGCGTGTCTCTACTTGTGTGTCAGAGGGAGGAAAGGACAAGATCATCTGGGTGTCACCGGCATAACAATGGTAAGAGGAGTCATGCGAACGAATAACAGAACCTAGGGATGTCATGTACAGGGAGAAAAGGAGAGGACCCAGAACCGAACCCTGTGGAATGCCTGTAGTCAGTCTGCGAGGCTCCGACACAGATCTCCTCCATGTCACCTGGTAGGAGCGACCCATCAGGGCTGGGTGTCACAGAGCCTGTGACACCCAGCCCCTCGAGGGTAAAGAGGAGGATCTGGTGGTTCACTGTGTCGAACGCAGCTGACAGGTCCAGGAGTATCAGGACAGAGGAGAGAGTTTGCCCCCGCAATGTACAGCGATTCAGTCACTGCAAGGAGGGCCATCTCTGTCGAGTGACCCACCTTGAACCCAGACTGGTTGGGGTCCAGGAAGTTGTTCTGGTGGAGGTACAAAAAAAGTTGGTTAAAGACAACACGTTCGAAAGTTTTGGATGGAAAGGGTAGAAGGGAAATCGGTCTGTAGTTTTTGACATCAGAGGGGTTAAGCGATGGTTTCTTGAGAAGGGGGGTGACCCAGCAGTCTTGAAGGCAGATGGAAAGCATCCTGCCTGGAGGGAGGTGTTCATGAGGTGGGTTAGAAAGCGAAGGAGTTCAGGTGCTATAGACTGAAGAAGAGGGGAGGGGACCGGGTCAAGGGAGCATGTGGTGGGGCGACTGAATGTGATGAGGTTGAAGACCTCGTCGGGGGACAGGGGAGCGAGGTGGGATAGGGTGGGACATGAAGAGGTGAGGGAGGGTGCAGAGGGTGGGATAGTGCAAGCAGCACTAACCGGGTGGTGAGAAAAGGAGGATCTGATATTGTTTACCCTCTTGTCAAAGAAGTTAGCACAGTCATCAGGGAGATGGGAGGAAGTAAGAGGAGGAGGTGGGGGTTGAAGAAGTGTAGAGAAGGTTTCAAAGAGTTTCTTAGGATTAGAGGCAGATGATAGGATTTTAGATCGATAGAAGGCAGCCTTAGCAGCAGAAAGGGAGGAGGAGAAAGTGGAAAGAAGAGATTGGGAGTTGAGAAGGTCCTCTGGGAGTTTACCTTTTCTCCATTTGCACTCTGCCACTCGTCTGTCAGTACATACTGAGTCGGTCAGCCAAGGGGCAGGTGGAGTTGGGCGTGCAGGCCTGGAGATGAGGGGACAGAGATTGTCCAGAGAAGAGGAGAGGGTAGAGAGAAGAAGATCTGTAGCAGTGTCATGGGGTAGGAGAGAGAAAGATTCAGGTGTAGGGAGGATAGAGGTAACAGAGGAAGAAAGATCAGTGGCAGTGAGAGAGCGGAGGTGTCTATGGGTGGAAACCATGTGGGTAGGGGGAGGGGCTGAGGGGGGTGAAGAGAGGGAGAGAGAGTAGGACATGAAATCGTGGTCAGAGAGCTGGAGGGGAGTAACAGAGAGATTGGAAATAGGACAGTGTCTAGCAAAGATAAAGTCCAGCTGGTTGCCGGCCTTGTGGGTAGGAGGAGAGGGTGAGAGGTGAAGGTCAAAGGAGGAGAGGAAAGAGAGAAGAGGATCTAGCTTGTTAGTGTGGATGTTGAAGTCACCGAGAAGGATAAGTGCAAGACAAGTGTGTCATGCTCCTCCAAAAACTCACCAAGGGGGCCTGGTGGGCAGTACACAACCACAATGATGAGTTTGACCGGATAGCAGACAGTAACAGCATGAAATTCAAAAGAGGGCAGAGAAAATTGTGGAATGGAAACAAGAAAGTATTTCCATTTCAGGGAGATTAGCAGGCCAGTACCAACACTTCACCTCCCAGCTCTGGGAGTGTGAGAAAAAGAGTACACATCAGACAGAGCTGTGGGTGTGGTAGCGTTTTCTGGCATGATCCAGGTCTCAGAGCAAGAAAGTTGAGGGAGAGAAAGGATGCATAGCCTGAGATAAACTCAGCTTTTGGCACAGCGGACTGGCAATTCCAGAGCCCTCTCGTCACCACCTGCTCAACGTGAGTGGAGAGAGCGGGATATATGAGATTGGTAGGGTCACAGTGCCTAGGAGTGACCCAACGTCTATGCCAGCCCTGGGAAGAGGAAAGGACAGGAATGTGAAGGAAACACATAGTATATACTAGGTACACAAAATACAGATGACTGATTGGATCTAAAAAGAGCAGTCCTTGCTTCACGAAGTCTTGGCTTAAAAAAGTCGCGCTTGCCTTTGTTCACTCTAGCCTTCGTTCAACCTAGACCTGTTTGCCCTCGGCTTGTTTGCCTGATGCTTGGAAGCTGACACTCCCAAGTAGCAGCAGTGATTTAAAGAACACTGGTTGCTAATTGTCTGCCAAGAGTGCAGGCCACAGCCTAGCCACTTAACACCCAATTGGCCAAAGAGGTACACTGAAAATAGGCCTATTGCCCAGAAACTGGTCACTTATGTGAAACTCTATCAAACCTCACACAATACTATTAAAATTGCAGACAGCAAGTTACCAAGGAATATATTTATAAGCTGAAAGGATAACTAAATCAAAACAGCCAGGCAACAAGACATATTTAAGGACACACTAGGTGAAAAACAGCTACAGCTAGAATAAGACAGCTACAGCTAGAATAAGATCCCATTAGTTCCCACTAGAAACCAGCAGCAGATGTATAGAGAAAGTACTAATACTCAAGCAGCTGGAATAAGACTAATATTAACTTGTTAAGCAAGAACGATGATATATACTCTATTCTAGATGAACCAGCAATTCAGAATCACTCCAGAAGTTAAAATGCACATATGGCCAAGAACTGCAATATGGCCAAGAAGTAATATGGGTAAGTCCTCACGGTATCCTCCAGTGGGTGAAACAATTGAGGTAGCGTCCTCACGGTATCCTCAGTGGGTGAAACAATTGAGGTAGTGTCCATGCCAAGAGTTGAAACAATCAGAAACTGAATGTTGAACATTTGAGCAGCTCGATGGAGAGTGATGTGATCTCCAAAGGCCCCAACCTCACCCATATGGCTTATGTAGTCATCCCAATTACCACCATCTACAAAGCAAGATAATGATGCACCATCAACAGCAAAAGGATTTACAACCAAATCGGATACAATCTCTTCTCTTAGAGTTGCAGGTGACCAAAAGATTCCCAGGTCTTCTAACTGGTCAGCCATAGCTGCAAACTGGCAGGTCCCATCTGGGAGAGGATCAAGCTTCACTGTCATTTCAGAAGAAATTAATGATTGGACATGCTCTGTGTGGGTTCTGACAAAGAGAAAAGTTTTTCTTGTAGGTATTTTCAACTGATGAAAAGTTTTCCTTCTGCTTTTTTCCTCACCATCTCTACTTGGAGCCATTTTGTGTTTGATATTGTACCTTGTACTTGGACAACCTTACATTTCTTTTGACAGTGGTGCCAGGCATAACTGCATACTTCTAGGTGACACGCTGCTTAGTGTCCTTTACTTTTACCAAAATCTCTTCACCGACATGGTATATTGACACTGGTGTGAATCCTGAGGCTTTGAGGATTAGTCTATTCATGCATTTCTCATTTGCTCGACATGCTCTTTGCCTAATCATTGATCTTCTCCTGTCAAATGATTGTCGTTGTCTCTTGGTAGGTAATGTGCTACGGAAATCACCTGGATGGGTCTCTCTTTCCACCTCTGTAAGATCACAGTCCAGATGTCGCATGACATTGTTACTCTTTCTTCCATAGTAGACCTCAAGAGGTGAAGCCCAGTGCAGTGCCATCTTTGGGTCCTCATTCTGTACTTTGGCATAAGCGGACAAATGACTTTCCCAGTTTACTCCTTCTCGCTGTAGGTTTAGCAGGTCATACAATATCTTTTACGCAATGATTGATGTATGCACTCTACTTTTCCCTGACTCTGTGGATGACAAGGGGCACTTTGAATGATCTTCACTTTGAGGGACTGCATAAGTTCCCTCACAGTGCCATGGAACTCTTTACCTTGGTCATGTTGTATTATTTTAGGAGGACCATGTTCACTGTAGATCGAAGACAAGTGTTTGGCTATTTCACTGCTACATTTCCGTTTCAGTGGCTTAAGCCAGTTATATCTACTGAAGATGTCTTGCACTGTTAGGATATATCTATATGTGGCTTTGCCATACCATACTTTCCATTTATTCATATCCACAAGATCAATCTGGCGTCTGGTCTGTACGCTCTTAGCCTTGATTGGCTTCAGGATGGGCTTGTTCACAAATCTGGGCTGAAGGTGTTGGTATTGTCTGGATGTATTCTAGAGCACCCGGAATCCTGTCCTCAGTAATGCTTGTGTAGTGTTCCCTAAGCCACACCATGAGTTTTCTTGGCCCAGAACCTTTTGTTTCCTCTAAGCCTTTCATCACCAGTGTTGGGATAGTCTTTCTGAATGACAATCTTCTCATTAAAAAGGACAGTCTGGCCATCATCATCCAAGGAAAACTGGTCTCTGTTCCTCCAAAACCTGATTATAGCATTGCATTGTACTCTTGTTCGCCTTGCAACTGGGACATTGAACTCGCCTTTCAACAATTTGAGAATGACATTGTAGCTCTCCTCATCCATTGGTCGATGACCATAACCCATTCACATGGGCCAGAGGGCCAGGAGCAAAATCAGTCCAAAAAGCCTCATTGGGCCAATTCTGTGAAATAAATGTTCAATGTCATCTTTTCCTTTGCCTTAATGCAAACTTCAAAACAGTATGGTAGTGTGTTATCCAAACAACTTTTTACAGGCTGGCTTTGTATGCAGACATAAACAATAGTATTTGTTTAATGTAAAGTGAAAACTTAATTAACTTCTAGTTAGCATGTAACACATGGTCAATAAAAAAAAAATCTAGTGTACCACTTTATCCTCATGGCCTATCAAACTCTTTTCTGATATACTATAGAATCTTAAGTTATTAAAGAAGTAGCCTAGCCTTGGTTAATGTGATAAGAATTTAGCATCAACAAGCATTAGCATCAACTTCTAACTAGCATGTAGCCTAACATAGCATGTAGTCAATAAAAAAATCTAGCCTGAATGCTACTACTTTATCCTCATTCTTTGAGACAAATATACGGGCATTTGGCCATATACGTAAATCCACGCAAAAAGTGTTTGTTTGCACCTTTGTTTGCACCTCCAACACATTCGCTTAAGGCGTGTGACGTATGTTTGTCTCAAAGAATATCCTATCAAACCTTTCTGATATCCCACAGAAATATGCAGGAATTGATGATGTGACATTTCATACTATACCATGCCAAATGAAAAGGAAACTTCAATGAAAAGAAAACCAATGCTTTCATGTAGCTAACTTCAATGCAACTTCAAACTTCAATGTAGCTACTAACTAGCTAGTGCTGGGGGTATTTTCAGTTTAGCTCATGGATGTATTAAAGAGGTTTAGCTCCATTAGAGCTCTACCTAGTGGCCAAAATGATTGGCTTTTCATTATAATATTCTTTATCTCAGTAGGACTTTCCTGGTTAAATAAAAGTAATATATACATATACGTATACTCCGCTCCTCATTTGTCGAGCACTTACAGCACCATTGACGGTTTCGGAAAAAAAC
The DNA here is from genome assembly GCF_029633865.1 of Lampris incognitus. NCBI lineage: Eukaryota > Metazoa > Chordata > Actinopteri > Lampriformes > Lampridae > Lampris > Lampris incognitus. The sequence continues at coordinate 43,471,319 of NC_079220.1, read as the reverse complement.
TTCCATCAATGGTGTTGAGTGCTCAACTAATGAGGAGCGGAATATCAACACGGATACAGGAAAAAAGATTTTAATGCATAGCAGTACAGGCCTGTTTCGTGCGTCTCGCACTCATCTTTGATATGTGTATATATATATATATATATATATATATATAATGCATTGCCCGTCCAAAACGTGCATCTCCTCATTTCATGCATGGATGTGGCTTGCCCGATCCTGAGGAAGGCATGCATCTCGTGTGGACATGGTCACACATGCGTGAAATTAACTCAGACAGGCAGACAGAGATTCCTGGCTTTATACGTAGTTTGATGAGGAACAAACAGAACGACAGTTGTCATAAGTACTATGTCATTTTGATGCTGAGAGTGTCATAACATATCAGTATGACAGGATATGTCAACTGACCACTATGTCATTTGCAATGAATGAAGTGTTGCTGAAAGTTGTTTTCTTGGATTGCAGTTATTTTCATGAGGCAGTGTTTTGTTGGAGATCCGTGGTATAGATAGTAAAGAGGAAGGTTTAGAGAACAGTTACCTGGGGTCTCCAGTGCTGCTCAGAAGCTTATCTGACCTGGGATTCTGGATCTTTACATATGGTGGTCTCCCAAGCAGGTAGTCACCCACTCAATGAGACCAGGATGTAGTTGCATGTCCCAGAATTTCTGCCCATGTGCATATGGCTGTATGGTGCTCAAAGTCTGCACTTTAACTTAATCATTTCAAATCCAATGTATATAACATTCTTAATTTCTCAAAACACAAAAAATGTAGAACTCTGGACTGAAAATGGACAAAGTATTACATTATCGGTCAAAAGTATTACATCAGTTTTGAAAGTATTACATTATCAGTTTTGAAAAAAAAATGACCCACCTGATAATGTAATAAATTTCCAATAGTATTACATTATCAGTAAAAAATTTATTACAATATCAGTCTGGACATGTTATTACATTATTGGTCAAGTTATTACATTATTGGATTTTATTGCATTTTCGATCAAGTTAAGTGCAAATTGTATTACATTATCAGGCGTTATTACATTATCAGGAAATTATTACATTATTGGGTGCTACAATCCCCCGTGTTGATAGGCAACGGAATAGACCGCTACGGTACCTGGACACCCGGGCACTGGTCTTTCTAAAGTCAGTAATAACCTCCTTAGTTTTCTCTATATTTAGGGAGAGGTTGTTGTTTTTGCACCTCGCCGCCAGTTGATCCACCTCCGCTCTCTATGATGATTCATCATTGTTGCTGATGAGACCTTCTGCTGCAGTATCATCGGCAAACTTCATGATGAGGTTGGAGGTGGATGATGCTGTGCAGTCGTGAGTCAGCAGGGTGAACAAGAGTGGACTGAGCATACCGCCCGGTAGAGCGCCGGTGCTCAGTGTGATGGTCCTGGAGGTGATCTTAATAATTTGTACTGACTGTGGCCTCCCCATGGGGAAGTCCAGCACCCATTTAGAGAGGGAGTTGTTAAGGCCCAGCTGGCTCAGCTTTCCGAACAGATGTTGTGGTATGATTGTATTAAAAGCTGAGCTGAAGTCAATGAACCACATCCTCACATAGTTGGTCCTTCTCTCCAGGTGGGACAGGGCTGGATGAAGGGCAGAGGTTATGGTATCTTCTGTGGAGTGGTTAGCGCGGTATACAAACTGGAGAGGGTCCAGAGTGGAGGGGAGGCTGGACTTGATGTGCTTCATGACCAGCCTCTCAAAGCACTTCATGATGATGGGAGTCAGTGCAGTGTAGTCGTTGCTGCAGGACACAGGGGACTTCTTTGGCACTGGTATGATGGTGGTAGACTTGAAACACGTGGGGATAACTGTCTGGGACAGCGAGATGTTGACGATGTCAGCAAGGAGATCTGCCAGCTGCTCAGCACAGTCCCTGATGGCTCAGCCTGAGATTCTGTCTGGACCTGCAGCTTTGTGTGGGTTGACTCTGGTGAGGGTCTTTCTCACGTCATCTGAGGTCACCTGCAGAACCTGGTCATCCATCAGGGATGTAGTCCTCACCACCGGCTCATTGTTCAGTCTCTCATATTGTGCGTAGAAGTCATTCAGTGCATCTGGGAGGGTGGGGGCACCGCCACAGGTCTGAGGAGGAGGCTTGTAGCCAGGTACACAGAAATCATTCGATTCATCTTTCTGTGTTACTACCACAGTTAAGAAAAGAGAAGTGTTGTTTTTTTGGGGGGGGATCAGACTGTCTCCAAAAGGCTTGTGCCAATTGGTGATTAGATCATATATCGGCGATTGAGAGGATGATCGACGGTTGGTTTTTCCTATGCCAATATTAAGATGATTTTAATGGGGCTCAGTGGGCAGACTTGAGGCAAATTTGTGATATTGGGCTATACAAACAAAATTGACTTGACTTGACTTGCTGCTCCACCAGAAACATCTCTAAATGCACAGTAGGGTGCAGATTCTAGAGATTATTTTTTGAACATCTTAGTTCTGATAGTAAGACAGTTAATCATGCATGACAACTGAATTTTAAATCCTTAACTACAAACCAGTTTGCCATCTCTTTTCCATGGATCTGACACCCCGCATCTCCGTTCTCCATGCTTGCTCACCAAAACTTTGCTCTGCGCTCCATAAGAGTAGTTAACTTTATGGATATGATTTGGATTGTGATATTAAAGATAAGATAATGTGAAACAGAACATGATGCTGTGATACTGTTGCACCAAACAGACACACAGACTTTTAAAAGGGAGCTGTTGTTTGAGTAGAGGAGACATTGCTATTATAGATTTTTTTATGTTTAAAAATGTTAAATAAAATATTAATGCTTTTATAAATGTTTATTCACGTAAGTTTAACTGTATTGCTTGCAGAAAGCTTAAAGGTTTGATTATTTCAAAGCTCCGTCAGGCACTGAGCCACGCTCAAGATGATCCTTCAAAATCTTTAATCCAAATTAAATTCTAACACCAATAATATTTGCAAAAATGCCAAACAGGGAATTCATTATTTATTTGATTTTATATTTAATAAAATCAAATAAATATTCTACTATTACCGGCATTTCACTGGCATGCTGTGACGTAACTTCCGCCACCCGCTCCTACTTCCGCCTCCCCCTAGCGAACTCATCATCTATCGGCAATCTCGAGTAACCACGATTGGACGATATGAAAATAGAAACAATTGGCCAACCCTGCTCTCCAATCAGTGGGGACAGAAGCATTCATACTTTTTTTTTTTTTGCATGTGTAACATCTGTACACAGAAAGTACTTGGACACATACTAAGCATTCAGGATTGCATGGCTATGGCAGAGTTCAACCAGCAGGGGTACAATATTAACACGTTTGTCACAGGAAACACAGATGTTAAAATAGAGGGGTTTTTTTTCTTTTACAAAGGTACACAGAGGGAGAGGAGGCGTCTTCTTCCAGCCAAATGGAGGAAAAACACAGCAATACAGATGAAAAAGATAACAAGACTCCCGATTGTGCTGAAGACCAAACAACATCTGAGCCTTCACAGGCCCAGACTACACCACACACTGAAGACACCAGCTCAGCAGACGGAGGCCGAGGCCGGAGCTGGTGGAGAGAAGACCGTCATCCGGAGCCGGGCCGTGGGCTAAACCAACCCCAGCAGCACGGCTCACGCTGGGACTTTGGCTTGATAGCTTTTCCTGACCTTGGTTCCAGGGAAAGCGTTACCACACGCTTGGCCTCCCCTGAGCCATCTCTGTTGCCCGGGGCATTGACTGTGGGTGTCTGTGAAGTCACCCCCTGGATGAAGAGGCTTAACCTGCGAGAGGTAAAGATGTCCGCATCTGAGCTGAGGAGAGAGCAGAGGAGGATCAGGCACAGACGGGATATCAACAAAGACAAGGAGGTGAGGCGGTGTCAAAACTGGGTGGAGTATCATGAGCTGCAGGAGACGAGGCGGAGGAGGTGTGGCAAGAGACCAGCACACTTGTGGGAGGAGAATGTTACTCCTTTACATAACCCAAGGCAGTGTATCTCCACTGGTAAGATCTCAGTCAGTCCATAAACAGTGTTGAGCTAGTAATCAATCCAAAAAGCATTTAATTACGTGTTGCGTGTCACTCATTTTTAAAATAATATTACTTTTTATTTCCTGTATAAAGTAATGCATAAAAACTTAGTTGTTGAAGTACTTTAGTCAACATTATTTTACATTCTTATGTATCAATTATTTCATCAGTTATTTAGACAGTTGATCACTTTCTATGTCAATATCATTCTCAATAGTAACTACATTCTACATCAAACTGCATTCTACTTCAAACTACATTCAAACTACATTCTACAATCAACAAACTACATTCACTTCGTCATTGATACATATATATTTTCTAACATGAATAGGTTAATATGAATAAAATCTTTATCCGTTAACATTTTTGTCTTTTACAGGGGAGCTGCTGAATAAAATCAGTGTGGTGAAATCTTCTCGTCTGTTAGACGGAGCATCCAGGTATAAATTATTCCTGCAGCCTTTATTACCTGTTGTCATTGGTTTAGTATATTTTGACATCCAATTGACAAGTGCCACAGTATGTATCTATTTGGAAGAACTAGATCATCATTATTTTATTATCTGATCTCCTAGAGGTGTTCTCATGGATCTCTCTGGTTGTAAATCATCTTTAGCTATGTTGTTGTTTAGACTGTCACTACACGGTCGATTTCACCGGCAACATGTAGTTAGTATTGTACTGTACAATGGTTGGGCATGTATGGCTTGGGAGAATTGAAGACGCTTTGCTTTTGTCTGCTCAGTTTAAAAGGTTCAGAGGAGTGGAAGATTTGTTTCAATGTTTACCAACCTGACACAGTGGCTGAGTTCAAGAAGAGCAACCCAGGAAAGCCATATTCCCGCATGTGTGTCTGCAGGTAAACAGTCTCATCCTGTGATGCAGGGGACATTTATTAAACAGTGGCTCACTTTAAACTGCAGTTGTTTGGCTAAAACTAAATAAACATTGTCTTGACCCCTTAAATGAATGTTCCTTTAGTAACACTTTACTTGAAGGGGTGTGCGTGTAAGACTGACATAACCATTGCTTTTGTCTCCCTCATCAGCTAATGTGATCTAAAATAAAATCCATGTCCCACAGTGGTTCTTTATAATATACACAAATGTGCTGTAGTGTTCACATACTTTTTGGTCTCTTTGGCCATCTGTCGGCCCATTTGTGTTGCTGTCTTGTCTGTCAATCTGTCATTTTGACTGTGACTGACAGTCTTTCTGTGTGTGTGTGTGTGTGTGTGTGTGTGTGTGTCTCTACATAGGGAAACTTAGGTCTGGGGGGCTACAGTTAGCTCTTGTCGTTAGCATGGCATATATTTAAATACACTTTTATTTATTGAGAGGAGAAAAAAGCCAAAGGGGACAACAAAAAAGCAAAATAAAACCAGTTTATGGCTTTAAAATAAAGGGTGGTTTGGATGAGTAGTATTAGATTTAAAATGTGCAGGTTTTATTACTTCCTTTTTTTAACTTTTTTCCTGCAACTTTCCTCTTCATGTGTAGTTTTGACTAATAATGTAATACTGCTCTTGTTTCCTGTCTGTACTGTCTCAGTTTTGATGGTCCGGTCCCTGACTTACGCGCTGTCAAACTGCTGGCCTTTCAGAGTGGGGATATCCCTGTCAGTTACGCCGTGGTGGACCATGGAGACATTTCCTTCTATACCTTCAAAGACTTCCAGCTGCCCACTGATGTGTTCCAGTGAGAGCCAGGCTCTTCTGCTCTCAAGACACTCAACTTCAGCCACCTGTGAACCAGCATGGAAAAGGTCATTACAGTCTGTACCAGGAGTAATAAGACTTATTCAGGGCCATGGTTATGCTCGTAAGAGGACAAGTGTATTTGTAAGCTCCATTTTCAAAGTAAGTGGTTTGCTTTCTTTCTAATGCTTTTATGACAGCAGAGTTGATGTCTTTTCTATTTTCATTGTCTTTACCAAAGAATAGATACACGCCTCTTGTGACAACAGTCTGTATATCAAAAAGAAAAAACAATGTGGGCAGTGTGTTGACCACTGTATATTATGTGTAGTGTTCAAAAATAAATAAATAAAAAAGCTCCAGAATCATTGTTGCTTGTCTTTTTATCTCATTTAAACCAACAGAAAGAGGCATGTCTATGTAAAAACTGATCCTCCCCCAGATCATATTGCATTGGGGTTTCCATACATAGCAACAAACAAACAAACATAGCAGGCAAGCAATAAGCATTATCTATCTTTAATTTTTACTTCAATAAAAAACTGAGCACAGGAGTGAAGAACAATAGGAACATTTATTACACTGCAACAATGCCATTAATGAACCAGGATGCACTAATTAGTTTTTCTGATTTATGGGACTCATCTGTGAAACTTGTAATGTGACTTTGTATAGGTAAGCCAATAATACTGGGTGAATAAGTGCTCAAAGCAGGCACTGCCCAACTGCATCTATAGAGAAATGAACATAGCAATGTCTGCCAAGACAGTCACAACTTTACTTGCTCTGATGGGTGAGTTATATTAACATATAAGAATAAAAGTTAAGTGGCTCACCAAAACCATTGATGGGCTAACTAAAACAGAAACAATACCTAGCCAGTGTGTGTGTGTGTGTGTGTGTGTGTGTGTGTATATATATATATATATATATATATATATATATATATATATATATATGTACATATATAGCGTTTTTTTTCCGAAACCGTCAATGGTGTTGAGTGCTCGACTAATGAGGAGCGGAATATCAACACAGACACAAGAAAAAAGATTTTAATGCATAGCAGTTCAGGCCTGTTTCGTGCGTCTCACACTCATCAGCTGCTAATGTTATTTTTGACAAAGAATCATACAGTTACATTGCCCAGCATCACGCCCCTAATTTCGGTTATATATATATATATATATATATATATATATATACATACATACAGTGCATCCAGAAAGTACTCACACCCCTTCACTTTCCCCACATTTTGTTATGTTACAGCCTTATTCCAAAATGGATTAAATTCCTTTTTTTTCTCATCAATCTACATACAATACCCCATAATGACAAAGCGAAAAAGGTTTTGTAGACATTTTTGCAAATTTATTAAAAATAGAAAACTGAAATATTGCATGTACATAAGTATTCACACCCTTTTCTCAGTACTTGGTTGAGGCACCCTTGGCAGCGATTACAGCCTCAAGTCTTCGTGGGTATGAAGCTACAAGCTTGGCACACCTATATTTGGGGTATTTCTCCCATTCTTCTCTGCAGATCCTCTCGAGCTCTGTAAGGTTAGATGGGGAGCGTCGCTGCACAGCTATTTTCAGGTCTTTCCAGAGATGTTCAATGGGGTTCAAGTCCGGGCTCTGGCTGGGCCACTCAAGGACATTCACAGACTTGTCCCGAAGCCACTCCTTCGTTGTCTTGGCTGTGTGCTTAGGGTCGTTGTCGTGTTGAAAGGTAAACCTTCGCCCCAGTCTGAGGTCCTGAGCGCTCTGGAGCAGGTTTGGATCAAGGATCTCTCTGTACTTTGCTCCATTCATCTTTCCCTCGATCCTGACTAGTCTCCCAGTTTCTGCCGCTGAAAAACATCCCCACAGCATGATGCTGCCACCACCATGCTTCACTGTAGGGATGGTATTAGCAAGCTGATGAGAGGTGCCTGGTTTCTTCCAGATGTGACGTTTGGCATTCAGGCCAAAGAGTTCAATCTTGGTTTCATCAGACCAGAGAACCTTGTTTCTCATGGTCTGAGAGTCCTTTAGGTGCTTTCTGGCAAACTCCAAGCGGGCTGTCGTGTGCCTTTTACTGAGCAGAGGCTTCCGTCTGAACACTCTACCATAAAGGCCTGATTGGTGGAGTGCTGCAGAGATGGTTGTCCTTCTGGAAGGTTCTCCCATCTCCACAGAGGAACGCTTGAGCTCTGTCAGCGTGACCATCGGGTTCTTGGTCACCTCCCTGACTAAGGCCCTTCTCCCCCAATTGCTCAGTTTGGCTGGGCAGCCAGCTCTAGGAAGAGTCCCGGTGGATCCAAACTTCTTCCATTTACGAATGATGGAGACCACTGTGCTCTTCGGGACCTTCAAAGCTGTAGAAATTTTTTTGTACCCTTTCCCAGATCTGTGCCTCGATACAATCCTGTCAGACAATTCCTTTGATTTCATGGCTTGGTTTCTGCTCTGACATGCACTGTCAACGGTGGGACCTTTTATAGAGACAGGTGTGTGCCTTTCCAAATCATGTCCAATCAATTGAATTTAGTAGAAGTGGACTCCAATCAAAATGTAGAAACATCTCAAGGATGATCAGTGGAAACAGGATGAACCTGAGCTCAATTTTGAGTGTCATAGCAAAGAGTGTGAATACTTATGTACATGCAATATTTCAGTTTTTTATTTTTAATAAATTTGCAAAAATGTCTACAAAACCTTTTTCACTTTGTCATTATGGAGCATTGTGTGTAGATTGATGAGAAAAAAAAGGAATTTAATCCATTTTGGAATAAGGTTGTATCATAACAAAATGTGGGGAAAGTGAAAGGGTGTGAATACTTTCCGGATGCACTGTATATACACACACACATACACAGTTAAGGTCAAAATTATTAGCCCCCTTTATGAAATCAAACAAAACCCTTAACTTTTCCATGGAAATGACCATAACCAAAAGTGCTTATACTTTAATTGCTTCTAAAAGAACAGTGACAAAATTTCCACTAAGCTTGATTAAGATATTCACTGATGCACTGAATTGAAACAAGAAAAAACAAAAATGACACAGCCAAAATTATTAGCCCTCTGACAATTAATAGCCAATAGTGTAACCTTTCTGACTCACAACTGACAATAACCTCTTATGGTAGTTAACTAGGTTGGCACATGTCTCTTGAGGGATCTCAGCCCATTCTTCCATGACAAATTGTTCCAGCTCATCCAAATTGTGTGGTTTTTGAGCATGGACATTAACCTTGAGCTCCCGCCACAGATTCTCAATAGGATTGAGATCTGGGCTCTGAGAGGGCCACTCCAGGACCTTGATTTTGGTGTTCTTCAAAAAGTTTTGGACCAACTTGGGTGTATGCTTCTGTTCATTGTCTTGCTGGAAGACCCAGCAGCGACCTAAAGCTAGACTGGCAGCAGATTTCTTTACATCATCCTTCAAAATGTCAACATAATCTTCTTTCTTCATGATCCCATGCACCCGAACAAGGTTACCTGTGCCTGAAGCAGCAAAACAGCCCCACAGCATTATGCTCCCACCACCATGTTTAACTGTGGCAACTGTGTTTTTAGTTTTGAAGGCCTCTCCCTCCCTTCGCCAAACAAAAGCAACATCCATGTGCCCAAACAGCTCAAGTTTAGTCTCATCAGACCAAAGGACATACTTCCAAAACTCATGCCCATGTTTCAAATGTTCACGGGCAAACTTCAGTCTGGCTTTGATGTGCCTCTGTGTGAGCAATGGAGTTTTTCTTGGATGATGACCTCGAAGCCCACCACGATAAAGAGCCCTCACAACAGTGTTCCTTGAAACATCAAGTCTAGAAGAGGCCAGTTCAGCAACAATCATTTTGGCAGAGATCTGGGGATTGTTGTTGACATCTCTGACTATTTTCCTCTCCAAAGTTTTTGAAATTTTGCACTTTTGACCATGCCCAGGTTTGTTTCTAACAGAATTTTTCTCCTTGTGCTTTGCAATGCTGCAACACACAGCTGTTCTAGACACCGTGAAACGCATGGAAATGGCAGTATAGCCTTCCCCCTTAAGATGAGCATCCACTATCTTCTTTCTCAGGTCCAGACTGATTTCTTTACTTTTTGGTATGATGAAATTACTTCTTACCAAGAATTTAAGAGTAGTCCCTCTCAATCAAGTGTTCCAAGTGCCACTAGCCCTGTTCATTGGAGTGTAGAGCCGAAGGAACGGAGAAGACCGTAGGTTCACACTTTAGCCGTGTAGGCAACTTTCTTTAATCAACAGTAAATCAGAGAGACAACAAAACCACAGCTCGACTGAGCGGAGGCGGCAAGAATAACCAGAAAACTGGCTGAACAACCATAACTTAACCCTGCGTTAACCTGCCAGGGCAACCCTGACTTAACCCTTAGTTCCTGGGGTGAATTCTATCCCCAATACGTGTCCACCACATGAGCCCCCCCAGAATTCGCCCTAGTAATCGAAGTCAGGCAGGCGCGGGGGGTCGACAGGCCGTCTGCGGCGGCTCCGGGTAACAGGGGCCGGAGTGTCTCTGGGAGGCATTGACGCGGGCCTGTGGAGGTCGGCCTGAGGAGCAGAAGAGGCAGCGTGGGCCTCCACGGGGGGAGGAGGTGGAGCCGGGGGACGACCGCGACGAGGAGGTTGGGCTAACTCCAACGGCTGCGTCAAGTCCAGGTGTGCGGGTTTAACTCGGTCCACTGAAACATGCTCGGCCGTGCCCCCAAAATCCACCACCAGCTGCTTAGTTCCCCATTCCAGGACGCAGAAGGGGCCATCATAAGGGGGTTGCAGAGGGGGGCAGTGTGCGTCGTGACGGATGAACACGTAATCCGCTGACTGCAGACCTGGGGGCACCTGGGACACCGGAGCGCCGTGTTGGGCGGTAGGGACGGGTGTGAAAGTTCTGACCCCGTCCACTAAGGAGGCTCGTTGGTCCACAGCTGACTAGGGACGCGTTGCATTGGGCATGAAATCGCCTGGGACTCGCAGCGGCGTGCCGTACACCAGCTCGGCAGAGGAGGCTTGTAGGTCTTCCTTCGGGGCGGTCCGCAGGTCCAGCATGACCCATGGGAGCTTGTCGACCCAGTTGCAGTCCTTGAGAGTAGCCCGAAGCGCAGCCTTCATGAACCGGTGGAAGCGCTCACATAGGTCGTTCGCCTGAGGGTGGTAGGCGGTAGTGCGGTGAAGCTTGACGCCCAGAGCCTCAACCACAGCATTCCATAGCTCTGAGGTAAACTGTGGCCCGCGGTCAGATGAAAGGTCGGAAGGCGTACCGAAACGTGAGACCCACGACCCAATAAAAGCCCGGGCCACATCAGCAGACGTCGTGGATGCCAGGGGAACAGCTTCAGGCCAGCGCGTAGTCCTGTCCACCACAGTGAAGAGGTAGGTGAACCCATGGGAGGGGGGTAGGGGACCAACCAGGTCAACGTGGACATGGTCAAATCGTCTCTCCGGCACTGCGAAGCATTCCAGGGGCGCCTTAATGTGGCGGTGTATCTTAGCCCGCTGACAGGCAACATACGAGTCGGCCCACGCTTTCACGTCTCTCTTAAGTCCCTCCCACACAAACTTAGCAGAGGTCAGGCGCACAGATGGCTTACCGCCTGGATGAGAGAGGCCGTGCACAGCTTCAAACACGGGGCATCTCCTGCTGTCCGGGACGATGGGCCTGGGCTGTCCTGTGGAGATGTCACACAGGAGGGTGACACCTGTGTCGCTGAAAGGAACGTCCTGCAGGCGGAGCCCCGTGTCGGAGGTCCGGAGACGGAGGATGCTCGGGTCCGTGGCCTGGTCAGTGGCCATCTGTGCATAGTCCAGGCCTAGGTAGACCGCTCCAATCACTGCCCTAGAGAGGCAGTCAGCTACCTGGTTAGACTTACCAGCGACGTGCTGGATGTCAGTAGGGAATTCCGAAATGTAGGAGAGTTGTCGCTGCTGGCGAGCGGACCATGGCTCGGCCGTCTTGGACATGGCAAACGTGAGGGGCTTGTGGTCCACGTACGTAGTAAACTCGCGGCCCTCTAGCAGGAACCGGAAATGCCGGACGGCAAGCCAGAGACCGAGGAGTTCCCTGTCAAAAGTACTATACTTGCGCTCTCAGGGTGTAAGCTGGCGACTGAAAAAGGCCAAAGGCTGCCAAGCCCCCCCCACCCACTGCTCGTGAACCGCACCAACAGCATAGTCCGATGCATCCGTGGTTATGGAAATAGGCGCTGTAGGCGAAGGATGCGCTAGCAGGGTAGCCTGGGAGAGCGCAGCTTTAGTCTTGGTGAACGCACGGTCCCGCTCTGCTGTCCAGTCGACCGCCTGGTTGGGGGACTTGCCTTTCAGCACCTCGTACAGTGGCCGGATGATAAAGGCGGCTCGGGGAATGAAGCGGTGGTAGAATGTCACCATCCCGATGAACTCCCTGAGCGCACGAGCTGTTTGGGGGCACGGAAAGGCTGCCACCGCTTCCACCTTTGAAGGCAAGGGGACCGCCCCGTCCCCAGTGATGCGGTGTCCGAGGAAATCAATGGCCGTCAACCCGAACCAGCACTTCGCCGGGTTGACGATCAGCCCATGCTGGCTGAGGCGTGTGAAGAGGGCGTGAATATGGGACAGGTGTTCTTCCTCGGAGGCGCTGGCGATGAGTATGTCGTCCAAATAGACGAAGAGGAAAGGAAGGCCACGGAGCACTGAATCCATCAGCTGCTGAAAGGACTGGGCCGCGTTTTTGAGTCCAAATGGCATTCGTAGGAATTCAAATAGGCCGAATGGGGTAGTCACCGCTGTCTTGGGGATGTCTGAGGGGTGCACGGGAACTTGATAATAACCACGGACCAGGTCGACTTTTGAGAAGACGCGTTTCCCAGACAGGTTTGCAGAAAAGTCCTGGATATGCGGGACAGGATAGCGGTCGGGCGTGGTGGCGTCATTTAGTTGGTGGTAGTCCCCGCATGGGCGCCAACCTCCATCAGGCTTAGCGACGATGTGGAGTGGGGATGCCCACGGGCTGTCAGAGCGGCGGATGATCCCCATGCGTTCCAGGTGCTCGAACTCAGACTTGGCAATGGCGAGTTTGGCGGGGTCGAGGCGCCTGGCTCTGGCGTAGACCGTGGGCCCCTTCGTAGCAATGTGATGCTCCACCCCATGCTTAGCGGTGGGTGCAGAGAAGGTAGGCTGGGTGAGGTCAGGGAACTCAGCGAGGAGGCGGTTGAACTTGTCTGCCTCTGAGAGAGAGTTGGCTAGACCTGCATAGGCCGCTTCCCCCCGCGTACATGCGAAGGAGGAGAAGGTTAAGGCGTCGACCAGATGGCTGTTCTGAATGTCCACTAGCAAACCGTAAGCGCACAAAAAATCAGCTCCGAGGAGGGGAAGCGTTACATTGGCCATGACGAACTCCCACGTGAAACGTTGTCCACCAAAACACAGTTCTACAGACCACTCGCCGTAGGTGTGGATAGGGCTGCCGTCAGCCGTCGCCAACTGGGGGCCCCGCTCCCCGCCCATGATGTCGACGTCAGTAGCAGGGAGCACGCTTCTCTGTGCGCCCGAGTCACAGAGAAATCGCCGACCGGAGATGGTGTCGAGGATGAAGAGTAGCCTGCTCGTATCGCCAACACTCATGGCCACTACTGAGTGTTGGCCCTCTCATTTCCCGTCGGCCTGTAGTTGCAGGGGGAACGGCACCGTTTAGCTTTCGCACCAAATCGAGCGTGGTACATACAGAGTCCAGAGGGCTTGTAGCGGTCTGACGCTGTGGCGCCACCATCGGGCCACGCCCGCGATGTCGGCGGGGGGCCAGTGAAGGTAGGAGCCAGCACCCCGGCATGGGAGGAACGTTGTGTAGCGATGAAGAATCGGTCAGCCTCCTTTGCCAGCTCACGGGGATCAGTGATGGTGGAGTTAGCGAGCGCAGTCTGGACGCGGGGCGGCATGTTGCGCAGAAACAGCTCCATAAACAGGAAACATGGCTTTTCTTGACCCAGTAGATTTAACATCCTGCTCATTAGCTCCGATGGTTTGCCATCTCCCAAGCCCTGAATTGCGAAGAGGCGACGTGCTCTCTCCGTTGTTGACAGTTCAAAAGTTTCAAGGAGGAGATTTTTAAGTGCGGCGTATTTACCATCGGCCGGTGGGTTGGTTATGAAACCGCTTATCCTGGAAGCCGTAGCGCACCCCAGCGCCGCCACTACGTAGTAGTACCTGGTCTCGTCTTCTGTTATGTCTCTGAGCGCGAACTGTGCCTCAGCCTGCGCGAACCATGTAGCCGCGGAAGACTCCCAAAACTCCGGCAGTTTAATTGCAACGGCGTTCGGAGCCATAATGTGTGTGGTTTCAGAAAACTTATCCGAAAACCGACGTCGGGGTCACCAGTGTAGAGGCGAAGGAACGGAGAAGACCGTAGGTTCACACTTTAGCCGTGTAGGCAACTTTCTTTAATCCACGGTAAATCAGAGAGACAACAAAACCACAGCTCGACTGAGCGGAGGCGGCAAGAATAACCAGAAAACTGGCTGAACAACCATAACTTAACCCTGCGTTAACCTGCCAGGGCAACCCTGACTTAACCCTTAGTTCCTGGGGTGAATTCTATCCCCAATACGTAACCCACCACAGGAGTCCCTTAAGTAAAGGTCAATGCTGATTGATTGCTCAGGTGTAGTTTGAAAGCTGATTGATAGGTCAGGTGTTTTTTGAAAGCTTATTGATTGGTCAGGTGTGAGCAAAAAAATCACATGGGGGCTAATAATTTCGACCACCTCAATTTTCACTGCATTTGGTATAAACCAAACCTAAAGATTTATTTTACATTCCAAAATGTACCAAATAGGGGCCTTAACATTGATGAATGTTTTACTATGTAAAGTTTTATGAATGATGCAAACATTGGGCAGAATTTTAGGGAAATGTTCCATTGTTCCTTGGGGGCTAATAATTTTGATCTTAACGGTATATATATATTGTAGCGAATTTGGGGGGCAACCACAGGAACTGCCGCAGCTGGGACGCGACCCTGTATGTCCCGCATCGCGGGAGACATCGCTAAGCGCTCGACTAAAGGGTCCGACCCGTTAGCCAAAAGCCAACGTGTCTACTTATCTAGGTACATTACACTACTCCCCCAATCCCATCCCATCCTGGCACATCAGCTCCTTCACGCCTCTGGGCGCATACGCTTCCGATGGCCTCACGGTCCTTCACGATCTCACCATTCTACTTCTGACACCAATGTCACCAATGTAGCGAATTCGGGGGGCAACCACAGGAACTGCCGCGGCCGGGACGTGAGCCCGTATATCCCGCACCGCGGGAGACATAGCTAACCGCTCGACTAAAGGGTCCAACCCGTTAGCCAACGTGTCTACTTATCCATGCACGTTACACTATATATAAGGGCGGCACGGTGGCGCAGTAGTTAGCGCGGTCACCTCACAGCAAGAAGGTCCTGGGTTTGAGCCCTGGGGTTCTCCAACCTTGGTGGGTCATCGCGGGTCGTCCTCTGTGTGGAGTTTGCATGTTCTCCTCGTGTCTGCATGGGTTTCCTCCGGGTGCTCCGGTTTCCTCCCACAGTCCAAAGACTGTGGGAGATGAATTGGCCGTACTAAATTGTCCCTAGGTATGAATGGGTGTGTGGGTGTCGGCCCTGTGATGGCCTGGCGGCCTGTCCAGGGTGTCTCCCCGCCTGCCGCCCAATTACTGCTGGAATAGGCTCCAGCATCCCTGCAACCATGAGAGCAGGATAAGCGGTTAAGATGATAGATGGATGGATGTATTTTTGCTGTAGTTGGTGCCAATAAAGGCATTTGAATTGAATTTGAATTAAATTGTCATACTACGAGACACTTTTTTGTCAGCCGGGAGACATTTGTCTGCTAGCCGACATTTGGAGCATAAATTGGGTTTAAGACGCTGTCCCTGCTGCCAACATTTCGAAACTAGCATTTTTCTCAGGCACTTCTGAATGCACTTTCAGAGGGCCTAGTTGACCCAATGAGTCAGAGGTGGGCGGGGTTATATATAACGCATATTATAACTCACATTTAATAAATCCTGCCAAGTGTAAAGTCCAACATTTAGCATTTAAATTACATATTTATTTCTCAAACTCCGATTTAAGATATTGTGGGAGTGCAGGAATGAGGAGAAGGAGAGATCGAGTCGAGTCAATTCCATTGACTCGCCCCACAAAACAACACTGATACAGCACAATTAAATCTCTTGCGACAACCAGCTAACCGCTAGGCTGCTGCAAACATGGCTCCACCCCGTAAGCACTCTGAATGTCTGCCTTAAAGGAGCAGCAGCCCCTGGTGAATCTACCCTCAATTGTGTATCGCCACAATATAATGTAAATATTTAATACAGTGTTAAATATTTGTGTCTTAAATACAGAAGTAGCATTTCACCTAAATATATAATGGTTTACAAAATATGTATTTACTTAACTAAATATTTAAATATTATCCCAGTTTTAGATATATGTTTAGCAGGTTGTTTTTATTTATTTAGAATAACTAATTTAACATTTAAGTTAAATATTTAATAAAATCATTTATTCCATCATATTTATTAAATTAAATGTAATGGAAATAGTTATTCATTTAATTATGCAAGAGCTATTTATAGCTTACAATAAATAAATAGCTAATTTACTAGATTTAATTTATAAATCAAAGGGAGAAACACTAATTTTAAATATTTGGTTTAAATATTAAATCGGTGATCATAAGTAAATATATTACATCTAACTAAATGTATAACACATCTAAATATGAGACACATCATTAAATATTTGAACAGAAAATTCAATTCAATTCAATTTATTGTCATTAAAAACAATGTGCAGGCACATGTTAAAAATGAAATAAGGGCTGCGGCTTCGCCAAACAGAGCAAGACAGACATAGACAAACACAGCAAACACAGTATAAGATATACACAGATGAAGACCAAAAAGCTAAAAATAAGTTAAAAAAGAGCACGACAACATATCTAAAAATATCCACATTCAGTGGGTAGCCAGGTTCAGGTGGGCAACTGCTTGGGAAAAGAAGCTGTTTTTGAGCCTGGTCCTGCAGGCTCTGAGACTCCTGGATACTATGGAAGAATTACACGTCGAATTAGACATAATTTTCATCTGTATCTATTTTGTTATTGCTACTGGAATTCTTACTTCCATCTTTACTGAGTGGTTCAAGGACGTGCAACATTGAAGGGATGCCACACCTATTTATATAATAGCTATGCATAGTTTGGATGCTTCTTGGATTTTAGGAATATCTCTTCTCATCTCATCTCATCTCATCTCATCATCAGCCGCTTCTCCGGGGTCGGGTCGCGGTGGCAGCAAGCTAAGCAGGGCACTCCAGACGTCCCTCTTCCCTGCAACGCCCTCCAACTCCCCCTGGGGGATCCCAAGACGTTCCCAGGACAGATTGGACATGTAGTCAGTCCCTCCAGCGAGTTCGGGGTCTACCCCGGGGTCTCCTCCCAGTTGGACGCGCCCGGAAAACTTCCAAAGGAAGATTTTAGAAACATTTTCTGCCAGTTTGCACATTACAACTTGTTATTGTGTGTTGATCTAAACACGACTCTTCATAACAAATTCTGATAAACTCACTATACGATGAACACAGTGCACCAAGTTTTGTTATTACTCATTACTTATATTAAGATTAGCCATTTTACTTAGACGGCTGGATGACATTGTTAGTTCGTTCGCTGAC
The DNA here is from genome assembly GCF_029633865.1 of Lampris incognitus. NCBI lineage: Eukaryota > Metazoa > Chordata > Actinopteri > Lampriformes > Lampridae > Lampris > Lampris incognitus. The sequence continues at coordinate 43,453,876 of NC_079220.1, read as the reverse complement.
TGGTTATCGTTGGCAGTATCTGAAATTGCGCAGTTCGATGGTATAAATCTCTAAGAAGCAAATAATTTGATCCATACGTCTCTACCACACAACATATATTAAAATCCCATCACTTGTAAAACGAAGCCTGAGTATTGCGAGGAGTCATCTGAGGCCTCACATCCAGGCAGGCGCTGCTCCGGCGGTGGTCATATGACAGATCATTGTAAACAGGTATTACTCGTTTTGCGTTAATCTGTATTTGAAGAAGGCGGCGTTATTCATAGATCAAGGTTTGTAAAATTATCATTCAAGGGTTTTACAATTGATTTGCATATAAACCAACCCACTTCCGATAACACTTATTGAAAATGTTTTTTTTCCCCAAAACACGGAAAAATATTCCGTTTATACAGAAGGAACTGTATACTCGGGGCATCTTGGTGTTGAGAACGAGCGCGACGGGCCTCATGACTTCAGCCTGTGTACAGAAAACAAGCACAGCCACTAAACTTTAGCCAATAGTGTAGGTAGCTGGACGGTTTGGTGTGTGTTAGCTTGGTGAAAATAGCTTAGTTAACCTAACAGATGTTGTTTTTATATCCTTAAGTCATTTGGTTTACAGCGACTCACCTTACCGACGACAAGAAGGAAGAAACGGCACATGATAAATCGTAAGTTTGGTTCACTGAGTTAGCTTAACTAGCTTACTGCTAGCGAGTTAGCGAGCTCCGCTATGAAGGACCATACCAGCGTGTTTGCATGTTTTAGCCCATTTGCAAATCACGCAGCGTTAAATAAAGACGGCTAAATGTTCACTGGAACAGATTACCTTTCTCAAGCTAGGTTGAAGTTTATGCAGGTTGATTTTCATACCGCACTGAAATGAATGGAAACCAAACGCTGTCAAAAAATCCAAAACTCTGTGGTATGCTCTAGAAATGGTTCTGGAGTGTACATTATGTAAATAATCGTATACATCCCAGTATATTCGCTCCAATTATAATGCATATTATTCGCAATTTGTAGTCGACGGGCTAATAAAACGTGCAAAAATACCGATATGGCCCTCTAAAAGAAAATTGAGGCTTGATTATTTTTTTACAGGGGCTGCTTTAAAGTTAATAATAATAATGTCATACCACAGTTAGTTTGATAGTTAAGATAGCGTAATATTTGTATTTATTTAACATTTTGTTAGTCATTTAGAGTTCACTTTTATTTGTTTACGATTTTGTCTGGTAATCCGCTGCATTTCGTTGACATTGCCATCCAGACAGGGTCCGATTATTGAGGAGTTGGTTACTCACCCAATACCAATAAGTGATCACATTGTAAGATGTAAAATAAAGTTGTTAGACTTAATGACAGCCTTATTTCTCTTGCAGGTGTGGACCTGTGCCCGTGCCAGTCATGGCAGGTGGAATTACAGAGACGGGGGAGCCCTACTCTCCATTTGTAAGTGTCAAGTACTGGGAAGTCATGATCATTGCCCAGTCATTTGTAATGTTTACTCTTAGTGAAATTTAACTGCACAATAACTGACATGAGTAAGAAGAGCTCTCATTAAGGCATGGCTTATCATCATGATGCATTTTTTATAAGGGGTTTATAGCTCACGTGGTCTTTAAATCCCATACCAGGTAGTTTTGAATGGGACAGTTAAATTTAACGCCACAGCAGTTCAAAATCTGAATTCACAAGCTGTACTCCTGTGAGCATTTCTTTGAGATACTTTGATTGAATTTGTATTTTTACTTTCCCTGGGTTATGTACTTGTCCAACTTAACCTAACATCCTTGATATATATTTGTTGATATTTATCATACTCTTCTTTTTTCAAACAAAGAGAGATGTTTGCTTGTAGTACATGATTTGAGCTGTCTAAATAGAGACACAGTGTAAAAGTAAACGATGCAGTGGAAAAGAGAGGGAAATGGAGTCGTCTCTTTATTCGAAAGAGGAAACTAAAACGCTTACACACACACTTTATGGCCTCTACTTAGTTTGTAATGGACTGTGCAATTTTTTTTCTCCAAAATCCCTGACTTTGCTTATGTCTGCATTACTTCACTTCAAACCAATAGCCTCTGCTGTTTAAGTATTGTTGTTCCAGGAAGCTAAGGCTTTGCATCATTAAAAGTAGTCTACTCTCTGATAGGAGCAAATGCTTCACTTAGGAACCTAGTTAGCATTCTTTCGGTTTGTCTGTTCAGTGTCTGTCTGGTAGTCAGGTAGTTTTCAACCAGTGCTGTGAGGAATACTTGTGTGCTATGTATCAACCTCATATGTGTGCCTACATGTTACCTAAAAAAATGTAAATTTCGTCATATAAACCATGATGTTGGAATGTGTTGGAACAAAACGTTGAATGAAATGGTAATATGTCAGATATTGAAATCAAAACTGGTTCAACTAAAATGGAAGTATAATTGGTCAAAAATGCAAGAAATGCTAATGGTTATGGGTGTTCTGATTCAGTCCGAGAGATCAGTATCAAAGCTAATCAAGGCTTATTTTAATTGTTAGGTATTGGCTATATTAAGCCTGATCAAATTCAGATCCTTTTTGTATTTTACCTCCTTGTGCTCTGTCTATGCTAGCTATCATATAGGTGTCGTAAATGCCCCATTGTGCTCTAAGTGTTTTAAACTGAAATTATTCACACCTTGAGGCAGTGAGGCACATGTTTTAAGAAGTCAACTATAAGAAGACGCTAAAATTTCTGCAGTGTGGAACTTCTTTAAATTGGGAGGTGAAAACAGCCCGACGGTAAATTGTAATATAGTCTATGCCAGCAGTTTTCAGACTTTTTCTGCCCAAGGCACACCGAAGGGCAAGCCACAATCTAAAGGCACACCTGTATTCATAGCCGTGCAAAATAGCCTCTGTAACCCGTTATCATGCTTATCACTCTGTAAACATTTATTTTTATTTACTAATGCCAAACAAAATTTGACAAACGTTACATGAAATATTTGCAAAACAATTCAATAATTCATTTTAAACTTTGTAAAATTTCATCCAAAGGAGCAGCAACACAACCATTTCTACCAGACAGGTCACACAATTAAAACTGGAAAGAGGAAGAGACAGAAAAGTGTGTGTGTGTGTGTGTGTGTGTGTGTGTGTGTGTGTGTGTGTGTGTGTGTGTGTGTGTGTGTGTGTGTGTGTGTGTGTGTGTGTGTGTGTGTGTGTGTGTGAGAGAGAGAGAGAGCAAGAGCAGCATCCTAGGTCGAGCGAGATGCAATCACTCTTTACAGACCAAGTTAAGTGAGATGCACAGAGAACGAAAACTAACTTGCATATAAACAGTAAATTCATAACAGAGTATGCACTGATTTGAAAACAGAACTAGTCTAAAATTGTAAAGAAAAAAGAAATGCATTGAGAATGAAAACTAATTGACAGGCAAAATGTGAATACAACCATAGTGTCAATGCACTTGACATTGAGTTGAAAAGAAAACGTTTAGTTGGAAATTGTAAATGTAACTTAAATTTGCAGCATTAAAACATTTGCTATCCTAAATATTTTTTTGTCTACTTTCAAACTAGTGAGACACATGTGCCTGTTGGTGCTCTCAGATCTTTTTAATCCTTGGTGGTACTGAAGAGAGGGCCACTTGCAAGTCTTGTTCAATAGAGCTGTGACCTCCTGTTCTTTGTGTAAACCAGAGTAGAGAATGCCAGCTCACACAGGTAGGTAGTGGGGAAAAGAAGTTGCTCAATAACATGACTTGAGATGGTTGGGTACTATGATGCAGAAGCCAACCCAAACTGATCCAGTGGGAGCTCACTAAATTTGAGCTTCAGTGTGTGGAGCTCTGTGCATAGGGATGGGTATCGTTAGGATTTTATCGATACTACTACTCCTATCGGTACTGCTTATCGGTTCGGTACTTTATCGATACTCTTAACGGTCTTTTTGGTTATTATGCAAGAAAAAAAGACACTTAATTAAGAACAGAATCGACATTGCTTTATTATTCTATTATATAACTTTATATAAATAAACAAATATTATTTATTCAGCAGCAACAGCAGCAGCAATGTTTTAAATGCGTCTGAATTATAGACTATAATCAACATTCAACAACAACAAATAAGACAAGAAAATAAAAGTAGATAAAGATAAAGAAAAAAAAATATATTAAAAATAAATTTTTACAGCAAAAGGCTGACGGAAGTTCAAACAAACAAGAACCTAGAACATTATCCTAACAGTTCTTCTGCAGAAAAATCAACATATCTGCCTTCTCCGGCAGGAGTCGTGATCTCTCCTGACTTCTAGTGTCCCCGGCTATTAGCCTAGCTAACTCCGTATCTATGGCTTATATATTTGTAGCTAAACAATTAGCTAAGCAATTATATTTTATTTATTGGCCTATTCATAATAATTTGTTATTAGCCTAGCTAACTCCGTATCTATGGCTCATACGGCTTACCCGCAGTGGACGTGGATGGAACACTACGAGCAAAGCAGTGGAAAACGCCGCATTTCTGCAGATTAATACCATGTTTCGACAAAAGATGTTTCGACAGATTGCTTGTATTGCCACCCTTACTGGCAAATGATTTGTTGCACTTGTGGCAACGAGCGTTGTTGTCATCGACTTTTGAAAAATATACCCAAACTTTTGAACGTTTAGTTCTCTCCGCTATGATGAGCCCTTGAGCAGAGCTGTCTGTGCATGTGTGAGCGAGTGTGTGGAGCACAGCACAGCCCCGCCCCTCGCGCAGTAAGAGAGAGAGACAGAGAGATGGAGAAAACGGCGAACAAGATTATGTTCGCGACGTTTAAATTCCTCGAAAAACACAATTGCCACAATATAAATCTCACTCCATGATTTCTCAAGTACCTACCGACTACCGATAGCAGAACCGAAAACGTCGGATCTTAAAAATGCTCCGGTTTTTACTGATTTAGAACCGGTTCCCATTTAGAACCGGGTTTCGGGGGACATCCCTGTCTGTGCATTCCTCTCCCTCTCTCAAAATGAGCTTTTCTGTTGAGGATTCCTGACTGAATGGGTCTCGAATCCAGTCATAGTCCTCGATGTCAGCCATAGCTGGAAAATAGCGCTCAAACCTCTCTTGATGTTTCAAGGTGTTCGGCAAATACAAAATACAGCATACTCCCTGACTGCCTGTGGCGCAGCTGATGCCAGTGGGAACATGTCAATGGAGCCCTGCTCCAAAGCCTCAAGCCACAGGGTAAGCTTGCCCACAAACCCCGAATCCCTGAAGCTCGGCGTTTAGCTTGTTAAGATGCCCAAATATGTCTGCAAGGTAAGCCAGCTTGGCGCACCACCTCTCATCCGCAAGCTTGTCCTTATGTCGGACAGTGTGTTCACTTGAAAACTCCAAAAGCTCTTCTCGAAGCTCATAAAGTTGGGGCAGGACTTTACCCCGTGACAGCCAACACACCTCTGTGTGGAGGATAAGGCTTTGATGATCAGCTATCATCTCAGCGCACAGTTTGGAGAAGAGGCGAGACTTCAGGGGCCTTGATTTGATGTAATTCACCATCTGTACAGCCTGATCCAGCACCTCAGCCAACTCCGGGGGCATGTTTTTGGCAACTAATGCCTCTCGATGCAAAATACAGTGGTTTGTCACAATATTTGAGTTTTGTGCGTTTACCTTGGCAATAAATCCTCTCACTCTCCTAGTCATGCACGCCACACTATCTGTGCCAAGACTAAGGCACATATCCCAGGTCAGACTTTTCTCTTTTAAATAGTTATCAGTTATAGGGATGCCCCCCGAAACCCGGTTCTAAACGGGAACCGGTTCTAAATTAGTAAAAACCGGAGCATTTTTAAGATCCGACGTTTTCGGTTCTGCTATCGGTAGTCGGTAGGTACTCGAGAAATCATGGAGTGAGATTTATATTGTGGCAATTGTGTTTTTCGAGGAATTTAAACGTCGCGAACATAATCTTGTTTGCCGTTTTCTCCATCTCTCTGTCTCTCTCTCTTACTGCGCGAGGGGCGGGGCTGTGCTGTGCTCCACACACTCGCTCACACACGCACAGACAGCTCTGCTCAAGGGCTCATCATGGCGGAGAGAACTAAACGTTCAAAAGTTTGGGTATATTTTTCAAAAGTCGATGACAACAACGCTCGTTGCCACAAGTGCAACAAATCATTTGCCAGTAAGGGTGGCAATACAAGCAATCTGTCAACATCTTTTGTCGAAACATGGTATTAATCTGCAGAAATGCGGCGTTTTCCACTGCTTTGCTCGTAGTGTTCCATCCACGTCCCCTGCAGGTAAGCCGTATGAGCCATAGATACGGAGTTAGCTAGCCTAATAACGAATTATTACGAATAGGCCAATAAAGAAAATATAATTGCTTAGCTAATTGTTTAGCTACAAATATACAAGCCATAGATACGGAGTTAGCTAGGCTAATAAAGAATTATTACGAATAGGCCAATAAATAAAATATAACTGCTTAGCTAATTGTTTAGCTACAAATATACAAGCCATAGATACGGAGTTAGCTAGGCTAATAGCCGGGGACACTATAAATCAGGAGAGATCATGACTCCTGCCGGAGAAGGCAGATATGTTGATTTTTCTGCAGAAGAACTGTTAGGATAATGTTCTAGGTTCTTGTTTGTTTGAACTTCCGTTAGCCTTTTGCTGTAAAAATTTATTTTTAATATATATTTTTTTCTTTGTCTTTATCTACTTTTATTTTTTTATCTTATTTGTTGTTGAATGTTGATTATAAAGTCTGTAATTCAGACGCATTTAAAACATTGCTGCTGCTGTTGCTGCTGAATAAATATTTGTTTATATTTATATAAAGTTATATAATAGAATAATAAAGCAATGTCGATTCTGTTCTTAATTAAGTGTCTTTTTCTTGCATAATAATCAAAAAGAACTGATAAGAGTATCGATAAAGTACCGAACCGATAAGCAGTACCGATAAGAGTAGTAGTATCGATAAAATCCTAACAATACCCATCCCTAATCAGTTACCCTGAGTATTTCTCCTCCCGTTGTATGGCTTTCCATTTCTTCGTAGAAGAGAGTCACCATCAACATACCTGAGGTTTGCCAGAAAGTAGGCATCCTCACTTATGTCAGTGGATTCTTCTATTTGTAGAGAAAATGTGCCACTCATCTGCAGTTTCTCAGTCAATTGTTGCTGTGTCATCTGACATGTCGTCGATTCTTCTTCTTTTAATTGTATTGTCAGACGAAGGCACTTTTGATACCACATTTGCGGCATCTAGACCTAGCATGACACCTGCAATTTTTTTGCAAGCGGGGGGGGGGGATGAGGGATGAGTGTCGCTGCTATTGTGTGAGGTTTCTTCTGCTTTGCAGTAAGCTCCACTAGCACATAACTTGCCTCCTTCGCCTTATCAGACACTTTGACACAATCCATCAAACGGTCTTGCTGCTTCTGGTTCAGATCCTGCGGTCTTTTGAAGTATGCCAAGTCTCTCTCAATGTGGAAGCGATGTTTGGTTTCCAAGTGCCTCTTCAGCTTGCTTGGCACCATGTTAGCATTAGCCAGCTTCTCCCGACAGATGACACACTCGGGCTGAGGGCTGTTGACATCCCCGGTCCAGCTGAAGCCATAACACTTTCGTGATACTGTCTACTGACAGTTTTTTCCTCTTTTCTGTAGGTGGTGTGTCGTCTGCATTGGTGGTTAGTGGTGGTTTGCTCCGCACAAGAAAGCGGTCCATTTTACTCCTCACGAATTTCTCATGTTGTTATCCTCCTTCACACTGGCTGTCAATCAGGCCCTTTGATGTGTCACGCTCTAATAATTCCCACAACTACTGCAAGAACGGCGAAAACTGGGGTTCCCTTTGATGGAAGGTTTTTAAAGAAATTTTTAGGGGGATAATTTTCTCTGTATTGGGAAATGAGTGTGTACAAAATACTGACAGAAAATTAAACATTAATTAATAACTTTTTAGTTGAAAATTGCAATAATAATGTATAGTTTCACAAAATCCCACGGCACATCAGTGTGCCGCGGCACACCATTTGGGAACCTATGGTCTATGCAATGCCGTTACTTGATGAAGTGGTACTAACCAAGCTACTTTCAACATAACTAATACAATAAGGCACTTAAAAAGAAATAAGTTCAAGGAATACAAACTTCGGTTTTTACTCTTTAACATGTCCTCCTTTTTTGATTAGTATTTCTATATTTGTAAGAGATTTTGTTCTCTATTATTTTCTATACTAGTTCATTTGCTATATTGTTAAGTACCATAAATGAACAGCTGTGATGCTAGTTTTCTCTTTATGCAGCGCTATTAAATTGTCAAGTATATCTTGCCTAAAATTGATTTTTTTTCTAACTTTAATGTACTCAGAGGGCGCACTTTGCAGCTGTAGTATGTAGCACAATAGAAATATTGGATTGGGAAAGGCTATCGGCAAATGACTTGGATTAGATTTTGTGCAAAAAAAAAAAAAATTGATCGGGACATACCTACTAATGGAAGTGAAAATCTGTTGTATACATTCATGTGTTCCCAGCTAGTATTAATGATTGGATAAGAGGCAAGGAAAATGGTGGAAAAGGGCTATGAGGGGGTCCAGTGTGATGAGTGAAGCATTCTTTTGACTTGTTGGTTGGAGAGTTCTCAGGTTCTTGATTGATAATCCGTGCAAATTTGATTTTGTGAATTGTGCATTTTTGACCATGAGAACTTATCACCAGCTTGTGATCAGGTCTGAATTTATGACCCTGAGTTCTCCTATTGTCCTAGTCTGTTTAACTCGAGCAATAGTGAATCCATAAACTTTTACAGCAGTTACCTTAACAGATAAAATTTTCTTTAATCCAAAACATGTTTGATGATTTTTGGTCAGAACTGTACTTGATCTCTGAAGAAAGTTCATTGATTTTTGTTTTGTAATAATCAGGCAATGTTAGCCCATTAGTGGTCAATCAAAGTGGGCATATTGTCTATCATACAGAAGATTTATGCAACCATGGGAATACAGAAATTCTATCAAGTTAATGTACTATTAACCCCCTTTTTTGTCTGTTGTAGATTTGGTTTTGGTACAAGTTTCAAATTTCAAGATAATTCTGCAATATGCAGCAGTTACAGTACAGCCTATTTAATGAAATACTTACTTGTGGGTGCTCTCAATATTTGATTTTAAAAGATTGGAGATTTTTTTTTTAAAGTAAAGGAAATGGAAGGTAAAGCTGAAAATTAGTCTACAAAGGTAAGATCAAGAGGATAGATGTATGGGATTAAAAATATGGAAGGTAACTTTTTAATCTTGCATACCAATAATGTGTACCATTATACAACGTGCATATACAAAATTGCAATTCTGATAAGGTATCTAGGATTACAATTACAATGGTGCGTTAGTTGGGCCCAATGTAAAACCACTGTACAGTGGCTTGCAAAAGTATTCATACCCCTTGAACTTTTCCACATTTTGTCACGTTACGACCACAAACATAAATATATTTTATTGGAATTTTATGTGAAAGACCAACACAAAGTGGCACACAACTGTGAAGTACAAAGAAAATTACACATGATTTAAAAAAATTTTTGCAAATAAAAAAATGAGAAGTGCGGTGTGCAAAAGTATTCAGCCCCCTTTTCTCTGAGTGCAACCAATTGCCTTCAGAAGTTGCCTGATGATTGCTGAATGATCGAATGTTGACCTTATGACTAAATAGAGTCAACCTGTGTGTAATCTAATCTCAGTACAAATACAGCTGTTCTGTGACGGCCTCAGAGGTTGTTAAGAGAATATTGGGGAGCAAACGGCGTCATGAAGTCCAAGGAACACACCAGGGATAAAGTTGTGGAGAAGTTTAAAGCAGGGTTAGGCTATAAAAAGATTTCCCAAGCTTTGAACATCTCACGGAGCACTGTTCAATCCATCATCCGGAAATGGAAAGAGTATGGCATAACTGCAAACCTACCAAGACACGGCCGTCCACCTAAACTTACAGGCCGAACAAGGAGAGCACTGATCAGCGATGCAGCCAAGAGGCCCATGGTGACTCTCGACGAACTGCAGAGATCCACAGCTGAGGTGGGGGAATCTGTCCACAGGACAACTATTGGTCGAGCACTGCACAAATCTGGCCTTTATGGAAGAGTGGCAAGAAGAAAGCCATTGTTAAAAGAAAACCATAAGAAGTCCCGTTTGCAGTTTGCCAGAAGCCATGTGGGGGACACAGCAAACATGTGGAAGAAGGTGCTCTGGTCAGATGAGACCAAAATTGAACTTTTTGGCCTAAATGCAAAACGCTATGTGTGGCGGAAAACTAACACTGCACATCACTCTGAAGACACCATCCCCACTGTCAAACATGGTGGTGGCAGCATCATGCTCTGGGGGTGCTTCTCTTCAGCAGGGACAGGGAAGATGGTCAGAGTTGATGGGAAGATAGATGGAGCCAAATACAGGGCAATCTTGGAAGAAAACCTGTTGGAGTCTGCAAAAGACTTGAGACTGGGGCGGAGGTTCACCTTCCAGCAGGACAACGACCCTAAACATAAAGCCAGGGCTACAATGGAATGGTTTAAAACAAAACATATTCATGTGTTAGAATGGCCCAGTCAAAGTCCAGACCTAAATCCAATTGAGAATCTGTGGCAACATCTGGAAACTGCCGTTCACAAACGCTCTCCATCTAATCTGACTGAGCTTGAGCTATTTTGAAAAGAAGAATGGGCAAAAATGTCAGTCTCTAGGTGTGCAAAGCGGGTAGAGACATACCCCAAAAGACTTGCAGCTGTAATTGCAGCAAAAGGCGGTTCCACAAAGTATTGACTCAGGGGGGCTGAATACTTTTGCACACCACACTTTTCAGTTTTTTATTTGTAAATTTTTTTTAAATCATGTATAATTTCTTTGTACTTCACAATTGTGTGCCACTTTGTGTTGGTCTTTCACATAAAATTCCAATAAAATATATTTGTTTGTGGTCGAAATGTGACAAAATGTGGAAAAGTTCAAGGAAGCCACTGTAGATGTGGGCTGTGCTGTACATGCAACAGTGATTGAGCAAAATATGACAGGTAATGGTAATAGCTCTCTCCTGAAGCAGACATTATGCTTGTCAATGTTTGAATCAATTAAAGGTACTATCTTTGGTTGGCACAGAAATTAGTAGTATCATTCTACACCACCTTCGTATAGTAAAGACATTTAATTTTTTTTCTGTCAGCAAAATAAATTAACTTCTTATTCCTTCGTAGTCACCATCTTATGCAGCAGCTTGTTTTGTTTTTGCAACAAACTCATTGCTACTGTTTTTCCTAAACCACTTATGCTTATTTATTCATTCATTCATTCATCTTCAGCCGCTTCTCTGGGGTAGGGTCGTGGTGGCAGCAAGCTAACTAGGGCACTCCAGACGTCCCTCTCCCCAGCAATGCCCTCTAGCTTCTCCTGGGGGATCCCAAGACATTCCCAGGCCAGATTGGACATGTAGTCCCTCCAGCGAGTTCTGGGTCTACTCCGGGGTCTCCTCCCAGTTGGCCATGCCCGGAAAACCTCCAAAGGAAGACACCCAGGAGGCATCCTAATCAGATACCCGAACCACCTCAACTGACTCCTTGCGACGTGAAGGAGTAGTGACTCTACTCTGAGCTCCCTCCAGATATCCAAGCTCCTTACCCTATCTCTAAGGCTGAGCCCAGACACCCTATGGAGGAAACTCAATTCAGCCGCTTGTATCCATGATCTCACCCTTTCGGTCACTACCCAAACCTCATGACCATAGGTGAGGGTTGAAACAAAGATTGACTGGTAAATTGAGAGCTTTGCCTTCCAGCTCAGCTCCCTCTTCACCACAACGGTCTGGTACAATGTCCACATTACTACTGATGCTGCACCAATCCTCCTGTCAATCTCATGCTTCATCCTACCCTCACTTGTGAACAAGACCCCGAGATACTTGAACTCCTTCACTTGAGGCAACAACTCATCCCCAACCCGGAGGGAGCAATCCACCATTTTCTGGTAGAGAACCATGGCCTCAGACTTGGAGGTGCTGACTCTCATCCCGGCCATTTCACACTCAGCTGCAAACCGCCCCAGTGCACGCTGGAGGTCATGTTCTGATGAAGCCAACAGAACCATATCATCCGGGAAGAGCAGAGATGCAATTCTGAGGTTCCCAAAACGGACACACTCTTCACCTTGGCTGTGCCTTGAGATCCTGTCCATGAATATCACAGACAGAATCAGAGATGAGGGACAACCTTGGCGGAGTCCGACACCCACCGAAAACGTGTTTGACTTTGTTCAGAGAAGGCGGACACTGCTCTCACTTTGGTTATACAAGGACTGGATGGCTTGTAGCAACTGTCTCAGTACCCCATACTCCCGCAGTACCCACCACAGAGTGCTCCGAGGTACACGGTCGTAAGCCTTCTCCAAGTCCACAAAACACATGTAGACTGGCTGGTCAAACTCTCATGTCCCCCTCAGCACATCAGCAAGGGTAAAGAGTTGGTCTCTTGTTCCACGGCCAGGATGGAATCTGCATTGTTCCTCCTGGATCCGAGGTTCAACAATCGGTCAGAGGCTCCTTTCCAGCACCGTAGAGTAGACTTTCCCAGGGAGGCTGAGCAATGTGATGCCCCGATAATTGGAGCACACCCTGCGGTCCCCCTTTTTGAATATGGGAACCACCTCCCCAGTCTGTCACTCCACAGGTACTGTCCCCGACCTCCACGTGACACTGAAGAGGCATATCAATCAAAACAGTCCGACGATGTCCAGAGCCTTCAGCATCTCAGGGCGAATCTCATCCACACCCAGTGCCTTGCCACCGAGGAGCTTCTGAACTACCTCAGAGACCTCTGCCAGGGATATGGGTAGGCCTTCCCCTGAGTCTTCAGACTCTATCTCCTCCACTGGGGATATGTTAGCTGGGTTCAGGAGCTCCTCAAAATGTTCTTTTCACCGCTTGACAATATCCCCAGTCTGGATCAACAGTTCCCCTCCCTAGCTGAACACAGCCTGAGTCAAGCCCTGCCCCTTCCTGAGTTGCCGGATGGTTTGCCAGAACTTCCTTGAGGCCAACCGAAAGTCCTTCTCCATAGCCTTGCCGAACACCTCCCACACCCGAGTTTTTACTTCCATGACCGCCGAAGCCACGGCCCTTCTGGCCTCCCGGCTGCCTGGTACCTGTCTGCTGCTTCAGGAGACCCCTTGGCCAACCAAGCTCGAAAGGCCTCCTTCTTCAGCCTGATGGCTTCCCTCACCACCTGTGTCCACCAGCAGGTTCTTAGGTTGCCGCCTCGACAGGCGCCGATGACCTTATGACCACAACTCCTGACTGCCGCATCTGCAATAGAGGCTTTGAACATGGCCCACTCAGACTCCATGTCCCCAGCCTCCCCCGGGATACACGAGAACTTCTTCCGGAGGTGGGAGTTAAAGACCTCACGGACAGGGGCCTCTGCCAGACATTCCCAGTAGGGCTGGGCGATATGACCTAAAATTCATATCGCGGTATAAATTGAATCCCTTCACGGTAATGGTATATATCGCGATATAAACTTAAGTGTAAAAATTATAATGGAAGTGTTTCTGAATGGGTTATATAGTCCCTTAGCAAAGCTAAATCGATAAAAAATAAATAAAAAACAACAACAAAAAAATAAAAACAGATATAATATAATTTTGAGAACATGTATTGTGCAGATCTCAAAACTCAAAATTAATACTCAGCACTCAATGGTGCAAAATAGTGCAAACGAACACAAATAACATTGCTGATATTTTAAATAAGAACAGTACAACAGGCTGTTTTCTATAATGAAAAATAGTGAAAATGTTGTTGTAACCCACATGATTACATGTACCCTGTGACGTATGTAAGTTCCACGAGTAGCCTCTAGGAGGCACACGAGCTACAGAGTTTAAACCATGCAAACAACCGTCGACAATAGAGAAGAGAAATACGGATATTTAGAAATACGGACAACTTTGACTATGGATACCTGAATTATTGATATTTGAACTACGGATATTTGAGCTACAGGACATTTGAACTACGACAAAAAAGATCCCTCCCACGAAGCTTCCTTGGTGAGCCGCTAGCCAAAGCTAAAAAGTAAACAGCTTTCTGTGTTCCATGTAATCGTAGCCATTTACGTAGGATATCTTGATTTTATCCAAAGACAGATGATCTCCCGTTGAAGGAAGAAGGAAGACTCTTTTCTCTTGTGTTTTGTACGCTGCTGGAATCCTGGTGAGATAAGAGTTTAAAATCTTGAAATCTAAAGACTTACAATTTTCCATTGGTTGCTAAGCTAAGCTAACCCAGCTAAAACGTATATCTATGATCCTTAGCAGTTCCCATATGATTCAGAGCTTTAAAACCAGTCAGGACACCCGGTCCATAGGGTTTATTTGATGTAGGAATGTTAGACATTTTAATATAATAATATGCTTGTTGTTAAAAAAAACTGTAAGCTCCAGTTGCCACTAGCCACCGAGCCAACTCGGGCTACATTGCATGCATGGAACCCATAGCAGCCAGCTAGACGTGAATTCACGTTGATGGTGCCGCAGCCTGGCTGCGATGACATTGTTTTTAACTGTTCTTACAGCAATAGGCTGTTGTCATTCAGCCGCATATTAGTTATATGTAGGAAATGATTTAATTCTGAGAATTGACTCTAGATTTGGGTATTTTTATTTTGTTTGTAATTGTTTGATAGAGATTGCAATTAATAAGGAATCTGTACAATTTTGTGCAGACTGGTTTTTTAGTACCCCGAACAACCCCCCTTGCTACACCCTTTTGGAACCCTTGGATACCCCCTTTGGATTGCCCCCATCATCGCCCTGGATTTGGATTCATCATCATCGCCTCTACATTAACTTGCCCCTGTGATTGTGGTAGGATCTGGACATTGCACCTTGCACAGATTGGAAGACTGAATCATTCCCCCTTTTCTTTATTATTTTCTTTGAGTGCACTCATACTTTATTTTGGATTATTTTCTTTAATTTGTTAGTGTAGAATATGGCTGCATAAGTAATATATTAGAAGGGTATAAAATAGAATATAGATAGATATAGACAATAAATAGAATATTAGGAAGAACTTTTAAAAAGTATAATAGAGTAAAAAATATATATATATATAACACCTCTAATTTAGTATTGATATTGAAATAACTTTACTTTGAACTGTTGAAATAAATTGTTTTTTTTATTGTAAACTATACCCACGAGTGTGTGTGTTGTCTTTGGGGTGAGTACTAGAATCCGGTCTAGAGAAAAAACCTACACCAATCTCCACCGAACTTAGACATTAGACTGTAAACTGTCCCTGCGCAAGCATAGGCCCATTCCCCTGTCGTGCAGGTTACATTGTCAACAACAATTGCTCACTTCTTCAAGAACACAAAAATAAAGTGGATATTGTAAACAGTACTTAAAGTAAAAGAGGTTTTCTATAATGCAAAAGTGTTACTCAGCACCAAATTTCTCAAGTTGCAGATATTTTTTAAGAAAGAAATACTTAAAGTACACTTAGCATCTTTTCAGTTAAGAAAAAAACCCAGCATATTTCAAATTAAAATCGAGCTGCAAACACAAACACTAAACTTTGGTGTTTACTCCAGTTCACTTGCTTCGTGAGGCTGATATAAGGCTCCCTGGTGCGACTCGACCACAAGTCCGTAGTAGTTGCGAAATACTTAAATTCACGGAGGTCTTTTTCAACTTTCTCTCGGAACTGGCCATACAGTTTGGGCATTTCTGTCTCATTAAAGTACTTGCATCTCGGCACTACGTATCGTGGATCAAAGGTTTTAATCATGTCTTGAAACCCGCTATGTTCCACTGTTTGGAAAGGGACCATGTCTTTGCATAAGTGTATCGTAATGGCTTTTGTAATGTCAGTAATGTTGCTCTTTTTTATCATAGGGAGTACTCTTCGAAAAAGCTTGCGCAATAGAGGTCTGCGGTTGGGTAGTAGGGCAAACTTTTTTCTCCCCTCCTGTGTTCGGAGACTGACTGGGCGTTTGAGTCGAGCTCGTCCTCTGGCTCTGCTCATACTCGAGGACATGTTTTGTTTTTAGATGGTAGAACAAATTGCTCGTGTTACCTTTGTTTGCAGGCACTGTCATTCGACACATCTTGCAAATGACATTTTTCTGCTCACTATCCGACTTTTTAAATCCGAACTAAGTCCAAATCACTGACGTATATGGCGACAGAATAGTGCCAAAAAGAACTCGTGCGATAAAACATGCATTCGGGCGTATTATATTATTTCACACACGTAGATATTAACTGCGAGCGCGCGCGCAAATTATCTCTGTGCGGCGCGTGAACTCGCGCGATAAAACATGCATTCGGGCGTATTATATTATTGCCACACACGTAGATATTAACTGCGAGCGGGCAAATTATCTCTGTGCGCGCGCACTCAGAGGAAACTGCTCCCCGAGCAAGGAAAAAAATGCTGTGAGCGAGGAGGAATCTGTGACCAGCGCGCCAAACAACCACTCGAAAATCACTCCGCTCTCTCGAAGTTGATTTCTGCTCACGCGAAGTGAATTTCTGCTCTCTCGCTCGAAACTTTCGGCACTGTGGGGGAGAGAACCAGGGTCGGTACTGGCTCTGCTGTGATTGCTCGTTTCTGAAGAGCGAGATTTGATTGACATCCCTCCTTTCAGAAAGCTCAGGAAAGTGAACTCCCAGTCCCCAAAGAAGAAGACGCCATTACCACTTCGTTTCGAACTTCGCTGCTATTTTTTTCTTTTGTCAACATTTCTACTGCCTGTCTTGAAGTAAATATTCTGCCAAGAAACTGTTTACCTTGATAATTTTAACAGGTCGTCTAGAAGAAATGTATCTTGGCCAGTAGATTGTTGCTATGAGTTTAGTGGGCACAGCCATGTTAATGGTGGAAGGCCGAATGTGTTTACTATTTTTATCCTGGTCAACTTGTCTTGAAATAAAATTCTGTACATAAAACGACTACATTTGTAATTCTATTTATCCATTAGAGCTATGTAGTGTCACAGACAGCATCCCAAAATTGGTTTAAGTAAAACCAAGGTGTTATTTAAATTAAGGACCTTTTTGCAATTACCAAAGTGTTTAAGTTTGAATAGCAAATTTTAAATGGGAAATGTTGATACACCCCAAAATAGGCTACGGTTATCACTTGCCTCTAGATTGTTTAAAAGCAATTTTGGTAGTTCCATGTACCACTCACACTTGCATTGCATTAAATACAGTAGAGCCAAGGAACAAGGTAGAATGTGACATTCAACTACCACCCTGTTGTATGTCCCCTGTAATATCAGAACAAGTCATACATTTTGACATCAATAATGTTCCAAATCTGCTGCTGTATGTCTGTAGATGTTTTAACATTGGACCTACAAATAATGCTTTATTGTTAATCTTGTTTTGCCAGATTTTAATAGGCCTACTTCAGAAAAACTTCAGAATAAGTAAATGCTGCAAAGCATAGCTAGGTACCTCTACATACACTGTTGTATTTACAAACATATTGGAGTGAACCTCAACTTTGTTAATTGTACAAAGCAGGACCAAGAATCTATTGAAATTGAAACAATTCAGAAAACTAGTGGACTGCTACCTAAAAGGCACAGTTAAATTAGATAAATTATCTACAAGAGAACTAATAGATTTTCTGGCATGGCACACAAGGAGGTAGGCTGATGTAACTGAATGAGCAGTTTATTAATACAATTAATCAGGGTCGCACCAGAGACCAGTGGGTGGGGGAGTCCTTGGGGGGTGTGGTGGGAGTTAAGAGGGGCTCAAATATTCGCAGCATAGGAGGTACAATTCCCTAGCGGCCATGTCCGGGTCGCTCTGCTCAAGGAGGGCCTGAACGCCTTCCCTTTGTTCCTTGCTCACCGGATAGTCAATGTGAGGAACCACAATAACTCCTCCTGTTTCACCATTGTGGTCTATGGCAATATCCCAGTCAATGTCTGGTTCCTCAATGTCCTAGAAGAGAAAAAGCAGAGTTTTACATGGCATTTGTGGCTGGTAGTCTATCCTCCCAGAATATTTATCTGACATAATAGTACTTGTTTGCATAGAACAATACCACCCCCAAGGTTACAGGATTCCAAAACTTGACCCAATTATCAGACACTATACAAGGTTTTAACACTTAACAATATTTAGAAAACATGCCTCAATGTTTTCTGGCTGGTCAATATCTGTGGTCATCAAACCCAGCCACCACAACTGCTCAGGAGTTCTATCATTTTCAGTTCGGACAGGATGATTGTTCCAACCTTCCATAAAACTTTCAAGGTCCATCTTCAGTTTGAGGAGAAAGACCAGGTGGACACAGAAAAGGTCTTCTGTTGAGTTCATGATAGGTAAAGGCAGGGGTTAAACCATGAAATGAGTACTGCATACATATCCACTGTCTCGGTAATATGAAGGTTAGGTTTTAGCCAGTACTGGCAATCAAACATTTCAAATTAATTTTGCCTCTGAAGACTGCTTGCATCAAGGCTAACACAAAATAGCACAATAGTCACGTATAAATGTTTTTAGAACCAAATAACCTTTTTTGACAATGTTATTGTTAGTCACGCCATTGGCAATACTCTTCAGACAAGCTCCGTAAAAGTGATTTTGGTTCGACCCTGTGGAAGAAACATCCAGCAACTGATCCTGTACCAGACTCCGAAGCATATTGTAGTATTTGGAGGTGACACAGGTCTTCACGTCCCGCCACAGACGTTCGATTCTAATGACAACGACAAATACAATCTATTTAACCGTGCCAAATGAACAACAGCCAGAAGAATTTTAATAAGTAAGGCACAATGGCCTCTGAGGTGCACTGTTATAAAGAATTAATGAATGAGGCAGACATAACAAACCTTTGGTTGTGAACGCTTTTTCCTGACATGAAGCTTCCCCTGTCGGTACCCTGCGTAGTGAACATAAACCTGGCAATGTCAACATTCTCAATGCCTTGATCACCTCTGATCCTATGATGCACAGGCGATAAAGTAGTCCAAAATGGCAAAGTTTGTGACAAGTTTTGTCAGATTTTTGTAAACATGTCAAGTGTGGCTTAGATACATCTCAACATCCAAACCACTGAACACCAGTGTTTGTGTATTAAGTTAATATACAGCATACATGGCAACAGTCTTTGTCAGCTTTTTAAAGGCTCCGACCGATCCCTAGAAAGAGGGTGCCACTATTGTGGCAACTTGTGCCCTGGTAACATTGATAGTGCCATACAACCGACTCAAGTACAAGAGACCCATTACAACCTCTACTTAACATTTACCTCTCCACACAGCTTTGAGCACATAAAATTCAGTCCTACAGGAAAGTATTAAGATGAAGAACTGAACTGAAATGATCAAAATGAAGTGGATCTTTCTGATCCCATGCCAAATATGTTCACATTTTAAAAAAAAGGTTTACCTTGAGGGAATGCCATATCTTTCCGTAGCCTGCTTGAAGGCAGCAAATGCCTTTGAAGCCAGGTTGTTGGTGGCAGCATTGAGGCACATTATCTGTTTTATAAAATTACAATGCAAATTCTTTGAAGTTATGGTAAGTTTCAGGCAGTCATGCACAATACATTACCAAAAATATCTTTTTAGCTTCAAGAGACAAACCATGTTACACAAAACGATAATTTACCTTCCTGGAGTACCCATCCACTGCTCCAAACAGCACAATGTTGTACTTTGGGAGCAAAGTTTTGACTGTAATTACTACACCAGCACAATAAATAGCCTATACATGCATACCATTCTATTATTATTCATAAGTACCAACCTGATTAATTTATCGTTTGTGGCCACATGCTACAGAGAAAGGGGGCACCTGGCAGAGTTGGTCCTTCGCAAAATGCAGCCTAGGCCTGACAGTCTTGAGAGAATGCCCAGGGAGTCTACACGGTGCAATGATGCAGCCACTCTCCTCCACTGAACATGGATACCCATAGACCGCAACCTCCCCTTAACCATGCGGTAGCCTGTAGTTGGCATCTCATTCTTTATGGTCCGCACAACATTATCCAGCTCCTCATCATCAATTTCATGGTAACGTCTAGCAGAAAGACCAAATTCATTCATCCTTCTAAACACTGTCCTCCTTGACACACCGAGCATCTTTGCCATGCAGGGAACAGGGAGGTCTAGCTCCAGGACTTCCTCCAAGCATTCCCTATCAATATCAAACCTGGGATGCCCCACCTCCCCAGGTACTGTATCGGGCTGGACACTACCAGTGTGTTGCCTCTCAAGGTGGTCCCTCACATGCCTAAAAAAGTTCTCTAGGGCCTGTACTATGTCTGTCGGTACATCAACATGCCTTGACAGCGCATTGCACAAATACAACTCCTGCCTACACATAAACTCAAAATAATCCAAATCGATAGGCTCTCTTGTGAGTCCCAGTTCAAACTTGGACAGGAGCCGGGTCAGGATCTTTCTCCTAACGGTGTCCTGAGAAGAGAGAATGAAAGTGAAAAAATAAATACATAAAGTCAAGCTAAAACTACATTACAGGACATGCTAATATTTCAACAATGAACCATTTCAATGTGTTTTGTGACACACAAGGTGTGTGTGTGTGTGTGTGTGTGTGTGTGTGTGTGTGTGTGTGTGTGTGTGTGTGTGTGTGTGGACATACAGTAATTCCATTGGCAGTTAATTTCACTCTCCAATATTACAGCTTGACAATGCATATTTAATACATAGGTAGGTAGCCTAACCTAAGTGGTACAGCTGACCGACTTACCTCCATTCTAGATGCTGCTGCTAGTACAGAAGCTCGGTGAAATCTATGAGTTTGAGGGCACAAACATGAGGGGTGGGGAGAAATGCGTAAGAACATGCATCAGCTTTTGACCAATGCCACAACCAGCACGTTTCTAAAATAATATTTAATATTATCTATTTAATGTAGTTCAGTTAATAACGTAATATTCATTGTTGCTAGCCAGACATGGAGCTAACTAATGTTAACCTATGTCAGGTTAAAAATCATTTTTGACAAATGAAGGGGAGTGAAGCAAGATAGTAGTGAGAAGTGATTTCTCTTGAATATTTCAACTTTAAATAAAATAGAACAATATTTGGAGTCATTTGTCAAAAATGTTTGTTAACCTGACATATACACTGTAAGTTAACGTTAGCTATTCGCTAGCGCAAGCTACGGTTAACGTTATGGACTAACTAATAATGTTATAGACTATACAAAGACAAATGTTGATGTTTAGCTACAGTAACATATTTCTCAGAAACATACTTAGATGAAATTTTACACAAGCCGCTGTTTTCGTTCATCACAAATGCCCGAATTTAGCGAAGGGTTTCTTACCTGAAGGAACCTCTGCCCAGATGCTGTTGTCTTCTTCGTTTCAGCAGACTTCCATGAGAAAAGGGCTGTCAATCAAATCTCGCTCTTCAGAAACGACCAATCACAGCAGAGCAAGTACCGACCCCCTGGTTCCCTCCCTCACAGTGCCAATACCGCCCCTTGTTCCCTCCCTCACAGTGCCAATACCGCCCCTGGTTCCCTCCCTCACAGTGCCAATACCGCTCCTGGTTCCCTCCCGCACAGTGCCAATACCGTCCCTTGTTCCCTCCCCCACAGTGCCAAAACTTTTGAGCGAGAGAGCAGAAATTCACTTCACGTGAGCAGAAATCAACTTCGAGAGAGCGGAGTGATTTTCGAGTGGTTGTTTGGCGCGCTGGTCACAGATTCCTCCTCGCTCGCTCTGAGTGCGCACGCACAGAGATAATTTGCGCGCTTGCAGTTAATATCTACGTGTGTGAAATAATATAATACGCCCGAATGCATGTTTTATCGCGCAAGTTCTTTTTGGCACTATTCTGTCGCCATACACAGATCTGATGATACGACCACAAAGTCTGCCATTGATCTTCGGCCTAAGGTGTTCTGGTACCAAGTACACTTATGAACTACCTTATGTTCGAACATGGTGTTTGTTATGGCCAATCCATGACTCGCACAGAAGTCCAAAAACTTATGTTTATTTATGATTAGGAAAATGCCTATTTAGTTTGACTGGACGTGGGAGTGAGACAGGTTGAGCTAGCTGCTAGCCCATGCAGACCGGCGGTTCCGACAGTCACGCTGGCTGGCATTTGTTCTCTGGATAGTGATATTTTTGGACTGTGTTGCAAATTTACTGAATGCACTGTGTTGTTGACTGTTTGTGTGTGTGTTTTTTTTTTTTTTTTTTTTTTGCTTTGTTCTCTCTGTTTTTGTATGTTTTTGGTGGTGTCGTTTTCTTTTGGATGTGTTCTTTGTCTTTTGTGTTGCACTGCTGTGGGCTGGGAGAAACGAAATTTCGTCTCTTTTGTGTATGAAAGTACATGACTGAGATGACAATAAATTGTTTCTGATTCTGTGGAGGGTTATCTCTGTCTGTCCAGGGCCACTGTCTCCCAGCTGGAGTCATCTATTCCGCAGATCTTCATGTGACGCTTGAGCACATCTTTAAAGCGTAGCCTCTGGCCTCCCTGCTTCCTTCCTTCCTTCCTCCACCAATCTGGGGAGGGCTGCAGACTACCACATGCCTCCTCTGATACATGTGGAGTCGCCAGCCACTTCTTTTCACCTGACAGTGAGGAGTTTCACCAGGGGGACGTAGCGCGTGGGAGGATCACACTATTCCCTCCCTCCCAGTTCCCCTTCCCCTGAACAGGCTCCCCGACCAACCAAAGGAGGCGCTAGTGCAGTGACCAGGACACATACCCACATCCAGCTTACTACCCGCACACACGATCAGTTGTTTCTGTTGGGACCCAACCAATCCTGAGGTAACATGGAGATTCGAACCGGTGATCCCCGTGTTGGTAGGCAATGGAATAGACCGCTATGCTACCCGGTCCCCCGGGTGATCTGTTTATCAGATAGGCACCACTGGTATATGTCTTCCACTCTCATCTTCTCCATATCTCTTTCAGGTGGGGTTGGTGTACATGTTTAATCTGATCGTAGGGACAGGTGCTCTAACCATGCCCAAGGCGTTTGCTACAGCTGGTTGGGTGGTCAGCATGAC
This sequence comes from Lampris incognitus, assembly GCF_029633865.1. Lineage (NCBI taxonomy): Eukaryota > Metazoa > Chordata > Actinopteri > Lampriformes > Lampridae > Lampris > Lampris incognitus. The sequence goes on along the minus strand of NC_079220.1, from coordinate 43,430,824 downwards.
GCTGATCTGCTTCCTAGCATTCATGAGGTGAGGCTTGTTTTAGTGTTTCAATAAATTCTCCATTCACATGTAAATTCTGATAATTTTTTAGTTAGATTTAAGGTTGACATTTTATTTAGATCAGGTCCTTATCATTGATGCCATTATCCCCCAACATGGGGATACCATAGTTCCTGGACAGGTCTCATACAAATCCCAATTCCAATGAAGTTGGGACGTTGTGTAAAACGTAAACAAAAACAGAATACAATGATTTTCAAATCCTTTTCGACCTATGTTAAATTGAATACACTACAAAGACAAGATATTTAATGTTCAAACTGATAAACTGTATTTTTTTTTGCAAATATTCACTCATTTTGAATTTGATGCCTGCAACACGTTCCAAAAAAGCTGGGACAGGGGCATGTTTACCACTGTGTTACATCACTTTTCCTTTTAACAACATTCAATAAGCGTTTGGGAACTGAGGACACTAATTGTTGAAGCTTTGTAGGTGGAATTCTTTCCCATTCTTGCTTGATGTACGACTTCAGTTGCTCAACAGTCCAGGGTATCCGTTGTCGTATTTTGCGCTTCATGATGTGCCACACATTTTCAATGGGAGACAGGTCGCGACTGAAGGCAGGCCAGTCTAGTACCCGCACTCTTTTACTACGAAGCCACGCTGTTGTAACATGTGCAGAATGTGGCTTGGCATTGTCTTGCTGAAATAAGCAGGGATGTCCTTGAAAAAGACGTCGCTTGGATGGCAGCATATGTTGCTCCAAAACCTGTATGTACCTTTCAGCATTAATGGTGCCTGTGTGGTGATACACATTTGAGGGTCGATTCACCAGGGGCTGCTGCTCCTTTAAGGCAGACATTCAGAGTGCTGACGTAGGCAGGGCTTGGGGTTTCCGGGGGAGCCATGTTTGCAGCAGCCTAGCGGTTAGCTGGTTGCCACGAGGGATTGTGCTGTATTAGTGTCGTTTCTTGTGGCGAGTAAATGTAATTGACTCAACTCGATCTCTCCGTCTCCTCAGTCCTGCACTCCCACATTGGTGTCCCCGCACTTTGACAACGAACATGTCGACCCAAAGCGATTACGACACTGCTCCGGCTCCGAGTGATGCTAACGGAATGGCTCATGTTAGCGCTAGCATCTCAGCAGCGACAGTGAAGTTGCCCGACTTTTGGCAGCACAGTCCCTGGCCATGGTTTCAGCACATTGACGCCCAGTTCGAGCTGGGAGGAATAATGCGGGATGTTACGAGGTATTTCCATGTGGTGGCAGAGTTGGATGCTCAGACGACGGCCCGAGCTATGGGGCTACTGGAATCCCCCCCCCCGCCTGTGGGAAAATACGGCGCACTCAAGGCATTCCTTTTGCAGCTCTTCGAGCTGTCGGAGATGGAGAAGGCGGATCGCCTGTTGTCACTCAACGGACTCGGTGATAGCAAACCTTCTGAGCTGCTGGAGAAGATTTTGGCCATTTTGGGCTCAGCGGACCCCTCCTTCATTTTCACCCATATTTTTCTGCCGCAGCTCCCAGAGCCTGTGCGCACAGCGTTAGCCAGCTGCCCCCTCTCCTCCATCAAAGACTACCGCGCTCTGGGTGCGGAAGCGGACAGGATTTTCCTTGCCAACCGGCAGCAGTTCGTTCATACGATGCTCCCTACCTAGACCTCACCCCCGCCGCTGGAGGACTCAGCGGGCACCGCAGCTGCGGTGGCTGCCCGCCGCTAGCGTGACAGGGGGTTGTGTTATTACTACAACAGGTTTGGTGCCAGGGCCAAGCAGTGTCGCCTGCCATGCAGCTTCAGCGTCCAGGGAAACGCCAGGGCCAGCGCTCAATAGCAGCTATTAGCGCCGGCGAGAACAGTAGGCTGTTATTTATCAAGGACGCCTTATCTAGCCGGCGGCTGCTGGTCGATTCAGGCGCTCAGCGTAGCATCCTGCCTGCATCGGCCGTGGACACCATGGCCGGCGGTCAAGGCCCCCGGATGGATGCTGCGAATGGCACGTCCATACGTACCTGCGGCACCAGGTATGTGGAGGTGTGTTTCGGCGGGCAGCGTTTCGGCTGGGACTTCGTTATGGCCGCGGTGTCGGTTCCCCTCCTGGGCGCGGACTTCCTGTGTGCCTTCAGGCTGCTGGTGGATGTTACAAACTGTCACTTGATCGATGCTGTCTCTTTCGCTACATACCCGTGCACACTGGGAGGTGCAGGGACGCTCGGCTTGTCAAACATGCTCGCTGCCGGAGACGCATATCAACGACTGCTCGCAGAGTTCCAGGACCCCACCACACCTACGTTCTCGTCAGCGGTGGCTAAGCATGGCGTGGAGCACCATATTGCCACCGACAGCCCCCCGGTGTACGCACGTGCTCAGCGCCTCGACTCTGCTAAGCTCGCGTTCGCCAGGGAGGAGTTTGCCACCATGGAATGCCTCAGCATTGTGCGTGTTCGGACAGCCTGTGGGCCTCCCCCCCTGCACATGGTTTCTAAGGCTGACGGCGGTTGGCGTCCCTGTGGTGATTTTCGTCGCCTTAACAGTGCCACAACCCCTGACCGGTATCCCGTCCTGCAAATACAGGATTTCTCCACCTACCTGGCGGGGGCTACCATCTTTTCCAAAGTAGATTTGGTGCGGGGCTACCACCAGGTATCGGTCCACCCTCGGGACGTGCCCAAGACAGCAGTCATCACGTCATTTGGACTTTTCGAGTTCCTGCGGATGCCCTTTGGTCTCAAGGGGGCAGTGCAGACGTTCCAGCGGCTGATGGACTCTGTGCTACGGGATATGCCGTTCTTGTTTGTTTACTTGGATGACATTCTCATGGCCAGCGCATCTGGGAGGAGCACCTGATACAGCTCCGGCAGTTGTTCGAGCGGCTCAGTGCACATGGACTCATAGTCAACCCAGCCAAGTACCAGTTTGGCCTGTCGTCCATCGACTTCGTCGGCCACTGCATCTCCCCGCCTGGAGCCGTTCCTCTTCCTGCCAGAGTGGATGCCGTTGCCAGTTTTCCACGCCCCCGCACTGTGAAGTCCCTGCAGGAGTTCTTGGGCATGGTGAACTTTTATAATAGGTTTATTCCCCACGCAGCTCACCGCATGCGGCCGTTGTACGAGGCCCTGCGGGGCAAGGAAGCCAAGGGCGAGGTAGACTGGTCCCTGGGGATGGACGTAGCTTTCGACGACGCCAAGGCTGCGCTGGCCAATGCCGCTTTGCTGGCACACCTGTGCCCCACTGCCCCGATTGCCCTCACGACTGACGCCTCTGACTATGCGGTCAGGGCGGTGTGCGAGCAGTGGGTGGGCGGCGCCTGGCAGCCTCTTGCCTTCTTTAGCAAACAGCTTAAGGACAACGAGCGGAAGTACAGCACCTTCGACCGGGAGCTTCTGGGTCTCTTCCTCGCCTCCTGACACTTCAGGTTCCTGTTGGAAGGCTGCCGTTTCACTGCCTTCGATTCTCTGAATTTTTTGATGATATTATGGACTGTAGCTGATGAAATCCCTAAATTCCTTGTAATTGTACGTTGATAAATGTTGTTCTTAAACTGTTGGGACTATTTGCTCACGCAGTTGTTCACAAAGTGGTGAACCTCACCCCATCCTTGCTTGTGAATGACCGAGCCTTTCGGGGATGCTCCTTTTATACCCAATCATGACACTCATCTGTTTCCAATTAACCTGTTCACCTGTGGAATGTTCCAAACAGGTGTTTTTTGAGCATTCCTCAACTTTCCCAGTCTTTTGTTTTCCCTGTCCCAGCTTTTTTGGAACGTGTTGCAGGCGTCAAACTCAAAATGAGTGAATATTTGCAAAAAACAATACAGTTTATCAGTTTGAACATTAAATATCTTGTCTTTGTAGTGTATTCAATTGAATATAGGTCGAAAAGGATTTGCAAATCATTGTATTCTGTTTTTATTCACGTGATGCTGGTTAAATTAATGCATCTTAAGTTGAACAAACCGGATTCTGGTACCTGTGCAAGACAGGGGCTAGTAAATCATAGATTTAAGGTTAATTTATAATTGTTAAAATTGATGCATACAGTTAAAAAAAAATGACAGGGTGGATCCTGTAATCCACCCTGTTATTTTTTTTAAAAACTTTTATCTTTTTAAACATCCCATCTCCATGATTAGACATGAGGAAATTAGTTTGGTTCACTGTGCTCAGGTAGCCTTTTCTTAATTTCATGAATAGTCTTTAAGCAGATCTAGAGACTGAATTCAACAGCAGAAATAGAGATGTTTTTTTCATCATGAGTGGAGCCAGAGGCGGTTTTGTAGCATGTAGTTTTTCATGTGTATATGTTCTTTTTGCTTCTCACCAGTTACATGACAACCACGTTTGTGATTGAGGCCATGGCAGCAGCCAATGCTCAGCTGCGCTGGAAGAGGAGAGAGCATGAGGAGGTGAGTTTGTGGGATCCTAATCACCTTATTAGCATGAAAAGATTCACTTCATTTATCACTAGTACACATAGCTGTATCACTATAGAAAATGCACACTAGTTATGACGAAGAATTCAGACATAAGTTCTTGCATCAAACAACAAGCATGTAATTTATCAATGTTCATGAGGACATTGTTTTGTTGAAACGTCCTAAAGTGTGAAATACATTAAGTTAAAATTTCACAGTTATATAACTTCAGCTCAGTAAAAATGGGCATGATTTATAGAAACATTTTACCAAGTGCTGTGCATGCTCAAGCATGCATCAAGACATGAAGTTTGAGAGTGGAAATAGAGTAAAATAGAGTAAAGGATTTAAGGATTTCACCCTTCTAAATTTTGTGTGTGTGCATGTGTGTTGGGGGGGGGGGGGTGTTTGTGCTGCTAACTCTCAAACAAGCCCCGCAGCTGAGGTGAGGATGAACAGGATGTCACTCAATGGTCGAAAATTTCTTTATTTTTAACCAACAGGTTACGAACCTTGAAAAGAAAACCACACAAAATACAAGCATACATCATTCAAATACCCCTCAACTCAAAGCTAACACACAATATAACTCACTCACTCCCGCAATCACTCACCAGTCCGTCCTCTCGTCCAGTCATACTAAAGAATCTCCGCTCTGAAGCTGTATTAACTTTCTTGACGTCACCCCCAGAATGTAAATCACCCAATCACAGCAGCTCCCCAACTGAGACCCCGGATGCACGCATTTCTCAACAATAGAATTTCACAATAAAAGTCCTTATCAAGCACACACAAAACACATATATCCGAACTGAAATAAATATCATTATTGTTATCAATACTCAGTTTCACTTATGTACCTAACAATTCAAACAATGTTACAATTTAACTACATGTTAACGAAATAACTTTCACAAGTTTGTACTTAAACTAAACTAAAATCTCTGACTAAACACAACTCAAACCCCACCACCCCATAGAAAGTAACACACCTCCCACTTGGTCTCCTGGACTCTAGACCTAAGGAGACCACACTAATAATCACCACTTTCTCTTTGGTGGTGTTTCTTCGGTCAACTCTTCCAATTTCTTCTTTAAGCCTTTAACGACCCCGGAGCCAGGTCCCCCCGAAGAGGCACGGCCAGCATCACAGGGTCGCTCGCTGCTGATCTTCGTACAGGGCCCCCGAAGAGGCACAGCCAGAGTCACGGAGTCAAAGGCTCTCCTGACCTCTCACGACCCCGGAGCCAGGTCCTCCCGGAGAGGCATGGCCGCCGTCCTGGGGCCGCTCACTCCCCAGCCCTTCCTGCTTCTCCACAGGCAGGAGCACCACGAGCCTTCGAACGTCTCTGCTGAGCACCGTGGAGAACCTCCGGCCACCGTCGTTCTTCTCCTCTGGACGCTTGCCTGTAGCCACTGGACAGCTGGGGCATGTTCTCACTTTGACATCACGAACGACCCCTTTCTCATCGGGGGTTACCTCCAGGACTCGACCCAGCCTAAACTGACCCCTCAACGCATTCTCATCAGCTAGCCAAACCAAGTCCCCCACTGCGACGTTGCGAGCCTTTCTATGCCACTTAGGCCTGATGAACAGGCCTGGCCCAGCTAGCTGGCTCCACTGCAGCCAGAATCTGTTTACTTCAGCCTGGACTGCCCTCAACCTCACAAATGGATAGTTCTGAAACTCAAAGCCCCGCGTGTCCCCTGTGGGTCCAGCTCTTCCCAACAGCAGAGTATTGGGCGTAACCACCTCCACCGCGTCGTCTCAGATCTGTAGTCTGGCGCCGATCAGCCTCTCATTTGACAAGTTGGCTGCCAGGTAGAGCAGAGTTTGAAACTCCAGCCCCGTGAGGTTTCCGTCACTCCTAACGTTGCTCAGTGCCCTCTTGAGTATGCGGACTGCTGCTTCCGCTGCGCCATTCCTGTGAGGCGAGTCGGCTGGGTGGAGAACCCAAATCCATTCTGTTCCTTGCCTGGCGGCTTTTACTCTTACTTCTTCCGTGTCAACATTCTCCAGGAACTCATGGAGCTCCTTCAGCGCCGGTCGAGCTCCAACAAAGTTCGCACCCTGGTCAGACCAGACCTGCTTCGGGTGCCCTCTGAGAGCAGTGAACCGCTGGTAAGTGCCCAAGAAGCCCTCCGTGGACAGGCTCTCCACCATATCAGCATGTAGGGCCCTAGAGGCCATACAAGAGAACACCACACCCCGGACCTTTAACCTAGACCTCCTCTTTACCACATCCCTGATCGTGTATGGGCCAAACAAATCTAGGGTCGTAAACTGAATTGGAGCAGCTGGCTCGGTCCGCACAGGGAAGGTCGCCCATGACCTGCTGCCACATCTCTGCTCTGGTCTTCCGGCAGGGGACACAGGAGTCAACGACCTTCCAAGCTACTCGCTGAGCCTGAACCACCCAAGCCTTTTTCCTCATCCAAAACAGGGTGCCAGTCACCCCTTCATGGTTTACTCCATGGGCCTCTCGTGCCAGCAGGGTGCTCATCCATGCTCCATACGGAACCAGCGGCACTCCTGTCTCTCCTGTGGTCTGGACCCTTCCATAGCACAACAGTAGCCCTGATGTCTCTTCTCTGACAACTACAAGCCTGTTCAATGTAGACTCAGGGAAAGCTACCCCCTCTTGGGCTGCCAAGCATAGGTTCCAAAAGGCAGCTCTGACCTCCCCCCACGTCGAGAACTGGCTTGCCCACCTTCTCTCTCGAGTACTTAGCCTCCCACTCTGCTCTCTCCATGGCTCTCCCACGAATCAGCCATCTCTTAACAGCTCGGCGAACCCAACCGATCACCCCACAGAGCTTGGCCAAGCTACTGAACTTTTCAGGTTCAACCAGATCAACGATGGCCGCGCCCCAGAGCCTCTCCTTGCTTTCAATCTCAGCGGAGGTCGACTCTTCCTCCTTCATCATGTGCACAGGAACCTCGTCAGCCCCATCCAGAGGCCCCTGGACAGGACTTGCTGTCTTCTTCCACTGGCCTCGAGTGAGAGCCGCTGTGAATGCCCTCCGCTGGAGCTTACTCACAGCCTCTCTGGCGCTGGCCGCCACCTCTGCTGCGGACTTCATGGGCCATTCTTCTACTGGCCTCACTAGGAACTCAGGACCCTTTTGCCAAATGGAGCCTTCACCCAGGACTTCTGGAGGACCTCCTCGGGTGACAAGGTCGGCGACGTTCAGATCTCCTGGGATCCACCACCAGTCAGCTACAAGCCTAGCCTTCTGAATTTCCCCAACCCTGTTCGCGAAGAACGTCTGATACCCGTAATTTCTCTCTGGATAGCTCCCAAGATAGTCTGGCTGTCTACGAAGTGGAACCATCTCTCCACCTCAAATCGACCCTGCCTCTCCCAGAACCCTCTCAGCCTGGCAGCGAAGATGGCGCTGCAGATCTCTGCTTTGACCACGTCGCCCTTCTGGTCAAGGGGCGCCAGCTTGGCCTTTGACTCAACAAGGCGGATGTCCGCCCCTGTAGACATCTCCCACCTCAGGTACAGAACAGCTCCGAAGGCGTCATCACTCCCGTCTGAAAACGTGATGCCCCACGGCCTCCCCCTCCATCCAGGAGGAGTAAGGCTCCTTTCGAAACTCATTTGACGAAGCCGCACATACTCTTCAAAAAGCTTGATGGCATCTGCCCGGAGGTCTGCCGGAAGGGGACTGTCCCACGTGTCTTTCTTGGAATCTCCTCCCCCAGCCTCCTGGAAGGCTCTCCTGACCAAGATGGCCCCTCTCTCTTTGGCCGGGGTAGCTAGACCAACAGGGTCGTAGAGCCCTGCTACCTGGCTTAGGAGCTCCCGTCTGGTCAGAGGGTTTGGCGTTTTCTCCTTGATCTCCTTCTCCGATAGGTCGACCCCCGTCCTCATCTTCTGCTTTCTTTTGGAGAAGTTGATTGAAACCATAAGGAAGAGTCTGTCGCTGTCCACGTAGTATCCGACACCAAGAGCCTTGTTGTCTTCCTGCCCTAGCTGGTTGGGCAACACCAGGGTTCCGGACTCTGGACTTAGGCTTTTAACAGCTTGCCCAACCTGACTACCCTCGCACCTCCCACTTTGACCGGACCGAACCCACGGTTTGAGTGAGAAGCCTCCGGCCCAGAGTATCTCCTCCACTCCTCTTGTGATCTTGTCCAGTTTCTCTGGGTCATTATGGGACGTGAGGATGCCGTCCACATAGCTGTCCTCTTCAAGCACTCTTCTCTCGTCGTCCATGTGAGAGAACCTGGGCAGTCTTGCGGTTTCCCTCATGGCCAGCTGCGCTATGCATCCCGCTGGCCTGTCTCCAATATTGACCCGAGTGATGGCGAAGTCTCTGATCTCTTCCTCGGGTGAGTCCCTCCAGAGGAACCAATGAAGGTGAACCTCTCTTTCGTTCAGCCACACAGAATTGTACATCTTCTTGATGTCTCCTATGGCTGCATGCTCTCCTGTTCTGAACCTGAGCAGAACCGCCCGGATTGGATTTAGCACATCCGGACCCTTCAGCAGGATGTTGTTCATGCTCGTCCCTTTGAATTCTTGGCTACTGTTCCAGACGAGCTGCACTGGCGTGGTGACAGAGTGAGGGTTTGGTGCGATTAGGTGACTTACATACCAAACTGGCCCTCTCCAACTGTTGATCGTGTCCTTCATTAACTCAATGGCTGCTCCTCTTTCCACCATCTCGTGTACTTGGACTGCATAAGCAGCTCTCCACAATGGGTCCTTCATGAAGCGCTTTTCAGTTCTCAGGAATGTCGCCTCCACCACTTTCCTGTTATTTGGAAGTGAAGCCGGGTCTTCAGTCCAGGGGTATCCCGCGTCCCAGTGCGGCGAGTCACTGGTCGTCAGTAGCCACATAGGTCAGGCCTTCCTTGATTTTTTTCTAGTTCTTTCTCTTCAGCTAGGCATTTCCTTCCCCCCTGGCTGGCATTTCCCGCACCGACATCCTCCACACTTCGGCTCACACGCAGCTCCAATGCTGTCCCATTTCCACCACTCAAGAACTTCCTTGCTGGTTGCAGCCGTGTTCCTGATCTCCTCACCACTCTCTTGCTTCAGGCCCAGCGTTTCCTCTCTTGGAGCTATTTGGCTTTCTGGAAGTCTCTTCGACCTTGATCACTTTGCTCTCATTGAGCGTGCAAAATGTGTCTTTGAGTTGTGAATGGATACCTTCACCTTCTCGAACAGATTAGGGTGCGCTCCCTCCACAGTCTTTCCCAGTGGGCCGTCCCACAACACCAGGTCTCCCACTCTCTTCATCCGCTGCGGAGCAAGCCTACCCTCTCTGTGGCTGATTAAGAGTTTGATTTTCTCTGGCCTGACCAGTTCCTCTGTCTTGACCGCCGGGAAGAACTTCTTGAGCTGCCCCGGGCTAACGTCACGGTCTGCTTGTTGTAGGTTACTCCTTCCAGGCTGATTCCCTCAGCGCTTTCATAGCTTCTTTCTGCCCGTCCAATGGTAGATATTAGCTCGGTCTCCGCATATCTCGACCAAAGGCTGGACTTGACTGCCTGTCTCACCTCTTCAACTTTGAGCTCACACTCTCTGGTTACTCTCTCTATGTCTGCTTTGAGCGGCCTTCCAGTGCCTCCGCGTCATCATTCGCTTCAGCTAGCAAGCCAGCCTCATAGTCATCATTTGCAGAAAGAACCTTTTTTGCATCATCAGAAAATGATTTCCACTCAACTTTCAGCTCATCTCGAACCATGGTTGTTGCCATTCTAAGGATGTAGTTGGCTCTTTTTGTGAACGCCGTCTTCACTTTGGTCCTCTCTTTCTTTAGTGATTCCATTTTTATTGATTGACCTTGGATGCTAAGCACTGAGCGTACCTGTATCTCCTTTTCTAACTCAAAGTCTTTCGCCCTCTCTAGCTGCCTACACTAGCTCAGAATCTTCTGCCCTGACTAGCTCAGCCTGACTAGTCTTCAGCGACGTTACCGGGCTCACCAGGGGTCCCCCCGGGGATACCGCCCAAAATAGAAAACAACACAAATAAATAAAGTGGGGAAGGTCTCATCTTCCCCTGCTGGCTTGCTACCCAGGTACGCTCAAAACTAAGCTAAAGCTTAGGTCATTAATTTAGACGGCTGCTAAATGTGATCACTGGCATCAGCAGGTAGCTGTTTAGTTAAACAGCTCCTATTCTACTGGCTGGGCTAGCTTTCCTTGCTAGTTCACGTCAGCTTTTGTTATGGTAATTACGTTAGCTTCCGATGCTAACTCACGTTAGCTTTCCCTTGCTAACTCTCATAATTGCTAGCTAGCACACTAGCTTCATAGCCTACTAGCTGTGCTTACTTTAGCTAGCAGCGTTAGCTTCCTAAACTGCTAGCTGAGCCCTTACTTTAGTTAGCTACACGGACCTGAGCTAGCATGCTAGCTACAAACAGGTACGTTGTTGAAAGGGAAAGTTCACCACCCTAGCGGCCTTATGTGCGGGTTTATTACGTTTACACCAACAACATGGATACCACAACCTTTCTCTTCCAGGCGACGGTTCAGCAACTCTTCTGCCGTCGTGGTGGTTCGTAACTGTGCTACTAACACACAAACAAGCCCCGCAGCTGAGGCGAGGATGAACAGGACGTCACTCAATGGTCGAAAATTTCTTTATTTTTAACCAACAGGTTACGAACCTTGAAAAGAAAACCACACAAAATACAAACATACATCATTCAAATACCCCTCAACTCAAAGCTAACACACAATATAACTCACTCACTCCCGCAATCACTCACCAGTCCGTCCTCTCGTCCAGTCATACTAAAGAATCTCTGCTCTGAAGCTGTATTAACTTTCTTGACATCACCCCCAGAACGTAAATCATCCAATCACAGCAGCTCCCCAACTGAGACCCCGGACCCCTCAACAATAGAATTTCGCAATAAAAGTCCTTATCAAGCACACAGAAAACACATATATCCGAACTGAAATAAATATCATTATTATTATCAATACTCAGTTTCACTTATGTACCTAACAATTCAAACAGTGCTACAATTTAACTACATGTAAACGAAATAACTTTCACAAGTTTGTACTTAAACTAAACTAAAATCTCTGACTAAACACAACTCAAACCCCATCACCCCATAGAAAGTAACACAGTGTTAAATCTCAGAGGGCATGAGAGTTTTTAATCTTGTACTTTGGTGACTTTCACTGTTAAGAAATATACTTTCTGCTCTTCACAGAATGGATTGCCCTCAGCTTGTGTTTTTTTTTCTGCAGGAAAAGTCATCTTGCTTAATGCCTGTGGTTTTCACTTATCAGCTCAAGGACAATGGCATGGCTTTGACAGAGCCCAAAATGCGCGGTCTTGATTCATAGCTTACTCTTTCCGTACTGTCTCCTTACACTGAAAGCAAAGAAATAAAGTCGGCGGAAGTGCATATTTGCACTAGAAGCCACTTTTGAGATATCACTACTGAAGTAAAGTGTATTCTAGAAAGCAAAGCCTTCGCTTAAAAATAATTACAGTCCATTTTTTTAAAATTTATTTTTTTTGTGAAAGTCCCACAAAATGTTTTGGTTTCAAAAGTGTGAGCTTTGAGTTGGAGAGTTGTCGGTACAGGCTGACTTCCAAGATTTACAACAGGGATAATCGATTCATTCCTGTCCTAAGCCACATATCAGCCTGCCACTTTGTTGGAAGATATGTGCTTCTTTGGCTGGTGCTGGCTTACTAGGTATTCTTTGTCACTGTGCCACTTGTCCCCATGAGTCCTGACATCCACTTCTTCAGCCATCCAATTCAGCTCTTATGTCACTTGTTAATGACTGTTGGTAACTATTAATTTGATACAATCTAAAGGTGTCAGATTTTGTTGATTTTATCAACACCTATGATAATTTGCCTAATTGGTATCAGAGTTTGACGAGTCTGAATCCCACAGATCCATTTAAAAGGAAACGGGTGACAGTAGGGATGGGTACCGAAACCCGGTATTAAACGGGCACCGATGCTAAATGATTAAAGACTGTAGTATTGACAAGGTCCGACGTTAACGGTTCTGCTATCGGTACTGGAGAAATTAAGAAAAAAAATCCTATTTATTTAGGCTACATAAATGTTATTTTGCACCTTTTCTCTCACCAACTCAGTAGTATCTTGCCTCAGAAGGGCAGCACAGTGGCCCAGTGGTTAGCATTGCTGCCTGACAGCAAGGAGGTCCTGGGTTCGAACCGCAGGCCGTCCCGGGTCCTTTCTATGTGGAGTTTGCATGTTCTTCCTGTGTCTGCGTGGGTTTCCTCCAGGTGCTCCAGTTTCCTCCTACCATCAAAAAGACATGCATGTTAGGGTTAATACCCCAATATCCTATCCTCTGACCAAGGCAGTGGAAAGAAGAACTGGAGTTAGTCTCCGGGTGTTGCAGCTGCCCACTGTTCCTAGCTACACAGCTAGGATGGGTTAAATGCAGAGAACACATTTCATTGTAACCTGTACAATGACAAAAAAGAAGTGTCTTTCTTTCTTGAACTCCATTTCTAATTTGCAATAAGATTAAGAAATTTCTCTATGATGCATTTTTGCTATTCCCAATCCAGAAGGGAGATCTCTCTCTCGGAGCCTGTCGGACGTGCGAGCTCTATCTGCTTCTCTTTCAGACGCGCTTTCACACGCGCGCGCGCACACACACACACACACACACACACACACACAAACACACAGACTCACAGAGCCTGCTCTTGGTGACAATAGCGGAGAGAACTAGACGGCCAAAAGTCTGGTTATACTTCACTAGAGTCGATGCTGACAATGCTCGTTGCCACAAGTGTAACAAGTATTTTGAATGTAAGGGTGGAAACACAAGCAATCTTTTGAAACATCTAACGAAAGTGCATCAAATACAGGCGGAGAAATGCAGTTTTTGACTTCCTAGCTTGCAGTTCATCTCTCGTTGCCCCATCCACCTTAGGTATGTTGTGTATGCTACCAGCCTAGAGCCCACATGGAGTTAACTAAATTATACAAACATGGGTTAATGATTAAAAGTAATGCTCTGTCAAGATATGAGAAAATAAAGCAATATTACTTCTGTTCTTAATAGGTTTAATTTTTTTTCCTCTTAAAAAATAACAAAAAGAACCAATAAGGGTACTGTTAAAGTACCCGATCGTTAAGCAGTATCTGTAACAGTAGTAGTGCCGTTAAAATCTTAACGATACCCATCCCTAGATACAAGTGTAGTTATGTCAGCACCTTCCCCACCACCAAATTGATTTTTTGAACCTGGCTTTTAGCTATCAGTGTTGTAGCATCTGTTAGTAAATGTCTTCTATCAGCTTGGTCTGCCATCTCTGTTTGTTACTCTGCTGCCCTGTTAACACCTACGTGCCAGTAATCATTTAGGCTAAATGAGCAAACTACAAAAATAAAGGGGGATCTGAAGGGGCATCTGAAAGGTGCTCACATCTGTTGTGTGTGAACAGGAAAGTCCTTTATTCTCTGGACGCTTATCAGCGGTTCTAGACTATTTCTTTACATCTACCCCTTTCTGATATTTATTTTGATGTTACTCAGGTGCGAGTCATTACATGTTTGCAAGTAAGGAGCTAATCACTGAATAATGGTGTGAAGCTGTGGCACCCTTTTCCATTCTGGTAGTTGTCAATTCACCTAACCTACCCCACCCCCCAACGCCTGCAGGTTGATGACAACGACTCCACCTCAGAGTATTCAGATGATGATGTCATTGTCAAGGGTCGGTCAGAGCCAGAGACGAGACCCATCCTGTCCGTCCGTGAGTATTTTGCTCCCTGCAGCTGCTCTGCGGTCACCAGTGCCATATTGTGTTGGTGCAGATGTACTCACAGCGGTGTCAAAGGATCAACATTTGGAACTGCCACATCATCACACAGTACTATTTCTGTTACATTTGTTTGAACTTTTGAACCTTCTGTACAAGTGGAGGGAGAAAAAAAAATCATCTGTTGTCCACACACACATAGAATTAATGGAATGTAATCTGTACTGCTTTGAATTTAAATAGTAACCACTTTAGATTTTGTACATGTTTTTCTGAATGGACTGTTTTTTTTTGTTGTTTTTTTTTTTTTTTTTTTTACTATTTTCCCAGAACGATCTGGAGGGCATGTTGATCACTTTGACATTGTGGAGAGGGTTGAGATGGGTCAGATGGCGTCCATGTTCTTCAACAAAGGTAATTTTCTTATGGCACCTAGCTACTTGCTCTGACTGCGTTATTGAATTATCTGCGGACCCCGCTGTCATTACCCATTTGTGCCATTTATGGTGGAATATTGAAGGTTGTTTAGAATAATTTGGGGATGAATTCCTCAAATTATTTTAATGTCTGATTCTCACTTTCACTAAGTGAGGCTCCTGGCTGTTTAATTGGATATAATTATAAACAGATAAATTGCCTTTGGTTATAATTGCCTGTTGGAGACCCCATCAAGGCTGCTGTTTAATCTCCCATGTTTGGGTGTGTGCGTGTGTGTGTGTGCAGCCTGCAGTCCTGGCAAAGATGTTAAAGCCTCAGTCTGAGTGATAGGGGAGCTAATGAAAGCACTGCTACCTTGCAAAGGCAAATTGAAAGTACAATCATGTTCACCTTGAACCTGAATCAGAACAACCTTGCAGCTTGATGTTACTCAGCCACGTCAGGCACATTATTAATGACATGTGCATGTGCATACCACATTCCGTACGCTACGCAAACCCCTCTTTCCCCTCCTCAGAAAAACAACCTTCTTTTGTACTAGTATTAATTTGGAGAAGGGATTAAAACATCCACACCTGTGCTGTCACCACTGCAGAATCAATGTTGTCATTTCAGAGGTGCACAACAAAGGGTCAAAAGCTCTGCCCTGCTCATACAGTATCATCTTTGCCAATCTTGCTCTTTTCTGTGTAACCTGCATCTCTGAACACTAGGTGGAGCACTTGGCGCGCGCACGCACACACACACACACACACTAGTCTATCTGCATATGTTGCCCATGTTCGCATCATACGTAAAGTTACTCATATATGTTCCCCCTAAAAAACAGGTGTATGCACTCTGTTGAGAGCTGTGCATGTTTTCCTTTCTTGCCACTTGTTATATCCTGACATTGTGACCTGCGGTTCTTGCCCCTGACATTCACCTTGATTGTTCCATTAAAAGGTAGAGTTGTGGCAGGATGAGGAAAAACACAGGAGACCAAGGCGAGTTTGATGTTTATTCCTCAACTCCAAAAACCAACTAAAGCAGGAACAACCCTGCCCCTGCGAGCCCGGGAACGTAAACCCCGCCCCCAGCTCACAGTCCTGCTGGGTGAGAGGCATAGCCCCTAGTGTCCGCCACACAGCCCCCCCCCCCGAACACCCAGAAGGGACTCCTGGAAAGAAACTTAGTGTCTCACTGGAGGCTTAAGCAGCCTGCCATAACGGCTGCGCCGTCCCTCAGCCGAAACAGTAGGTGAAACACAGTCCAAAGCCGGCTGAGAAGCAGAACGCTGAACCCGTGAAGACACTGCCGGGGTCCTGGAAGGAGGACGACCCCGACGGGGAACCTGAGCCGGAAACACAACTTCGCCTGCCACCCTGTGCGCCGGTTTAAGCCTATCAAGCGTGACACGCTCCCTACGCCCACCCATATCTAGCACAAAACCCTTAGGACCCGTCTCAAGAACCCGAAATGGGCCATCGTATGGGGGTTGGAGGGGTGAGCGGTGAGCATCATGCCGTACAAAAACAAAACGAGCCGACATGAGCTCCGCAGGCACGAACGACTGTGGAAAACAGTGGTGAACGGGGCCTGGAACCCGAGTGCTGTCGGACAAAAAAGGATAAACGGCCGGATGGGGTCGAGGAGCGGAACTCCCAGGCAAAAATTCCCCAGGGACGCGGAGTGGCTGACCGAGCACCAGCTCAGCGGGTGACGCGTCGAGGTCCCCCTTAGGAGCCGAACGCAACCCGAGCATAACCCAAGGTAAACGATCCACCCAGTTACCATCCGATAGTGCAGCGCGCAGCGCTGCCTTGAGCGACCGGTGAAAATGTTCACACAACCCGTTAGCCTGAGGGTGATACGCGGTAGTGCGGTGTACCTGCACACTCAAGGATCGCGCAAGTGCCGACCAGAGCTCTGACACGAACTGGGGGCCCCTGTCTGAGGTGATATCTGACGGAGTGCCGAAACGGGCGACCCAGGAGGAAAGAAAAGCGCATGCAACATCCGAGGATGTTGTGGAGGATAGAGGGACAGCCTCTGGCCACCTGGTGGTCCGATCTACCATTGTGAGCAGGTGCGTAAAACCCTGTGAAGAAGGTAGAGGGCCCACCAGGTCCACATGCACGTGATCGAAACGTCTGGCCGGGATCGGAAACGGCTCGAGGGGCGATTTAGTGTGCTGGTGGACCTTAGCGCGCTGGCATGCTACACATGCAGCTGCCCACCCCTTGACGTCCTTGCGGAGGCCAGGCCAAACGAACTTGGAACCGACCAACTTCACCGATGCCCGAACTCCAGGGTGCGAGAGGGAGTGAATCGAATCGAAAACTCGACAGCGCCAGGCCACTGGAACAACGGGGCGGGGACGGCCGGTGGAGACATCGCAGAGGAGGGCAGGACTGCCTTCCTGCATCACAGCGTCCTCTAGCTTGAGACCGGTACGCGTTGACCTAAGGGCAAGGACGTCCGGGTCACTGGGCTGGTCGGCAGCCATAGCGGAGAAATCCACACCGAGGTGCACAGGACACACAAGCACACGCGACAGACAATCAGCAACAGGGTTGGACTTCCCGGCCACATGCTGAATGTCCGTTGTGAACTCGGAGATCGCCGCTAGGTGGCGCTGTTGACGAGCAGACCACGGCTCAGCCACCTTGGATATGGCAAAAGTCAGCGGCTTATGATCCACATAAGCCGTGAATGGGCGACCCTCCAGCAGGAAGCGGAAATGCCGGGTTGCAAGGTGCAGTGCCAGCAACTCCCGGTCAAAAACGCTGTACTTGCGCTCGCTATCTCGCAGTTTGCGGCTAAAAAATGCGAGTGGCGGCCACGCATTCGCCACACGCTGTTCAACCACAGCCCCCACGGCTATGTCAGACGCATCGGTTGTTAAAGCTATGGACGCCGTGGGTGTGGGATGGGCGAGGAGGGCAGCGTTAGCCAGGGCGCACTTAGCTCCGTCAAAGGCCTGGACCTGTTCGGGAGTCCAGTCGACAGGGTCGTTAGCCTTCTTAAGCCGCAGGGCTTCGTAAAGTGGCTGAAGGAGGTGGGCAGCGCGAGGGAGGAAACGGTTGTAGAAATTCACCATTCCCAAGAATTCCTGCAATGCCTTAACAGAGACCGGGCGGGGAAATTCTGCCACCGCTTGCACCTTAGAAGGCAACGGGACCGCGCCTTGCGGCGAAATGCGGTGACCCAAGAAGTCAATCACCGGCAGTCCAAACTGACACTTGGCCGGGTTGACTATCAGGCCGTGTTTGTCCAGACGACGGAAAACCTGTTTCAGGTGCGCCAGGTGCTCGTCAGCTGACGGACTGGCCACTAATATGTCGTCGAGATAAACGAACACGAAATCAAGGTCACGCAACACCGAGTCCATCAGCCTCTGAAAGGTTTGCGCTGCCCCCTTCAAGCCAAAAGGCATGCGCATGAACTCAAAAAGCCCCAACGGGGTGATCACTGCGGTCTTGGGCACGTCCTCTGCGCGCACAGGAACCTGAGGATAGCCACGCACCAGGTCCACCTTAGAGAAAATAGTGGTACCTGCCAGGCGTATGGAAAAGTCCTGTATGTGTGGGATGGGATAGCGGTCATTGGCGGTGACATTGTTCAGGCGGCGAAAATCGCCGCAAGGCCGCCACGACCCATCCGCCTTGGGCACCATGTGAAGCGGCGAGGCCCACGGGCTGTTGGAACGCCTCACTATACCCAGACGCTCCATGATGGCGAACTCCTCCTTGGCTGTAGCCAATTTTACCGTGTTGAGGCGCCGCGCGCGCGCAAAAAAGGGAGGTCCCAGAGTGGGAAGGAAATGTTCTACCCCGTGTTTAGTAACCACGGTGGAAAAGGCAGGCGTAGTCACCGATGGAAAATCCGCCAGCAAACGCTGAAAAACATCCCCTAATGCTAAAAAGTTAGCGTGTGTTAACGGCCCGGCTCCCCCTGTCTCGCACGGAACAGTGGCGAAAGACACAGCATCAATTAAACGGCGGTTTGCAACATCAACCAGCAGACCATTAGCACACAGAAAATCCGCGCCGATAATAGGAACAGTAATGGCGGCCACTACAAAGTCCCACTCAAAATGGCGCCCGTGGAAGCAAACAGTCACCACCCTTGTGCCAAACGTCGCAATGGACGAACCGTTAGCTGCACTTAACTGTGGGCCGCCGCCTTCGGCCGACCTGTCTGTCTTAGCAGGAGGGAGTAGGCTCTTTTGCGAGCCTGAGTCCACCAGAAACCGTCTTCCTGACATCGTGTCCTTAATGAAGAGCAGCTCACTACGTCCGCCAGCGCCCTCAGCTGCTACTGAGCGCTGGCCCTGGAGTTTCCCGCCGTCTCAAACGTGCACGGAGGGACGCAGCGCCTCGCCTTGCCGCCGAACCGCTGGTGGAAGAAACAGAGGCCTCTCCCGCGCCGTCTCCGGGCAGTCACTCCAGCCACCACTGCCGGGTCCGCGTCCTCCGACGTCGGCTGCAGAGGCTCCGATGCCACACTGCACAGAGAACCGTCTGGTAGCCAGCAGGACCCGATCGGCCTCCTCAGCCAAACCTCGGCAGTCACCAGCGGCTAGACACGGGGAGTTAGCCAAAGCCGCGCGCACAGGAGACGGGAGCTGGCGCAAGAAAACGTGCGGGAAAAGGAACCCACCTTCGTCTGAGCCTAGCAGCGACAGCATATTGTCCATGAGATCCACAGCCGTCCCGTCGCCCAAACCGGATAGGGAAAGGATTCTATCTGCCCTCTCTGCGGCAGATAGGCTGTACCTCCGGAGCAGAAGATGTTTGAGGGCGACGTATTTATCGTGTTGCGGAGGGGCGCGCAACAGCTGCATGGCCCGGCGTGTGGACTGCTGGTCCAGCGCAGCGACGACCAAATAGTATCTGGAGTCGTCCGCGGAGATTCCACGCAGGTGGAACAGCGCCTCGACATGCTGGAACCACGAGGCCGGGTCGCTCTTCCAGAACTCTGGGAGCTTCACAGCCGCGGCGAGAGCGGCCGGCTGTGAGAGTTGGGGCGGCGTGGCCGAAGTGGATTCACACTCCTCTTCTGCTCCAAACATGTTCAATTCGGGGTCACCAATGTGGCAGGATGAGGAAAAACACAGGAGACCAAGGCGAGTTTGATGTTTATTCCTCAACTCCAAAAACCAACTAAAGCAGGAACAACCCTGCCCCGGCGAGCCCGGGAACGTAAACCCTGCCCCCAGCTCACAGTCCTGCTGGGTGAGAGGCATAGCCCCTAGTGTCCGCCACAGAGTACTAAAATAGTCTTTGGTGACCTTTCCCACCGTGAAACAGACCATGTGCAGGTGAGGCATGAATAAGTATCGATTGAAGGTGAAGAGATGGATCTTCTGTCTCGCTCTACCTCTTCCTGTGCTTTGGAAGAGCTGCCCTTGACTTTAATGAAATGTATCAAATGGTCGCAGATTCCAGTGCATGACTGGAGAAGCAACCCTTTGGTCAGGATCAACATCACCTCCAAAACCTAAACCAAAACCACTAATGGAAGTGTTTTTTTTTTTAATCAAATACCTTTTTGCGCTATTGGAGCTTTTATATTATCATACATTTTGATTGGTCCAACTCAAAGTCCGCATGTGAGGAGATCAATTAATGCTGTTAATTTGAGTGATCTTAGTCTCTGTGCCCTTTCATATTTTTCTTTGGGTCTTTAAGAGGGGTCTATCTTTGATTAAGGTGTAGTTAAAAATGATGAGCTACTTAAGCTTGATCAATAAAAACCTGGGGAAGCAGACTTGATGCCAAGTGAGGTCACTAATGGGATGCATGCTGCATCCTTGACCCCTGGTGACCTCTGCCCATTTTGGTCAATGCACCCCCCCACACACACACACTACTGGCATATGTATGCGTATGCATAGTACATACCATTCACCTATTGTATGCGGTTGTGTGTAATGTGTTCTGTATCACTGTATTGTTTTGTGATATGTGGCATGTCTGCTGTTGTCCATGTATGTATTGTGCTGCAGAGTTTTTACATATTGTACCAAAAACTAATTCCATCAGCCCTGGTTGTGTGGCTAATAAACTATCTATCGATCTATCTAACCAATCAGGAAAGGTATTGTTTACTAGATGCTTAGATACTGCCATTCAACAATAAAATGAGGGTTAGATTTAGCTGCATTAACTGTGTTTTAACTAGTATTATGTTTCTCAGACATTGAGGACAAGGATTATTTTCTTTGCGTACAAGATTATCAAGGTTGTGTGGTTTAGTTTCACTCTGTGCCTCTCCATATGGTTCCCTCGCTCCTACGCTTATTTTAAGGTAATACAAAAAATCTTTCTAATGTAGTATTAAAAGCTGTATTAGAGGGCATTTTACTTCTTCCTGGAGTGATATCTACGTAGCAGTTGTAACCGCAGTAGAGCAAGCTTGTAATAAGGCCATGGGTATCGCATTAGCCCAGCCTATTGCAACTGACATGAATGTTGATGGGGGGCTGCTTTATCTGCACCCCAGTGGAAAAGTGTCGCTATAACCTTCACAGTGATGATTTGAAAGTTGATTAGGAAATGACTGGCTAAAGTCAGGAAGAACAAGAGCGGCCCATCTTCGGTTCAGCTTCTTGTGTCAGCCTTGCTAACCTGTGCGATGTTATATGTTGGTTAAAGTGGCCGCATTTTTTTTTTGAGTTTGAGCTGCCCTACATTTTACATACAAATGGGCCATGGTTAGGAATACTAATTCAGTCCGCAGTATACCGGGCCCCTGCTTTTTAATGAGTGCCAAGTATGGGCACATTCATTTTTAATACTTTGTAATGACTTTGACTTAAATGTCATACTTCACTTTAAGAGCGCTGGTGAAAAAGAAAATGGGGAGATCTGGTGCTGCAAAGAAGATAAATGGACTTGTTTGTGTCAGCTGCCCCCCCCCCCCATACAGTTCAAAAAGCCACCAGTGGGATAGTTTTCTGTGTCAGCTTAGTTTTTATGAAAGATGCACTTTAATTTCAGACGAGCGTGCTATTACAGTTTAACGGTGATTACCGTTCCAGATCGATACCACAAGTTTCAGTACCAAATGGGGAGCTCACTCATTGAATGCTTGATTTTATGTTTCAAAAGTGAAACTTTTTGGAAAGCCCCTTTTTATTATAGTAAACCATACTTTAGTATGAATAAATTTTGGAGACGAGGCGTATCATTCTTGGAACAGTGGAACAAAACATTTGATATTGTTTGAAACTGTGATGATGCTTTTCATTGGACAAATGGTTAAAAAAAATCTGTTTTCAAAGTATGGATAGACGATGACATGTTTGCTGGAAGCCTTTAAGAGCCAATTGTAGCTGCTGATCTTTATTTTATTTTCAGCTTTAATGAGAAACCAAAAGATGTTGGCTTCTCCTGGGTTGCCACCTTGCCATGGTGGAAAAGCTTGCGTGTACCAGTGATCCCAAGAGCTATGCCGTCCGGAGCTTGGCTCGTGGTAGGGTCACCCAAGGCAGATAGGTTAAAGGGGAGGTTCCAGACAAAGCGCGATCCAACAAAGAACTCAACGGTGGAACTGATGGAAGATGTCTCCAGGTCACAACGGCAGTGAAGGTGGATGAAGGCTGCAACACAGGGTGGTCCCCAATCGTCTTGGTTCTCCATGCCATTGCACTCTGGCCATCCTCTGCCAAGGACCGTGTGGTGGCTGCAGGCACATCAGCCACTTAACGTAAAAAGCTGTCACATGCAGGCGTCCTCCCTTTATGCGGCTCCAGGATCAGCCCCTACACCCACCTGAAGACCCAGAGGGAGGATGGTCGTACTCGACCCCAAGTGACTGCTGATGGTCTGAAAAATGCAGTTTGCAATTTCATTGAAGTCTAAATAATTTTGATAGTACTTTTTTTATTGTTATTTTTTTCTCCCTTTGTCTCATCATTTGTATCTGGCCAATTAACCCCACTTTTCCTAGCCATCCTGGTCGCTGCTCCATCCTCTCTGCCGAGCCGGGGAGGGCTGCAGACTACCACATGCTTCCTCCGATATATGTGGAGTCGCCAGCTGCTTCTTTTCACCTGACAATGAGGAGTTTCGCCTGGGGAACGTAGCGCGTGGTAGGATCACGCTATTCCCCCCCAGTCCCCCCCCCCCCCGAACAGGCACCCCGACCAACCAGAGGAGGTGCTAGTGCAGCGACCAGGACACATACCCACATCTAGCTTCCCACCCACAAAAACAGCCAATTGTGTCTGTAGGGACGCCTGACCAAGCTGGAGATAACATGAGGATTCGAACCGGAGATTCCTGTGTTGATAGGCAACGTAATAGATCGCTACGCTACCTGGACGCCCCCTGATAGTGCTTTTAATACTGCTAGGATACAAAGCTGTTTGTTGGCTTTTTCATGATTATAGTACACCAGAATTATGAGATATTTATATGGAGGTGCCATATTGCATCATTACACATACTCCACAAAACTCTGTCATAAGGTAGGTGGAGCAAAATTTGTGACTTCTTGTTCTTTCTAAGCTGATTATTCACCTTTTTTTTTTAAATTTTAGAATTGATTTGTGATTTCGCCTAAAATTTGAGTTATTCAGAATGTTGGGAAACAGAATTTGTTCGATGTAAAGAGGAAGAATTTGATTTGGTGAAATTAAAAGATAAAGGTAATTTTCAGTGTGAGGGATCCACAATATCCTTTATATGAATTTCCCCAAATTTTGGTTAAATAAAGCCATACCTTCATTTCAAATTCACATTGTAGTTTAGATTCACTGAATTAGTTACATTTCAATACCTGCCTGTATTGTGGACACATATCTTTATGGCCGTAGCTCGCATCCATTTAGAATGGTAATGGATCTTGAATGCTTTTTTTCCCCTTTCTTTTTTTTTCTTTTTCTTTAAAGAGGTCCCCTCTTATTTTTCATATTTTTTCATACCTTACCTTCTTACCTTACCATAGGGAGGTAGCTGTCAGTCAGTGCATTGATGGATAGTGCTGCATTGCCCATCTACTTGAGTGGCTGAACTCCTAGGTGAAGACCCATTTTGCTGCATTTGAGCCTGTGCCCATGGGTAATGGGGAGGTATTAGTTACACTGCCTGGCAGGCTTGCATCCTCTTGGTCAAGTGGTGTCCTCGTGCTCCTATCTTTCACTGACAGGGTCAGTGGACTATGCCCCATTTCCCCTGTCTGCTGCTAATAGGCTTGGCCTGCATTGTGCCAAATATTATTATGCAAAAATTAAGAGAGGAAAATCTTTTTTCAACTACGTATAGGAGATATAAAATTGGGGAAGATTTAAATTGTGCTCCAAACCTTACTTGTTGTGTCTCTAGTGACTGCTCTGTTGTGATACTTTAGAGGGCATAGTTTGTTTCCTCCAGAGCTGAATTTTCCAAAGTGCTTTATGTTTTAAGTTTTTGAACTCTGTGTTTTGCTAGTCTATTTCAATTTCTATTCTAATTTATTTAATGGTTTTGTTGTAGGTGTTGCAAGCAAGTTGCAGAATATTACCAACTGCTGTAAGACAAATGTTAGTTCAGTTCATTACTAATATACTTTGTTTACCCTAGGATGGTATAGATAAACGAGCATTACAACCACTCCCGTAGTTTGACCCAATAGTTCTAGGTGCTAGGTAACAGATGGCCCTCCTCCCATTCCTTCGTCCTTGAATCTGGGATAGCTGATGTGTCAAACGTGGGTGAAAAGACCCAACACTAGTGAATGTACACCTTAGATCAGTGTTTCTCAACCCAGTCCTCAAGGAACCCCTATCCTGCAGATTTTCATTGTAACCCTGCATAGGTAGCCCTGCTTGTACTTACTCGACCAATCATCTCGCAGCACTTAATTATGCAAGGTGTGCAACATCTGACAAAATTCATTGCTGAGTGGTTGAATAACTACAAACAGGTACCTATTCAGGGTTGCAAAGAAAATATGCAGGATAGGGGTTCCTTGAGGACTGGGTTGAGAAACACTGCCTTAGATGGTGCACATCAAGCCCCCTTGTTTGTAAAATGTCTTTAGATTATTATGGTGAAAGAGAGGTAAAAAATATCTCTTACAACCTTTTTAATACCTTTGGTGCCATCTTTACCTTTGCTTCAGCCTCCCTCCTTCTGTGGTTCACTTTTGAAGCAATGTAAAACCAAGTGAGAAGAAAGATCTGACTGAACAGGACAGTTTAGTTGCAATAAAACCCATATAATCTGTTGACTTTAACCTACATTTACTCCTTTTTTTAACGAGAGAAAATTAAGTCACAAGGTTGAATGGAAGAACAAACATACTAGTGTCTTTGTCCACATCTGCGTCTAAGTTTTGTCTTCATTTGATGGCTGGGAGAGCTGGCGCTGGATTGGCTGGGAGACCTTGGTTTGCTGCGTCCTGTGGGCCCAGGGACCATGGTCCTGCCTGTAGCTGCACCCAAGGAGGTTACGCCAGGGGCTGTCTGGCAGGATGCGGAGGCGGGCGGGCTGGGCTGGCTGCTGACCTATTGGAGCAGTTCCGATAACACCGAGGGAGGTCTGGTGGCGGCCTCGCCTGTCATTGACTGTGGTGTTTTTGGTGTCGTTGTGTGGAGTGCAGGGAGGTGTGTCGAGGGTGTCTGGTTGGGAGAGCTGGCATTGGATTGGCTGGGGGAGCATGGTCTGCTGCATCCGGTGGGTCCAAGGACCACGGCCTTGCCCGGAGCTGTGCCCGAAGAGGGAACACTGAGGGCGGTCTGACAGGACGTGGCAGCACGGCAGGCTAAGCTAACTGCTAGCCCATGCAGACTGGCATTTCCGACAGTCATCCTGGCTTGCTTTCGTTCCCTTGGACAGTGTTTTTTTTTAAGCTTGGCTATATGTGTCAGTTTGGATATATGTGTTAGTTTGGATATGTGTGTTCTTCTAGTTTTTGGATAGGTGTTTTTGTCTTTGTGTTGCACTGCTGTGGGCTGGGGGAAACAATATTTTGTTTCATTTCATGTACGCAAGTACTTTAATGAAATGACAAAAAAAGTGTCCCTGATTCCTGTCTAATCTGGCCCAGACTGACATCACCTCAGACTTTGAAGGCCAATTGCACCGATAACGTTTAATTCTAAGAGCGTTGGTTCATGAGGACTGGCCATAATAATATTGGATGCCAAACTCCAGATCACTGAGACTTCTCTCACTACCTACATTAAACCTTTTCGCTTGCAGGTGCAATTGGATGGATTTTGGGTGTACTGTGTTGTACGTAATTGATAGTGGGACATAAAAAAACTCAAGAGGCTATTTTTCTTTGAAGACTGTTCTTTATTTAAGCCACAGTATGCACAAGTATGTTTTGATGACATTTGATTATCACTGTTTTGTTTCTAGGTTTTGTGTTTTTGTAACATTTCTTGATAATAATAATAGTAAATCAATCATATATAGCGCTTTTCGAACACTCAAAGTTGCTTTACAATAAACGGGGTGAAACAAGACTACAGATAAACATAACAGACATACAGGGGTGAATGGGAAGGGGGGGCTACGAGAGGGAGAAGCGGCAGCCGCACACGACGCCAACAGTACTTTCCCACTTAAACGGATACAAAAGGGCAAGAAAAACAAAAAACAACAGCGGTGTAGATGTTCGATTTTCTGTAGGGATTTACTCCCGTAGTCTGTTCCTCTCCCGAATTATCCACTAGGCAGTGGCACTATTTAACCCATAGCTGGGGGCTGGTTCATGGGCATCAGGGAATATCCGCACACCGGTGTGCCTGCATACCATACGTCAAGGGGCCAGACCTCCTCTGAGTCCCTTGTAGTTCAGCCAGGGTCCAAGGTGTACCCAGTTACCATATGTCGTCACGAGGAGGCACTACATAGGGCTTCCTGTTGGAGAGGCTATGTACTGGCAGGGAGACTTACTGCTCGGCTCTCCTGTTCACATTTCTGCTAGCCAGCGGTGAAGGTTGAGAGTGAGACTTGACAGCACAGAACACTGCACCAACACACTAGACGCTTCACAACAACCCGACAAGAATGTCACACACATTCTTGTTCGACAGTATTAATTACACTAAGTAAACTGGACCAAAGCTGACACAGCATATGAATTCTTAAATTAACAACTGGCTTGCTCACTAACAGCTGGTTAATGCTCTAATTGATCATAGGGTTTAATCTTCTTAGGGGCCTTGAAGTTCAGCTTCCATTGACTCTGTATATTTCTTTTTTTAAATTTGCTGTTTCCTAAAAAGTTAGATTTTTAGGGTTGTTAAAGTAGGAATATGGTATAGTTTAACCTTAACTATAAGCAAAAAAATAACTTAGATTAAGCCTTGCTTTGAAAGCACGATTTTCAGCCTATAGCTCAATTCACAAGCTTTCTTGAAACGAAGTCAATGAGGGTGTCTTGATGCATGCTCAATAATCCAGGTAAGGAAATCACAAAAAGGTGAATCAGTTCATCTGGACACAATGTCATTCCAGTGGCACCTCACTCATGCTCAATCAATCCACTTCAGGGCTTCAAAACACTATTTAAGAATAAGAGACTTGGGATTTTGTACCCCTAGATAGTGATAATTTCCTCCAGAAAATTTGATGTGTTGTGTTGTGTTTTTATTTTATTTTTTCTCCCCAATTGTACTTGTACCCTTTTTCTCCCTAATTGTGCTTGGGCAATTACCCCACTCTTCTGAGCCGTCCCAGTTGCTGCTCCACCCCCTCTGCCGATCTGGGGAGGGCTGCAGACAACCACATGCTGCCTCCGATACATGTGGTGTCGCCAGAAGCTTCTTTGCACCTGACAGTGAGGAGTTTCACCAGGGGGAGGATCACGCTATTCCCCTTAGTTCCCCCTCCCCCCCGAACAGGCACCCCGACCGACCAGAGGAGACGCTAGAGCAGCGACCACAACATACTCATATCCAGCTTCCCACCTGCACACACGGCCAATTGTGTCTGTAAGGACGCCCGACCAAGCCAGAGATAACGCAGGGATTCGAACTGGCGATCCCCGTGTTGGTAGGCAATGAAATAGACTGCTATGCTACCCGGATGCCCCATGTGTTGTGTTTTTAAGGTTTTTAGCTGAAACTCTTTGTTGCCTCTTGTAACATACCTGCTGAAGGTTTTCCCACAGCAACATAAAACATAAAATAAACTTTTTTTTTGACAACTGCACAGTCTTAAGTTTTGTACTCGTTGTAGTTTTTAATTTAACTGTTTAATAAATAGGCAGTAGGAGTTCACTACCCAGGGCCTTTTTGTTAATACAACAAAAATCAATCTTGCTCATAGAGCTAAAAACCCATCACTTTTTATCTCTTTTTAATGGACTCAATGCTCTAATTTCCTTGGCAGTAATGAATTGGCTGAGGGGGCCAGTCGGACGGTTGAACCCCCTTCTGAGAATGAAGTGCATGATGGATGTCCTGCAGTACATGATGATCAGTCTAATTGAAAGCTCTTGATCTTGGCATGGCCAGGCAGATGGACCTGCGAGTGGGGGTGTGCAAAGATGAAGTGGGAATGACAAACAGGAGCTTGGGGGTGCAGAGAGTAGGAGTTAACACGGGAGAATTTCTGATATGATGAGTTTTTTTCTTATAATTACTGTAATTAATATCTTTTGGTTGAGCTGTGAGATGTGCTGTTGCTGTCTTGAAAGGGGGACCGAGATTGTAGAGGTTGAAGTCTGGAAAAGATTTCCTTTGATAGAGATGAAACCTAGGCGGTTAAGTTTGACAAACAACTTCCATCAAACATATTTTTCACTCTAGGGTTTTGACAGACGGTGTGGATGAAGAATGGGTTTGTTGGTGAACCTATGCATTTATACACATACACAAACATAGCCCACCGACAGAAGTGCACATTCATATATAATTCACCCTGCTCTGTTTCTCTTTGCCTTCCAGTTGGTGTCAACATGTTCTACATCTGCATCATAGTCTATCTGTATGGAGACCTGGCCATCTACGCAGCTGCTGTACCAATATCACTAATGGAAGTTGCCTGGTAAGATTGACTTACTCTTTAGTCACGTTATTTCTACATACCCTGCTTGTGAATTTGTCTCACTTAAGAACATGAAAAACTTTGTACTTAGGGTATTGTAGGAAGTGAGAACACTTCTGTTCAGCTAGGTTTTGTCATATCCAACGATATGACAATAATGCTTTGCCAGTGGATGCCTTTAGGCCTGCTGACCTCTGATGGGTGCTCCTGGCATTTAAATCTTGCTGACTGGCTTCCAGACAGTTTTTCATTGCAAGTCTGATGGCTAGAAAGGGTGTAAATAACGCATTTCATATAATTACAGACAGTATGAATTAGCCTGCGGAGCCAAGACCAAGGAAATGGCCGCTGCCCTTTTAGCTTTTCTTATTGAGAGATCAGTGCAGGTGCAAGTGTGATGGCTGAAGTAACATTCTTGAAAGGGATGTTATTAACACTTTTTAGGTAGTGCCAAACTGTTTGAGATAGCTTGATACGTTAAATGAATAGCTTCTTCGCAGTTTTATTTCTGAGTGATGGAGGATTAGTTTATATAACTTTGTTAAAAGAAACACTCAACAATAGGAAAAGTGCTCAACAAATAAGGAGCAAAGTAATCCAGTGATTCAAGTAAGTTCTTTGAAACAGTACAAGTCAGTTTCATGCAATAAGTAATCATTAGCTGTCAGTGTATCTATCTATCTATTTAGTTATCTATCTATCTATCTATCTATCTATCTATCTATCTATCTATCTATCTATCTATCTATCTATCTATCTATCTATATAACTTTGTTAAATGAAATATGCAACGGTAGGGAAAGTGCTGAACAATTAAGGCACAAAATAAAGAATTTACTTGAATCACATGATTATATACTATATATATAATATAAGGGGCATCTGGGTGGTGTGGAAGTCTATTCCGTTGCCTACCAACATCGGGATCGCTGGTTCGAATCCCTGTGTTACTTCCGGCTTGGTTGGGCACCCCTACAGGCACAATTGGCCATGTCTGCGGGTGGGAAGCCGGATGTAGGTACAGTGCATCCGGAAAGTATTCACACCCCTTCACTTTCCCCACATTTTGTTATGTTACAACCTTATTCCAAAATGGATTAAATTCTTTTTTTTCCCATCAAGCTACATACAATACCCCATAATGACAAAGCGAAAAAGGTTTTGTAGAAATTTTTGCAAATTTATTAAAAATAAAAAACTGAAATATTGCGTGTACATAAGTATTCACACCCTTTGCTATGACACTCAAAATTGAGCTCAGGTTCATCCTGTTTCCACTGATCATCCTTGAGATGTTTCTACATCTTGATTGGAGTCCACTTCTAGTAAATTCAATTGATTGGACATGATTTGGAAAGGCACACACCTGTCTATATAAGGTCCCACTGTTGACAGTGCATGTCAGAGCAGAAACCAAGCCATGAAGTCAAAGGAATTGTCTGTGGACCTCCAAGACAGGATTGTATTGAGGCACAGATCTGGGGAAGGGTACAAAAAAAATTTCTACAGCTTTGAAGGTACTGAAGAGCACAGTGGTCTCCATCATTCGTAAACGGAAGAAGTTTGGATCCACCAGGACTCTTCCTAGAGCTGGCCGCCCAGCCAAACTGAGCAATCGGGGGAGAAGGGCCTTGGTCAGGGAGGTGACCAAGAACCCGATGGTCACTCTGACAGAGCTCCAGCATTCCTCTGTGGAGATGGGAGAACCTTCCAGAAGGACAGCCATCTCTGCAACACTCCACCAATCAGGTCTTTATGGTAGAGTGGCCAGACGGAAGCTTCTGCTCATTAAAAGGCACATGACAGCCCACTTGGAGTTTGCCAGAAAGCACCTAAAGGACTCTCAGACCATGAGAAACATGTTTCTCTGGTCTGATGAAACCAAGATTGAATTCTCTGGCCTGAATGCCAAACATCACATCTGGAGGAAACTAGGCACCTCTCATCACCTTGCTAATACCATCCCTACAGTGAAGCATGGTGGTGGCAGCATCATGCTGTGGGGATGTTTTCAGTGGCAGGAACTGGAAGACTAGTCAGGATCGAGGGAAAGATGATTGGAGCAAAGTACAGAGAGATCCTTGATGAAAACCTGCTCCAGAGTGCTCAGGACCTCAGACTGGGGCGAAGGTTTACGTTTCAACATGACAACGACCCTAAGCACACAGCCAAGACAACGAATAGCTTCATACACAAGAAGACTTGAGGCTGTAATCGCTGCCAAGGGTGCCTCAACCAAGTACTGAGTAAAGGTGTGAATACTTATGTACACACAATATTTCAGTTTTCTATTTTTAATAAATTTGCAAAAAATTCTACAAAACTGTTATGTATGGATGATGCTATTCTACCAGTGACCACTAGGTGGCACCTGTATTCTATATTGCTGTTGTCTGGGTTGTAACCAACAGAAGAAGAGTTCCTAGTAAAGCATGGAAATGAACAGCCATGTGTGCGTTGTGGTCCCTGCATCGTGTGTGAAATTGTTTACACCATAGTGTTATTAGCCAGCTACATAATATAAATTGGCGACGAGATGTGGAGTAGAAACTTTTAGGCACCAAAGTAGCCGTGAAAAGGGAAGTTTTCTACTTGTTTGGTCGAAGTCATCCACGCAGTTGTAGCTAATGCTAGCATGGTGCTAGCCAACTGACTGAACTTGCTAGCTGATGAT
The DNA here is from genome assembly GCF_029633865.1 of Lampris incognitus. Taxonomy (NCBI): domain Eukaryota; kingdom Metazoa; phylum Chordata; class Actinopteri; order Lampriformes; family Lampridae; genus Lampris; species Lampris incognitus. The sequence continues at coordinate 43,399,570 of NC_079220.1, read as the reverse complement.
GAGCAGTAGCAGCGGAGAAGAAAGGGAAGAGGAACCAGAAGGACGCATCATGGCGGGAATTATTGGCAGTATGGAACCATTTGAGGAATCTGGTGAACAATGGGCAACGTATATTGAGCGTTTTGAGAATTATATCCTGGCTAATGAGATCAGGGATGCTAAGAAGGTGCCAGTTCTATTGAGTGTGATAGGGCCAAAGACCTACGGATTATTGCGCAGTCTGATTGCTCCAGATAAGCCTGGGGAGAAGACGTATGATGACATTGTAAAGGTGTTGAAAGGACATTTCGCCCCCAAACTGATAGTGATAGCAGAGAGATTCCGTTTCCACAAGAGGAATCAGGAGGACGGTGAGTCGGTGGCTCAGTATGTTGCTGTGCTTAAAGGACTTTCCGAGCATTGTGAGACCCACCTGAAAGCCCTGGACGACGTTCTCACGAGACTGGAGGAGTATGGTCTCCATGTCAAAAAGGATAAGTGCATGTTTTTCCAGGAGTCAGTAGAGTATCTAGGTCATATCATCGATGCTGCCGGGCTCCACAAGTCGCCAGAGAAGGAACGCGCTGTTGTGGAGGCACCGGCGCCCACCAACGATAGCCAACTACGCTCGCCCCTCGGAATGATAAACTACTATGGACGTTTCATCCCGGACCTGGCAACCATCCTGCAACCACTGAACGCACTGCTGCACAAAGGGAAGAAATGGCAGTGGACTACAGCTTGTGAGGCAGCGTTCCGAAAAGTGAAAGAGCTCATGGTATCTTAGAAGGTGCTAACCCACTACAACCCTGAGCTGCCCCTCCGTCTAGCCTGTGACGCTTCACCCTACGGGGTAGGGGCTGTACTCTCTCATGTCATGCCTGATGGTGTAGAGAAACCTATCGCTTATGCGTCAAGAACACTCAGCAAAGCAGAGCAGAACTACGCCCAGATTGAGCGAGAGGCGCTGGGGATAGTCTTTGGCGTACGTAAGTTTCACCAGTATCTTTGTGGTAATAAGTTCACTCTACTCACAGACCTTCGCCCGCTGACCTCCATTCTCAGTCCAGTGAGGAGTACGCCGTTGATGCCCGCAGCCCGCATGCAGCGCTGGGCGCTCCTCTTGTCAGCGCATGATTACATTATAGAGTATCGTAAGGCTTCAGCACATACTAATGCAGATGGACTGTCAAGGTTGCCACTTCCGGACACTCACGATGACAAGATAGACACAGTAGATGTGTTTTACATGTCACAGTTAGACACACTACCAATCAGTACCACTGATATCCGAAACAACACTAGATCTGACCCCACACTGTCTCGCGTACTAGAGATGGTCACTACTGGACATTTTCCAAACACGAAAAACACAGATACTGAACTGTCTCCTTTCCTGACTCGTCAAAATGACCTCACAATCCAACAGGGATGCCTCATGTGGGGCACACGAGTGGTAGTGCCACCCAAGCTACGGCCCCGGGTGCTCAACGAGCTACATACAGAACACCCAGGAGTAGTGAGGATGAAAAGCTTGGCACGGTCGGATGTCTGGTGGCCAGGTATTGACTCTCAGATCGAGCTCCAGGCCAAATCCTGCCACTCATGCCAGCGTATTCAGAGAGAACCGAGTCTTGCCCCTCTACATCCATGGATGTGGCCTTCCAGTCCTTGGGAAAGGATTCACGTGGACCTTCCCGGTCCATTTGAAGGACACATGTATCTTGTGGTAGTAGATGCTCATTCTAAATGGCCCGAGGTGCAAATCATGGATAGCACCACAGCAAGCAAGACCATCACAGTACTGAGGGGCCTTTTCAGTCGCCGCGGCCTTCCTCACATTCTCGTAAGCGACAATGGACCCCAGTTCTGTTCTGAGGAATTCACCACATTCCTGAAAGCCAATGGAGCCAAGCACATTCGCTCAGCGCCGTATCACCCTGCTACGAACGGCCTGGCCGAGCGCTTTGTACAGACTTTCAAACACGCCCTCAAATCCTCCAGGGGCGCCGCACCAGTGCAAGAGCAGCTCGACACATTCCTGTTGACGTATTGCAACACCCCGCACGCCACGACAAAGGAACCGCCGGCTATGCTGTTCACAAGGCGCATGCTACGCACGCGACTGGACTTTCTCAAACCCAGTGTGGCTGGGGTTGTTCATCGCTCTCAAGACTCCCAGCAGCAACGCCGTCAACAACACTCCAAGGCCAGACACTTTGCAGTCGGTGAGTCTGTCCTTGTTCGTGATTACCGGAAGGGGGAGGAAAAGTGGACACAAGGAGTTATAATGACTCAAACGGGACCAGTGTCATACGAGGTCAAGGTGGGAGCACAGGGAGTGTGGAAACGCCATGTGGATCAGATGTTGACTCGAACAGAGCAGGCACACGCGGACGCTGCCAGCTCTGCAGTCCACCTTCCTACCAGTTTCCCTATGTCACCTCAACGTAGTGCTGGTGGTACTACACGTCACCTCGGTACCCCTGCATCTCACACTGATGAGAACACTAATCCAGTTCCAGTGGCTATCGAGCCCACGGAGACACCTCACTCCAGTGAACCAGCTGGTGCTGGACCTACTAAGATAGCAGAGACTGTTAGACACTCGCGCTATCCGGTGAGACATACTAAACCACCTGCACGTTACTCTGCTGAGTAAACACATTGATAATGTGGTAAAGAGACTAAGACTTTTGAGTTTAAAAATATTGGGAAACGAATACGGGTTCTGAATGTATACTGGAAAATAACAGTGTTTTGAATGTACGTTTGGGAAGTAACATTACGCCTTTGTCACTTAATCTTTGTTCTGGGAAGTGATTTTTGCATTGTTGATGTACAACATATTTTAGTTGGGAGATGTTATGTATGGATGATGCTATTCTACCAGTGACCACTAGGTGGCACCTGTATTCTTTATTGCTGTTGTCTGGGTTGTAACCAACAGAAGAAGAGTTCCTAGTAAAGCATGGAAATGAACAGCCGTGTGTGCGTTGTGGTCCCTGCATCGTGTGTGAAATTGTTTACACCATAGTGTTATTAGCCAGCTACATAATAAAAACCTTTTTCACTTTGTCATTATGGGGTATTGTATGTAGATTGATAAGAAAAAAAAAGGAATTTAATCCATTTTTGAATAAGGCTGTAACATAACCAAATGTGGGGAAAGTGAAGGGGTGTGAATACTTTCCGAATGCACTGTATGTGTCCTGGTCGCTGCACTAGCGCTTCCTCTGGTCGGTGGGGGCGCCTGTTCGGGGGGGGGGGGTAGCGTGATCCTCCCACGCGCTACGTTTCCCTGGCGTAACTCTTCACTGTCAGGTGAAAAGAAGCGGTGACGACTCCACATGTATTGGAGGAGGCACCAGAGGCCTCAGGGTTTGAGGCCTCTGCACAGTGTCTTAGCTGTTCCTAGTGCTACATATCCATATATATATATATATATATATATATATATATACTCACACTTCACCTCCATACCAAGATGCATTACAAAAGAGCGACTACAATTTTAAGCTTTAATTTTAATTTTAAATCCAACCCACCATTAAATACTGTCTGTCAGCTAATCAACAAATGTAGCAGAAGACGAAACATCACCTGGTACAACCCACTCTACAGTGATACCGCAGCCGCAAACATCGGTAAGCACTTTTTTGAACTTTTGGGTAAGTGCTTCACCCCAGACCACCAACTGAGGAAGATATTCAATAAGAATGCCATTAAAATTAATTACAGCTGCATGCCTAACATTCAACAAATAATATTGTCCCATAACACAAGAATTATGAACAAATCAGTGACACCTTCAGCACAAACGGACACCCCCACTGCAACTGCCATGTGAACGACTCATGCCCCCTGGAAAGAAAATGCCAGACAAAAGGAGTTATCTACCAAGCTGCAGTGACGAGAAATGATAACGGCAAAATAGAGACGTACGTCGGTCTAACAGAGGGAACATTCAAAAAGAGATTTAATGCATACACGTGTAGCTTTAGAAAAAAACATTTAAAGAATGTAACATTTTTAAACCGTTATATTTGGTCATTGGTGGACAGAAACATTAATTATTCAAACACCTAGAAAATCCTGTCAAAGAACAAAGCATATTCAACCAGTAGTAAAATGTGCAGTCTATGTTTAACTGAAAAATATTTTATCATTTGCAAACCAGAAATGTCTACATTGAATAACAGGAATGAATTGGCCAGCAGTTGCAGACATAGATATAAGCATCTATTTTGTAATTATGAATAAATCATGCCAATAGACAAATACCATTAACCTTGTATGCAACCTGATCCCCCCTATTGGACCGTTAGCGATCACCTGTTTTTTAATTTTTGAATGTAGGCACCTCTCCCTTCCCCATTGGACATTGTGCATGTGATGTACATGAAGAGGCAGTTAATGGTATGTTCTTTACCGTGTAACTTTATTGACAGCTGATGATTGCTTATGGCATGAAACAGGCTTGTACTGTCTCATAAAGAATTTGCTTGCCTCACTGGATTATTTTGCTCCTTATTTGTTGAGCACTTTCCCTACCGTTGAATGTTTCTTTTAACAAAGTTATATATATTTATAAAACTGTAGAATTGGTTCTTCATAGCTTTACAGACGGAACTTTTTAAAGATGAATGTGTAGTATGCAAGCATGTGAATGATGTGAAAACATTTCAGTCCCATTTCAACCACAGCAACTCTAAAATAACATGCTTAGCCCATGTGACAGAGTTCACCATCAATACAAGCACTTTGGGTGTCTAGAAAGGCGCTATTAAATGTAATGATTATTATTGTTATCATTATTATTATCAATAAAGTCCAATCCATTGTAATGCCAATCTCCTAGCAAGAAGAAAAGATGGCAAAAAGAAAAGAAAAGACGGTTCCAAGGGGGTTGGATTTGCCTGAAGGCACAATCTGCAGGCCTTTTGGTGGCCTGGGCACATGGGGAGGCTTTTATTGATGCTCAGTCAGTGTCACCCACAGTGGAAGGGTTTTTGTGATTGCTTTTGATGCATTCTCTTTAAGGAGAAATTTCACCAGTTTTTATGTGGATGCCCAGTCAGTGTTGAGCACAAATGCAGTGAATTGAAGCAATAAATTCCTCAGCGCATGCTATATTGACCGATAAATCCGAGTTCTCCTGGTCACAGAGCCGTGCCGGCAGTGCCCACATGTACCAAGTTGCACTGCGCACTAACTTCTGACACCAAACCCCAAATCCTTCCAAAGCTCGCCCAGCTTGTGGAGGTGAGTGTTTCTTCCAGCTCTGTGTACAAAGAATGGCATCTTAAAAGCTTCACTCTTTGATTAGAAAACCGAAAAACGACATGAATTGAATTAGTTTTATTGACAAAAAACATGGCTTGTTGTTGTGTCGTGCCTGGATGCGACAACTATAGAAAGAAGACAGAGGAGGGAGTAAGCGTAAGCTACCACTGATTACCAACAGATGTTGTACGGTGCAAAGAATTGCTCTGAGCAATTAAAAAAAAAAACCAAAAAAAAAACCAAATATGATGATAACACACTGACATTACTACTGGGAAATCTTTGGGTATGCTCTTTGCATTTTGCAACAGATGACCATAACAGCGACAGATATTTCAACTGTGCAATACTCTTGTGTATATTTATGCTGCATCAGTACTGCATTCATATTCAGCACATATTTTAGCATTTTTATTTTTCTATATATATTATTATATATTGTAGTATAATGCACATATTTTTACATATTTATTATTTTTACATATATATTTATAAGTTGTATAATGCACATATTTTTAAATATTTCTTATTTTTCTGTTTTTTTTCTCCTCATAATTTCATTTATGCTTATATATTTTCTCTTCTGGGATGTAAGTAACTGTAACTTGACCAAATTTCCCCATGGGGATAAATAAAGTATTTCTGATTCTGATTATCTCCTCCGAGAATCGTCACCTTAACATGGTGGAGGGCTTTGTGTGTCCCGGTGATCCTGGGAGCTGTGTTGTTGGGGGCAATAGCCCCTGGTAGGGTCTCCCAAGGCAAATTGGTCCCAGGGGAGGGGCCAGACTAAGAGCAATTCTCAAAAAACCCAGTGAAAAGGGAAAATGGGGCTCCCTCCTGGAGCCAGACCTGGGAAAGGAGCTCACCGGCAAGCGTCTGGTGGTTGGGCCTAGCCCAAAAAAACCAACATAGAGCCACCACCCCATGGACCCACCACACATGGGGATGAGCATTGGGGTAGGGTGTAATGCAGGCCGGGAGACAGGCAAAGGCGGAAACTGGGGCATGCCAACTTCCGGCATCGCAGATTGGTCCTCGGGACGTGGAATGTCACCTGTCTGGCAGGGAAGGAGCCTGAGCTGGTGCGGGAGGTGGAGCGGTACCAACTAGATAAAGTTGGGCTCATCTCCACACATAGCATTGGCTCTGGTGCCAAACACCTGGAGATGGGCTGGACTCATTACTTTTCCGGAGCTGGCCAAGGTGACAGGCACCGGGCGGGTGTGGGGATACTCACAAGTCCCCAGTTGAGCCACCGCCATGTTGGAGTTCTCCCCGGGGAATGAGAGGGTTGCCTCTATACGACTGTGAGTCGCTGGGGGAAAGGCTCTGACTGTTGTGTGTGCTTATGCACCGAATAGCAGTTTGGAGTATCCGGCCTTCTTGGGCTCTCTGGGTGGGTCCTGGATAGGGCTCCACCGTGGGACTCTATAGTTCTGCTGGGGGACTTCAATGCTGAGGTGGGCAATGATGGAGAAACCTGGAAGGATGTGATTGTGAGGAACGGCCTCTCCGATCTGAACCTGAGCAGTGCCTTGTTCTTGGACTTCCGTGCGAGTCATGGATTGGCAATAACAAACACCATGTTCAAACACAAGGTAGTTCATAAGTGTACTTGGTACCAGAACACCTTAGGCCGAAGATCGATGATGGACTTTGTGGTTGTATCATCAGATCTGCGGCCATATATTTTGGACACTCGGGTGAAGAGAGGAGCAGGGCTGTCAACTGATCACCCCCTGGTGGTGAGTTGGATCAGATGGCGGGGAAGGCTGCCGGACAGACTGGCAAACCCAAACGTGTAGTGAGGGTGAACTGGGAACGTCTGGCAGAGGCCCCTGTCTGTGAGGTCTTTAACTCCCACCTCCGGAAGAAGTTCTCGTGTATCCCGGGGGAGGCTGGGGACATGGAGTCTGAGTGGGCCATGTTCAAAGCCTCTATTGTAGATGCAGCAGGCAGAAGCTGTGGTCATAAGGTCATCGGTGCCTGTCGAGGCAGCAACCTAAGAAGTCGCTGGTGGAAACCGGCGGTGAGGGAAGCCATCAGGCTGAGGAAGGAGGCCTTTCAGACTTGATTGGCCCAGGCATCTCCTGAAGCAACAGACAAGTACAGGGAGGCCAAGAAGGGCTGCCGCATCGGCGGTCGCGGAAGCAAAAACTTGGGTGTGGAAGGAGTTTGGCAAAGCTATGGAGGAGGACTTTCTGTTGGCCTCAAGAAAGTTCTGGCAAACCATCTGGCGACTTTGGAAGGGGAATCAGGGCTTGACTCAGGCTGTGTTCAGCTAGGGAGGGGAACTGTTGACCTAGACTGGGGGTGTTGTCGAGCGGTGAAAAGAACACTTTGAGGAGCTCCTGAACCCAACTGACACGTCCTCAGTGGAGGAGGTAGAGTCTGAAGACTCAGGGGAAGCCCCACCCATATCCCTGGCAGAGGTCTCTGAGGTAGTTAAGAACCTCCTCGGTGGCAAGGCGCCAGGTGTGGATGAGATTCGCCCTGAGAGGCTGAAAGCGCTGGACATTGTTGGGCTGTCTTGGTTGACACGCCTCTTCAGTGTCGCGTGGAGGTCGGGGACAGTACATGTGGAGTGGCAGACTGGGGTGGTGGTTCCCATATTCAGGAAGGGGGACTGGAGGGTGTGCTCCAGTTATCAGGGAATCATTTTGCTCAGCCTCCCTGGGAAAGTCTACTCTAGGGTGCTGGAAAGGAGGCGTCGACCGATTGTGGAACCTCGGATCCAGGAGGAACAATGCGGATTCCTTCCTGCCCATGGAACAACGGACCACCTCTTTACCCTTGCGGAAGTGCTGAGGGGGGTATGGGAGTTTGACTAGCCAGTCTACATGTGTTTTGTGGATTTGGAGAAGGCTTGCGACTGTGTACCCTGGGGCACTCTGTGGGGGGTACTGCGGGAGTATGGGGTACCAGGGCAGTTGCTACAAGCCATCCGGTTCTTATATAACTAAAGTGAGAGTTGTGTCCGCATTCTTGGCACAAATCCAAACACATTTTCTGTAGGTGTTGGACTCCGCCAAGGTTGTCCCTTGTTTCCGATTCTGTTTTTGATATTCATGGACTCATGGATTTCAAGGCGCAGCCAAGGCGAGGCGCGTGTCCGTTTTGGGAACCTCAGAATTGCATCTCTTCTCTTCGCAGATGATGTGGTTTTAGTGGCTTCAGCAGAACATGACCAACAGTGTGCACTGGGGCGGTTTGCAGCTGAGTGTGAAATGGCTTTGATGAGAGTCGGCACCTCCAAGTCTGAGGCCATGGTTCTCTACTGGAAAATGGTGGCTTGCTCCTCCCAGGTTGGGGATGAGTTGTTGCCTCAAGTGAAGGAGTTCAAGTATCTCAGGGTTTTGTTCACGAGTGAGGGTAGGATGGAGCGGGAGATTGACAGGCAGATTAGTGCAGCATCAGCAGTAATGCGGACGTTGTACCAGACCGTTGTGGTGAAGGAGGGTTGAGCCAGAAGTTGAACCTCTCAATTTACCAGTCAGTCTTTGTTCCAACCCTCACCTATGGTCATGAGCTTTGGGTAGTGACCGAAAGGGTGAGATCATGAATACAAGTGGCTGAAATGAGTTTCCTTTGTAGGGTGTCTGGGCTCAGCCTTAGGGTGAGGAGCTCAGACATCCAGAGGGAGCTTGGAATAGAGCCGCTGCGCCTTCGCATTGAAAGGAGCTAGTTGAGATGGTTTGGGCATCTGATTAGGATGCCTCTGGGTCGCCTTCCTTTGGAAGTTTACTAGGCACGGCCAGCTGGGAGGAGACCGGGCAGACCCAGGGTAGACCCAGTACTCGCTGGAGGGACTACATGTCGAATCTGGCCTGGGAATGCCTTGGGATCCCCCAGGAGGAGCTGGAGGGCATTGCTGGGGAGAGGGACGTCTGGAGTGCCCTACTTAGTTTGCTGCCACTGCGACCCGACCCCAGAAAAGCGGCTGATGATGATGAATGAATGATTCTGATTATGTTGGTAGTTTTTCTTAGCCATGCAAAACCAGGAACATTCACTGAGTTTGAAATGGATGTTCTTCAAAATGTCTTTTCATGCAATGATACTTGGCTGCAGATTTAGATACCTATGAAATAACACATCTTGGCCATGGAGAGAACACTGGCATTTACTGACATTTTGTTTTTCAAAAATTTAATAAACATCTTGTACTACTACTACTACTTTCGGCTGCTCTCGTTAGGGGTCGCCACAGCGGATCATCCGAAGTAAGTCTTATATATTTAATAAACATCTTGTATTTTGTGTTATTTTGTATTTGTATTATATTTCATCCTTTTTTGGTCTTTATAATTTTTTTTACTAAATGCCTAGATTTAAAGAAACGTGCATAACAGGTTCTGGTCAATTGCCTTGTTTCCATGACAGGGTTTTCTTACTCAGAAAACCCACCCAAAGGCAACAGCTCTCCCATTCTGCCTCAAATAGTTTATTTTTAACCATATACCATGCTTTCCCAAAAAAAAAAAACCCAAAAAAACAAATTGCCCTGTTTTGGAAGAAAATGCAATGCATCTTGCCTCTGAAGTGAATGATCTCTGCTTAAGCCAGCAAGTATGATTTTGCATGCATCTGACATAGGTGTACCTGCAACAAAGTTTGATAGTTTGAATTCACGTTTTATTTATGTATGTACGTATATATATGTATATGTATATATATACTTTATTCAAACCAACACGTTACAACGTGTTATTCGATTTTCAATTAAATATTTAGCATATTGCACATCATGCTTTGACAAGACAAAGTCCAGATCAATCCCAACAAGCATCAAGGTAAAAGTTTCCATTGTTGGCTGCATTGAAGTTTAGCAGCATTATTACACAAAGGATGCATATCACATGGTCAAAGCTCGTCTGTTGCTTCGTCCACTTCAGTATGTCCTCTTTACTGATCTGATGCGATGTACGACAGACAGGTAAGACTATGTGGTTCCCTTAGCCAAGTTTCTCTCCTTGTAGCACCCACTCAAAAAAAAAAAAGGTAAGCAGCCAGATATTGTCTGCAGAGGGCAAAAGACAGGAAAGAAGGTGGTTATTCAGGAATCTACAAGTACTGATCATATACTGTAACATTAGCAGCTATTACCAGAAAGCTGAATCAGTTCATCTGAATGCAAAGTTTAATGGGAGAAATGCAACTGGCAATCTAACACAGGTTTCTTATGCAAATTGCTGTGCATATTAAACCGATCGCTGTTTTGGTTGTTATGCAACTCTACTGGTTTCCATCATCACATTGGTTATTGTAATGCAAGTTACCCATATGAAGACAACAGATAATGTCAGGGTGACAATACACTGGGCAACTTTTTTGCCAGTATGATAGGACAATGTGCTTGCAACAGGAAATTTAGTGAGCCGCGGGAAAATATAGAATGTATCTGGGTAATGAGGTTGCCATGCAATCAGCACAAACATGTTGAAAAAACTTCTTGTCCAACGTTGCCGTGTATCATCATAGTACCCTATAGCTCTTACTTTTTTGGCCAAAACATGGCGTACTCACTCAATGGTCATCTGCCAGCTCTGCTGGTCTTGGTTGTCTTTTCCAGTTTATCTTCAGGATCCTGAAGAAAGTATCCAGCACACCGTTGTCCATGTGAGGAGTAAAACTTTAATGTATAGTAACGCACACATGTGCTGTCTTGGGGTTGGTGTCTTAACACCATGCTGAAATTCATTGCAACAGAATGATTCAGGTTCTGTTAGCATCCGAGGGCAATTTTAGCAATGGCACCACCAGTCACTGTTTTCTCTCTGCAGCTGAGGTTCTAGATGGTTTCCATCGGTCATATCCTCTTGCTCGGCTAATGCAGCAGCAGCCTCGGCCTCTCTCTGATGTATTTCTTTGGTCATATACTCTGGCTTGAATAAATACGGTTGAATATCCGAGTCAGCCAAAACACAGTAAAATGTGTCGTTGTCCATAAGATTCTCTGCACTCATATTTTAGGATGCCATTTTCGCTGCTGGTGAGTATGGTGGCCCAGTGATTAGCACTGATGCCTCACAGCAAGAAAGTCCTGGGTTCTAACCCTAGGCCGTCCCAGGTCCTTTCTGTGTGGAGTTTGCATGTTTTCCCCGTGTCTGCGTGGGTTTCCTCCGGGTGCGCCGGTTTCTTCCCACCATCAAAAGACATGCATGTTAGGTTTAATACTCCTGTCTGTGCCCCTGACCCCGAGGCATGGCAAGAAGAACTGGAGTTGGTCCTCGGGTGCTGCATGGTGGTTACCCACTGCTCCTAGTATAGGATGGGTTAAATGCAGAGAGGAATTTCGTTGTATGTATATACAATGCCAAATAAAGTCAGGAATCAGGAAGATTTATGTCATTTCATTGCAAATATAATTTCCCCCAGACAAAAACACATATCCAAAACCGACAAGAACACATATATCCAACCTACAAAAAAAACAACTACAAAAACACATATATATTCAACAAATCCAAAAAAATTCTCTGTCCAAGAGAGGAAACGCCAGCCAAGATAACTGTCGAAACTGCTGGTCTGCATGGGCTAGCAGTTAGCTTAGCCTGCCCTGCTTCCGCGTCCTGTCAGACCACACTTGTGTCTTTGTCATTGTTTTTGAGTGGCATCCAGAGTGTGCCCCCGGAGGCGGAGACTAGAAATCCAAGCTGAACTTACCCGTAGTTCTTCCTTGTCACCAACTAAGTCACTGATGGTTCTCAAATGATGACACTGGTGCCAGAAGAACAGATTTTGCAACCACGTCCTAGAGACACAAAAGACATTGGCAGCCCTCATCATCAATTCTGCTCCATGCAGGAGGTGTAATTTTTCTTCTATGCTTTAACATTAACTGACAGTGTTTGACCTGAGACATCAACTGGGAACTGGTCAATTTTACTATAAGTCCACTAGCCTTAAAACTGCAAGTGATGAATTAGTTACAGAGTTAGTTACTGAGTTCTACTTGCAAAGAGAAATCTGAGAAAATTCCCATTTCCATACTCGCCAAATTGCTATGGACTTAGTAAAACATCCTTATTGCTCTTGTCAAAGCTGAATTTGCTTCTGCAAACTCTTGACTTGAACACACCACATAACACTAATGCAACCAGTGTGTTTCAGTGTCCCAAGTGGATATAAGAAGCCTTTCATTTTTAATGAGGATCAAGAGTTCAATCCTGGCCACTGTAATGGCATTACATATTCTTTTAATGTTATCCTTGGTTTCCTTAGACATCGTTGTTTTTCTCACACAGTCTGAAGACATGTGTTTCAGGTGAACCGGGGACTCAAATTTGCCAGTAAAGGATAGGTGGGAGTGTGAGTTATTGTGTGCCGGCCCTGACTGTTGAACTGATCAGCGTATGACTCTGACTTCAGCTTACAATACGCAAGGTTGGGCTCCAGCCTCCAGTGACCTTGAATGGATTAACTGGGTAAAGAGAATGGATGGGTAAATGGAAGTGGGAAAAATAAATTGGTTATTTCATTTTAGGCCTTGCAATGAAACCGGGGATTTTAAATGGTTGCTTTCTGTTGTTGGTTTTGTGTACCATGTGTCATGACAGTGGGTACATCCCATTCAGAGACAAAACATTTATTTCCTAAAAGGTTTGGATCAATCATTGAAAGGTTGGTGTTTGTGTGTGTGTCTCATGTTGGGTAGTGGGAACCACTCGTGCAGCGCTGGAAGTGTAAAGTACAACGACACAGATCCATGCTGGGGTCCTGTCACAAGGAAAGATGCTTACAAGGTGTTTCTGGTAAGTAGCAGCCAGTATCGCTTCCGCACCTCGGCACACACTTGTCTCTTCCACTTCCTTCATTTGTAGTCTCCCAGAGAGGGGGTTATCAAAGGTTGTCATGTCACAGACCCCTCACCCCCCCACCCAAATAGAAACACGTTAGGCCACAGGCCTCATTTGATAAACCATGTCCCAGAGGGCATCTTAGTAACACATCCCCTTGTGCGCTCAAGTCCCTGTCCTGGGGACTGAGCATTAAATGTGCCAAGCCTTGTTTTTGTCAGTGTCAGATTCAGCTCAGAGAGCCTTTTCTGTCTTCTCCAAGTCCGTCGTTCACTTACACATCCCCTGATGCCTCACCTCCACAGCTCAGAAGACGTTTGTGTGAGCGTGTGTGTCTGTCCTTGAAGTCTTGCAAAAACTAAACTCCTGTGATTTTCATTCTTGCTTTAACTTTGCAAGGGAACAGTGATTTATGCATTGATCTCCTCCTGTATTATTCCTCTGCCTCACTTCTTTATTCCTCCCTTCTCTCCTTGCTCAGTTCAACAGTGAGCCAGTCTAAAATAATTTTCTTATAAATGAACTTTTTTTCCTCCTTTATCTCATATGGCATAAGCCTCTTGCTGCTTGTAAGCAAATGAAAATAATGCATGTTTGTAATCTGTCAATTTGTTTACATTGCATTTATTTAAGGTTCTCCCGTTTAGTCGTGTGCAAAAAGAAATGACTGCAAAGAGAAGTGGATATTTAACTCTATGGTCTATTTTTACTCATGTAAATATGTATTGCAATATACACAAACAAAGCTTTCAGTGTCTTTAGCATGGATGGTAATGGTTTCTGTGGAAATGGTAAGATACCTCTTTGCAAAGTAGGATGCTGTCATACACTGGCCAGTCCCAGAGCACTTACCAGCTGAGTGTCAATTACTTCTGAAAAAAGTTTTGACTTGTTTGCATATCTTCAGTTCTCTGATCATTAATTTACTTACAATAATTTTGATCTGAAAGCTTTAGTTGCGTTGAAATCAAGCCAAATATTGCCCCATTTTTTGGAGCTGTCCCTGTTTCTCAGTCAAATGCAACCAGAACCGATATCAAGAGAAAGAAGTAAGCTGGAGCTATGGAGGTCAGGCATAGCTCTGCGTATTCAGATGATATACTCTCAATCTACTTTCATTGATCCTGCTTTTGTTTTTTCTTTGGCCACTGCTCGTATCTAAAATAAGTGCCAGAACCATTTTACAGGAGATATTTTTCCTATCATTCCTGCCAAATGTTTGAGGAAAGTGACAAATGGTTAGCAGTTGCATTTCAGGGAAGTAAAATACCGTTGTTTTTTTTTTTGTGTGTTTTGGAGGTTTTTATATCATTCTGTAGCTTCACAGTTGGTGTTCCCTTTATTTTCAAATCTGAAAATTAATATTTTGGTCTTAAGTATGCATGTTTTAGCTTCAAAATGCTATTTTCGGGGGCTCCCCGGTGGCTCACCTGGTAGAACGCGTACCACATAAGGCTAAGTCCTTACCGCAGCGGCCTGGGTTCGACTCCAGCCTGGACCGTTTCCTGCATGTCATCCCCTCTCTCTCCCCTGCATTTCCTGTCTCTGTATACTATCGCTATCAAATAAAAGTGGAAAATGCAAAAAAAAAAAAAAAGCTATTTTTCCAAGTCCTTCTAAAAACTTTGTCCTATGTGACCTGACGTAGGACCCATGCTTAAAGTGGGTCCACACCATTACCAGGCCGGTGTACATCTGTTGTGTGCAGAGTAGGCAGAGTTTGCACACAATTTAAAAGGCGCCTCAGCCGGCACATACTCCAGGTGCTCGCTCGATTCAAGTGGTGAAAGTGGCGTGTACACCTACCTTGACCACATGGCTGGTACAAACATAAGTCTTGATGCCAACAACAATGCAATCTTAAATCGATGAATAAAGTTGGCGTATCTGCTTTTTTATGATTTATAGATATTCAACTTTTTCAATACAAAAGTGTAACAAACTTACACTCAAATAACAGCGTACAATAAAAAGACGGAAGAAAAACAAGACAACAAGAAACATAAAATAACAAAAAAACAAAAACACACACACCACACCACAATATACACCACAATTTACACAGAATAATAATAGAAACACATTCTTGCATTTGCACAATTCAGAAATCTATATGTAGCTCTTGGTCCATCCAGAGTCTGCTCCTCTAACAGATTGCTGTGCCACACTATCCATACAAGTCTTTCTCGGTTATTAATATAGGCTAGAAATGTCTCCCATTTCAGTGCATAATCCTCTGATCTGTTATGCATCCTAATAAGGCAGACGCTCATACGCTGCAACTCTTCCCAGTTCCGTAATCCATTCCTGCATGGATGGTCCCCCTGTTATCTTCCACCCTCTCATTATGATCTGCCGCCCCACCATGATGCTAGTGTGAATCCACTCTGCAACATGCCCCATACAGTGGGTGAGCAGCAGAGGGTCCCCCAACACATAAAGTCTAGGGCTAAAGGTAAAATCAACATTCATAATGCCCTGTTCTCCAAGATTTTTGGAGAACAGGGCATGCCCATAACGCATGTAAAAGAGTACCCACTGACCTCTGGCACCTTCAACAGTCTGCTGTGTCTTTCAGCACTAGTCTATGCAACTTTGCTGGTGTCCAATAGAACCGATTAAGCATTTTGAATTGAAAAATCTGATCCTAATATACCTCGACATTTTCTTGGAGTTCTGAGAAATGCGGTCCCATTCCTTCTCACTGAATGAGAGGTTTAGATCATGTTCGCAGACCAGCCTTAATGCTGATGTCCCTTTATGGACTTGACTAAAGATCATAGAGTAATAATGTGACGCTTCATGACCTAGACCAAATATTTTGATTGTGTTGCTAAGCAAATCTGAGCTAGGTGGCGTCATTCTAGTTGTGCCAAAGGTTTCCACTAGTAAATGCCTAAGTTGTAAGTATCACCAAAACTGTGTCGTGGATAAACTAAAATCTTGGGCTAAGGCAGTGTTTCTCAACCCAGTCCTCAAGGAACCCCTATCCTGCATATTTTCTTTGCAACCCTGAATAGGTACCTGTTTGTAGTTATTCAACCAATCGGCAATGAATTTTGTCAGATGTTGCACACCTTGCATAGTTAAGTGCTGCGAGACGATTGGTCGAGTAAGTACAAGCAGGGCTACCTATGCAGGGTTACAATGAAAATCTGCAGGATAGGGGTTCCTTGAGGACTGGGTTGAGAAACACTGGGCTAAGGGCTCAAAGCATTTTAGGAAGTCTCCCTCATGGAGGTCACCAAGAGTGCAGATCCCTTTGTTATCCCATTCCTTCCAAAAAAATGGAGCTTTACCTATGCATTGTTTGGGGTTCATCCAATTGCCCGATTCTGAGGTCAAGTATGGATTTATGTTAAAAATCTGGGAAGTTTTCTTCCAAACCGCCTGAATGTGAGATATAATAGGGTGGGACCGGAATTCAGGTGACAGCTTGGCCGATACACCAGCGAAGGGGGAAAGAGGGAAGAATCCCATTTTCTCCAGTTCAAATCAGGGGGGTACCCTTTCTGGAGGTAGCGACCACTGAGTCAAATGTCTCAAGCTGAAGGCATAGTGATAGGGGCGTCCGGTTAGTGTAGTGGTCTATTCTGTTGCCTACCAACCCGGGGATCGCCTGTCTGAATCCCCGTGTTACCTCCGGCTTGGTCAGGCGTCCCTACAGACACAATAGGCCATGTCTGCGGGTGGGTAGCCAAATGTGGGTATGTGTCCTGGTCGTTGCACTAGCGCCTCCTCTTGTCGGTTGGTGCGCCAGTTCGGGGGGAGGGGGAATAGTGTGATCCTCCCACATGCTACATCCCTCTGGTGAAATTCCTCACTATCAGGTGAAAAGAAGATGTGGCTGACAACTCCACATGTATCGGAGGAGGCATGTGGTAGTCTGCAGCCCTCCCCGGATTGGCAGAGGGGGTGGAGCAGTAACTGGGACGGCTCGGAAGAGAGGGGTGATTGGCCAGGTACAATTGGGGAGAAAACGGCGGGGGGAATCCCCAAAAAATAAATAAATAAACAAAAATAAATAAAGGCATAGTGATACAGAACAAGTTTAGGAAGCCCAAGTCCACCCTCGTTAACTGGTACTTGTAGCTCTTCTAGTTGCAATCTGGCTCTTTTCCTGTTCCATAGAAGGTTATTGCAAATCTTACCAAATTGTTTGAAGTATTTCCTAGGTATGCATAATGACAGTGACTGCAGGAGATAATTCACCTTTGAGATACAGTTCATTTTTAACATATTTACCTTGCCCCACAGAGACAGAAACCGGGGGCGGTCAAAGTTTACCCTTATTACATCATTTATTTGTTGAGGAAAGAGGATTCCTGAATACCTCATGCCTTCCGAAGGCCACTGAAATGCCCCGTCTTGGAAAAGGGTCCTGTGGCAGTACACTGTCAAGGGGGAGCCTCCGATTTCGACCAATTAATTTTTATACTCCAAATTACTTTCACCCTTTTTGGAGATGTTTCAGGAATCCTTCAGGAACGGCCTTCTCCCCACACCCATGAGAGGTGCCCTTATCACATTACTTCCAAAACCAGGAAAACCAAACACAAAATGCGAAAATATGCGCCCAATCAGCCTTTTAATTCAGATACAAACATACTTTGCAAAGTTTATACAAGAAGGTTGGAGGGCCTGCTTCCTCGGGTGGTGGAAGAGGACCAAAATTGATTTATCCAAGTAAGACAGGGCTTTCACAATGTCAGAAGAGTGCTCAATGTCTTACACAGCCAGAGAGGGGTGAAGGACACCGCTCTACTCTCACTTGACACAGAGAAGGCGTTCGACTGTGTCGAATAGCCTTATCTGTTTGAGGTGCTCACACGCTTTGGCTTCGGAGATACATTTTGCAAATGGGTTAGATTACTATGTACTGGGCTTACTGCAGAAGTCTTGACGAATAGTACGGTCTCTAAAACTTTTAATATCTCTAGAAGTTGCCCGCAAGGAAGTCGTTTATCACCACTGTGATTTATTATAGCAATAGAACAATTTGCTATAGCGGTGAGGATGCATAATGACATTAACGGAATTCGAGAAGGTCATTTAAACATAAAAAGCACTTTTTGCCGATGACATAATTTTGTTCATGAAAAATCTAAACAGTTCTGTCCCTGCACTCCTAGATCTTATTGAAACATTTGGAAAAATATCTGGATGATTCAAAATCATCTATAATGTTATTGAATGAAACAGAGAGGAAAAATAGCCATGTTTATGCTTCTACTTTCAACCTAACAGATAATTTTACATATCTGGGTATAAAAATCGTCCCTGAGGTGAATAATATTGCTCAGATAAATTATGACCCAATTCTGGAAGCTACGACCTTATCAGTAGAACGTTGGACATCTTTACCTCTTTCTATGATTGGCAGGATAAATAAAAAAATGAACCTACTCCCTAAATTTATCTTATCTATTCCAGAATATCCCCCTACCCCCTCCCCCATCTTTGTTTACTAGAATTAAAAAAATTGTTTGCCAACTTTATTTGGAAAAATAAACATCCCAGATTAGTTCTGTCTTTATTATACCATATGAATGAGGAGGTCTTAAATGCCCAAACATCCAATTGTATTACTGGGCAGCTCAACTGCGGTCCATGTTTTATTTTTCATCTGAAAGCCCTCCTGCTTGGATGGATTTGGAATCCAGTTCTATTTCGCCAAGCTTACCAATGCACTTGTATTTGTATTCAGTAGATCGCAAATATTTGAGAAAACATACAGACAAACCTATTATATTGAACATGATGAACATTTGGTTTGACATTTGTAAATATTTAAATATTAACCCTTCCTGGTCACACTTCAGTCCTATTTGGGGTAATGCCAACTTTAAACCAGGAAAGAGTGATCCAGGATTTCAAATATGGGCTGAAAAAGGGTTAAGGAAAGTGCAAGATATGTACAGAAGATGAAGTACTTATGTCCTCTGTAGAAATATCAACCAAATATGACATTTCAAAGAATATTTTTTTCAGATATATTCAACTTATGAGCTTTATATCTGTGTCTCAAAACCACTCATTAGAGATACCTGCTATTTCCTCAAAATAGGTAGCAATCATAGGACACTGTTATGATAAAGGTTTAATTTAATCTTTGTATGACTTGTTTGTATCTGGGTCTGATGAAACCTCAGAATCCAAACTGAGTTTATGGAAGGAATATGTAGATGAGGAAATAACCTTAGAAGACTGGAGTGAGGCATGTAAGAAGGCTCAGAGGCAGGCAATCAACAGTAGCCTGAAACTTACACAGTATAAATGACTGATGTGTGCATGCATGACTCCTGTTAAATTGCATAAGTTTAATGATAACATTCCCGATACTTGTATATCAAGTGTAACGAGGCAAGAAAGACACTGTATGGGAATGTGTGAACGTGAAATCCTTTTGGCAGGATATTATTAATATGATTAATCAAATTTTATCAAAGAAATTACCACTGGATTATAAGCTTTTTATTCTGGGTATATATCCGACCAACCCACACATACAAAGCAAAGAGTTAAGTTTTGTAGACGTGTATATTACAAGCCAAACGTATAATTGCTCTTTATTGGAAAAAATTTGATGGGCTGAGAATTGAAATGTGTATTAAAGAAATGGCATCAAAAATGTCAATGGAAAAGACAACATATATTGTTAGACGTAAGCAAAATGGTTTTGATGATATCTGGAGACCTTCTATGTACTTCTTAAGACATGAAGTTAATGTTGGTAACCTGCTTCAGCAAGAAAAGGCTCTGAGGGAGTAGGGTGGTATTGTGATGTTGTGCATTGATTTTAGAAACACCCTTTTTGTTTTATTATCATTTTGTTTTTGTTTTTTTAATTATTTGTCTAATCAGTTGATAGGGATGGGGCGAGTGGAGAGAAAACGGTGGAAATGTTTGCTGTTTTTATATAATTGTTAGTCACTGTATAATGTTCTGATTTGCAAACTGAAAATCAGTAAAAAATATATTTAAAAAAAATTAACCCCATGAGTTTAGAGAAGGCATCAACAGACTCAAGGAGAGATGACACTGATTTTACTGGGTCTGACATAAATAAAAGTATGCCATCCGCATAAACCATAATTTTATGTACTGGCTCCCCAGTCATTTCCCCCGGAAAACTAGGATTTTTGTGAATAGCAGCAGCGAGCGATTCCAGAGCCAAACAGAATAATGCTGGCGAAAGGCTTGAACCCTGACGAGTCTCCTTAGTGAAAAATAGGGAGAAATTAAATCATTTGTCTGAACTGCCGCTTCTGGTTGATTATAGACTATTTGTATCCAACTTGAAAAAACCTGACCAAAACCAAAGGATGTGAGTGAGAAACAGGTATCTCCACTCCACCCGATCAAACACCTTTTCAGCGTCGAGTGAAATGGCAGCGATTGGGGAGTCCCTATTGCAGACTGACCACATTACATTTAGCAAGCATCTGATATGATCAGAAGAGTTCTTCTGGCGAACAAACCCCACTTGGTCTGGGTGTACCAATGAAGTGATCACTCTGTTGAGTCTGTTCCCCAGAATCTTAGACAGAATCTGACAGTCCGTTGATGTCAACGAGATAGGACGTAAGCTCCTGCAATCACTTGGATCTTTGCCTGGTTTAAGTATCAGAATGATAATTGCCTGTGATAGTGATTGTGGCAGTTTGCCCACTTCAAAGGATTCATCAAACATTTGTTGCATAAGTGGCATCAATTCCTCTACATAGCATTTATAAAATTCTGCATTAAAGCCATTCTGGCCTGGGGATTTATCTTATGGCAATGCTCTTATAACTTCAATTATCTCTTCCCTAGAGATTCGTGAGTCAAGCGATTCACGTTGTTGATCCTCTAGCCTAGGTAGGTTCAGGCCATCAAGAAATTAGTTTATTTCCATTTCTGTTGAAGTATTTGCTGACGTATAAAGATTTATGTAGAACTCCCTGAATGTGTTATTTATGACACTTGGTTTAGTCATAAGGCTCCCCCCTTGGTCCCGCACAGCCGCAATAGTTGAAGAGGATTCCTTCTGTTTAATATATCTCGCTAACAACGTCCCTGCTTTGTCTCTAGTCTAGTCAGTTAAGGCAAAATGGCTGCAAAAAGTCATTCACATTTGAGCCTATGTTTTTCTGTTAATTTAGAGTCCAATAAAGAAAAAAATGCAAGGAGCCCAAAATTTTAGGTGGGGGAAGTCTCTGAAATGGCCACGCCCACTTTTTAGGCCTGGAAATCAGTATCTCGGCTCCTGAATGTCGCAGAGAGCTGATCATGGGCTCAAAAGAAGCAGAAGCACCACATTTATATAAGCATTATGAACAAACATATACCCCAAAACCTTTACTTTTTCAGATATTTTAAGAAAACTAATTTTTACTGGTCACGTTTCACGTATCAGCTCCTGAAGGTTGTAAAAAGCTATATTTGACATGAATCTCATTCGCTGCCTATGTTATAAAGCATGAAGCACAATACACACACGAATCATGAGTTTAGAAAATATCTTAGTTGTCTGTGGTTCTTCTTATCACTTGGGATGTAATGCCGCCTCTGACCACAATTACAAATTGGCGCTGTTTGTTTATCAAGTGGTTGATTCTACAGGAAAGGAAGCAGAAGTGCACATGTTTCAGTAAAGCTAGTTTACTGTAAACATTTGCCAAAATATGACATGCATGCCTCATCTGGCCTTCATATCAGTGAGTTATGTTTCACTACTGGAACAATGTTGTTGACACAATCAAGAAGGTTCTTATCTTCATAAGATCCTTTCGAGAGGCAAACTTCATCATGATGATCAGTGCACTTGAGCAGCTCATTCCTCTTTTCTTTGCACTTGATCATACACACTATGCCAGATGGGCATCAGTGTTTCTTCAGGATCTCAAAGAGCTCAAATGGAGACACCCATACTTGTTCAAGGAATTTCTTTCAGGCTCTTTCACAGTAAACACCAGAGACAACCCATTCTCAAAGATTGCATGTGATCAAAAGCAGGAACATAACATAAAGGTCATCAAGTCTGACACTGGATATGTCGATATCATCAATCGGGAAGATCAAGAGTTCTTCAGGAAACTCGAACTTGCGCTACCCGAAATCCAGCGCTACCTAGATGAGGTCGAAGGTCAAGATCCATCACACGGGCACAAAGAAATGCTGGATTCCTTCAAGGAAACATTTTCAAGCCACACACTCAAGGTGTACCAGGGTATCCTTACCAACCCGTTCGATGAAGCTCAGTTCATGAGGTTGAACTCATCCATTCCCTTCCCAGATGTCATAAGTAAAGACTCCAGTTTTGTCTTTACAGTCGGCAAAACTCAGCATGACCAGTTTGTGCAGGAGCGAATTGTATTAAGTAAGAAGGATGTCAATGCAACCATCTCACGAAATGCCCTGAAACTCCCAAGTTCATGTGCAAAAGTCCAACTCGCTAGCCCTGCAATCAAGCCACCCAAAGGAACCTTTGCAAAGCTGAAGGAGGCCTGCAGATCAAGAGAAGAAGAGACAAGGAAGTTATTTGGTGGTGAATTCACAGGTGAAACTAATTGATATAAAGTCAGTTATTCAAATATTTTAGATGTTACTTAAGTCTTACCAGATTTTTAATACAGTGATATTCATTGATTCAATTTCACATTCAAGTTAATTGATTTGACAGTAAGCCCAAGAGTTACACTTAGCTTAACTATTCATTTCAATTTCAGGTTTACCCGACGCCTTGTCAACAAAGGATGGAGATATTTATCATAGCCAAAAGTCTCAAATTCTTAAGGACATCGGTGTACAAGTTCAATCTACATCCTCAGAAGGACTTGTGATAGATTTGTCTGTGCAAGTACGAATCATGGCAAAGTCTCTCACCAAAGGCATGACATTCCAAGACTTTGTAATCAAAGTGTTGAACAGCATTGCCAGGATCGGTCATGAGAAGAAAGCCAATCGTATTGACATTGTGGCTGACCTCTACCAGAATATGAGTATCAAGACTGCGACTAGGAAGAACCGGGGATCAGCAGGTAGTTCACAGATGGCTTTCAGTGAGAATGACACCATGCCAGAATCTAAGCAATTCTTTGAAGCTTTTCTGTCTAATGTAGACAACAAAGTAGCCCTGAATCTAATGTTCGCCAGGATTGCTCAGGCACAAGCGTGGAACTGGGACAAGGAGTTCAGCATCACCTACGGCAGAAAGGTGCTTGCAAACTTCGGCGAAAGCTTCGAGATCCAGCTTTATGACAGCATAGATATGCTTGAGGAGGCTGACAACCGCATCGTTTGCCATGTGATGCACATGCTAAACAAGGGGATCAAGTCAGTTACAGTTAGAACAGTCGACTCCGATGTGGTAGTCATCCTACTAGGGTTCACTACACAGTTCCTATCAGTATGTAATGACTTGCAACTTATAGTTGACTTTGCAGTTCCTGGCAAACGCCAATTCTACTCAATCACAGAAGCACACAAGAAGCTTGGTGGAGATGTGGCCGATGCCATGCCTGTGTTCCATTCTTTTAGTGGCTGTGATTCTGTGAGCGCCTTCTTTGGCCACTCAAAGACTGCTCAATACAAAGCCTGGATAAACCACAGTAAGTCCACAGATCACTGCTGCTTTGAGAGGACTAAGTTGCTGCCCTAGTATCGAGACAGTTAAGGAAAGCATGGACGTTATTGAGCCCTGGGTAATGAGCTGGTACAACAAGACTGGACTGTACAACTGTGTCAGTATAGATGAGCTCAGATTCCAGCTGTTCAAGCACTCAGTTAATGATGAGCTGAGAGACCTTCCCCCAAGTCAGGATGCGCTTCTACAGCATCTGTTGAGAGCTACATTCCAGGCAGGATGGCTGTGGGGAAACAGCCTGCTACAACTCCCTTGTCCCCCTGTCATTGAATGGGGTTGGACTACCGAAGGAGAGGAACTCTTCGTCAAGTGGAGCACAGTTTCCACAAGAGATACATTGTCTCAAGTAACAGGGGTGTGTAGTTGCAGATCTAATAAGTGTACCTCATGTTCTTGTGCTGGCAGAGGGATGAAATGTCTCATTTATTGCAAGTGCCTCAGCAAGTGTTTGAATCCAGTCTGATGGGATGTGTGAGGTTAAAATAAAGATTTTTTTGGACCTCACATGGTTTGCTTTGTTTCTTTGGTGGTTACTGGGTTCCTCCTCTTATAACAAAGAGTCAACTTGAATACTAGCACTCCATGAGTAGATGTAACACTTTTACTCAAACAAACTGTATAGCCTTCTTGCACAGATTTGGCTAAAGTTGATTGCATGCTGCTGATCAATTCAATGGAAAAAAGAACATGTTCATGAATAGCTCAAAACGTGAAGGTTTTAGGGCATACAGTATATTTGTTCAGAGCACTAATATAAATAGTTATTTCCACATCTTTTGAGCCCAATATCAACTCGGGGCAACCTCCGAGAGCTGAGCCTGAGATATAGTCCCAGGGCTAAAAAGTGGGCGTGGCCATGTATGTGACCAGTGAAAATTAGTTTTTTGTAAATACCTGAAAAAGTAAAGGTTTTGGGGTATATGTTTGTTCATAATGCTTATATAAATGTGGTGCTTCTGCTTCTTTTGAGCCCATGATCAGCTCTCTGCGACATTCAGGAGCCGAGATACTGATTTCCAGGCCTAAAAAGTGGGCGTGGCCATTTCAGAGACTTCCCCCACCTAAAATTTTGGGCTCCTTGCATTTTTTTCTTTATTGGACCCTAAATTAACAGAAAAACATTGGCTCAAATGTGAATGACTTTTTGCAGCCTTGACCCCATATTTGCCCTTAACTGACCAGACTACTCCGGACTCAAAGCAATTTTGCCTAGCCCTAAACAACAAGAATTCTACCCACTGTGAGAGTAATACATTATATTCATACTTGAGTTGTGTCAAATTTCTCAAATTAGTAGATGTCATATCCTGTTTGAATTCTGTTTCGGCTGTCTGGACCTGTTTTTCTAAGTCAGCAACTTTGGCTATACTAAGTTTCTTCTTATACGAAGCATGCTGAACGATAAAACCTCTTAATACTGCCTTCTTGGCTTCTGACACCACCTCAGCAGAGGGCGCTGATGGGACATTGATCTCCATATAATCCTTAATTTGAGTTCTGAGAGCTTCTTTGAAGACCGGATCTTGTAGCAGAGAGGAATTAAATCGCCATCTATGTGATCTGCTTGTTTCATAGAAAGGTAGTAAATCAAGAGATACATTAGCATGATCAGGGATCAAAATGTTACCTATTGAGCAGGATAGAGTAGAAGAGAGTAGTGTTTTAGCTGTCAGAAACATGTTTATTCTTGAATACATGTTATGCTGATTAGGGTAAAAGGTGTAGTCCCTCCCTGCTGGGTTTACCAACCTCCAAATATCAACTAACCCCAAGATTTCACATACACCTTTTACTGTCTGGGCAGATTTGAGTGGCTTATTGGAGAAGCCACTGCGGTCTAAAACAGGGTCTAAAATGAGGTTGAAATCCCCACCTAGGATAATTGGGTAAGTACTTAATTCCTGGAGTTTACTTTCAAGAGCCACAAAAAAGTCAGGATGATCCCCATTAGGTGCATAAATATTAATGTTTGTCCCTGTATCTCTGCTAGAATAATAACCATTCGTTCCTCAGCATCTGTTACTTCTCTTAAACATTTAAATTGCAAGTGTTCATTAATTAAAATGATCACCCTTCTACTGTTGCTAGATCCAGCAGTAAAAACATGCCCTGCCCAGTCCCTACATATTTTTTTAGACTCTCCAGGAGACAAATTATTTTCCTGCAAATAGACCACATCCAATTTCTTGCTTTTCAAAGTACACATCACTTTCTTCCTCTTGATAGGATGATGGAGCCCATTAATGTTCCAGCTAGTGTAGCACAGCTTATTGACACTGTGACAGGACATATGGAAGAGTAATCCACAATGTTAATGTAAAAGCTACTCCAATGTTTACACTGACTCTTTGTGCTAATGCAACATTCAACAACATACCAGACTTCAACAACATAAAAATGCAACATGTAAGGTACAATCCTTGAGAAACAAAGGATACAGCCCTGTAACAACATAGCTATCAAGTCTCACTCATTGAGACCCCATCTCATGGTCTCATGCATAGGTTCCGAAATCTCATGCATCCTGCGAAATCTCACGCATTCCATCCAGAACTCGTTAGCTGCACACATAGCAAGGGAAAAAGCTCCATAAACATGTTAACGAAATAGCCTATACTTTAGTTTATTACTTGGTTTGATTTGATTTGTTAGTGTCAGAAATTCATGAACAAGGTAAAATCTAATTGGTTGAGCATTACTACATCTAATTGGTTGAGCGTTACTTTAGCCAGTCAGATGCATTCCTTCATTTTGCTCCTCAACGGCGGGCTTACGGCTTGTGCCACTTGATGTTTGCGACAGCTAGCAAAAATGTTGAAATGAAAGTTAAGCGGTGCGCACACATATATAAAACCAAATTCAACAGTGAATGTATAAAATCATCTCCTGAATATGGATGCATTCATCGAGACAAACTGGACGTCTGCAAAATTTTCTGTGACATTTGCTAAAGATCTCTAAGCTGTGCTCACCAAGCACAGACAGATGTTGAACGTCACATAAATGGTGAGGAGCACAGAGAGAAGAAACAAGCCATGGTGGGTATGGCTTTGTTGCAAACCTCCTTTTTACCAAACACTTCACCATTGCAAGAGAAGATTACCAAGGCCAAGGTTTTATTTTCTAATGTTTTCGTGGAACACAATTTACCAATCGCCACAGCAAACCGCATCGGGCCTTTAGTCAGAGCTGCCTTTCCAGACAGTGAAATTGCTAAAGGTTATGCCTCCGCTGTGACAAAGACATCCTGTATAATCAATGATACACTAGCACCACATTTCCTTGCACCTACTATTGCATCAATGAAAGACGGTCCATATTCAATGGGCATGGATGGGAGCAATGACTCTGGTCTCAAAAAAATGAACCCAGTGACTGTACAGCTCTTTGACATAAAGCATCACACTCGAGTCTCGCACGAGTTTTTGAACATGTGCTCTACAAATGCTGGAGATGCTGAGACACTTTACTCCAAAGTCAACAATGTAATGATAGAACATGGCATCCCCTGGAGTAATTGCATTTCTTTTGTAATGGACAACACATCGGTCAACATGGGGTGCCGAAATTCAGTGAAAACTAGGCTTCTGCAGGAAAAGCCAGACATCTGTGTAGTAGGATGCCCTTGTCACATCATTCATAATGCAGCCAAGAAAGGGGGTAGTGAGTTTACTAAGTGCATAGCATTTGATGTTGAAGATTTAGCTATTGATCTGCTTTATTACTTTGACAAGTCAAGTAAGAGGAAGAACGAGTTAGTAGCTACTGCAAATTTTGTGATGTTGAATACAGAGCCGTTCTCAAATACATCTAAACTCGCTGGCTGAGTTTGCAGACTGCGACTGAAAGGGTCCTGAAGCAGTTTCCTGCCCTGAAAAGTTACTTTGCCTCTATGAATGTCCCCGTGCAAAACCCACGATTCAAGAGACTATGTAACAATTTCCAAAATCATGTCTGAAGTGTATCTACTCTTTTACCAAGCTGTATTGCCATCATTCACTGATTTGAACTTATTTTTTTCAACGTGAGGACCCCTGCATTCATGTCATGCATAGTCAGGTGGAAAATATGCCCAAAAAAATTGATGCAGAAATTTATTGATCCTGTGGAATTGTAGAAACATAGCAATGTAATGCACATCGACTGCAGTAAGGTCAAGCCAAACAAGCAGATATTCATTGGTTTTACAACTGAGTGCAAGCTGCGAAATCTGATTGAAAATTGTGACGTCGGTGACACAGATGTCAGTAAGTTCTACAGTGCCGTGACGATACGTGATCTTTTTCTACGTGACAACTGTGGAATATCTCAAGGCAAACTTTCCGCTAGGTGGTGAGCTATTGTCACACGCTCAATTCACTGACTTTAAATCACCGGGGCTTACATGGTTTTGAGAGTGTGCAGTTCATCACACACAAATTCAAGATGCATCTCCAGTGGGATGACAGCATCATTGACAAGCTGTGGGAAGAAATTATGGTCAAAGTTTGCAAAAAGAGGAAATTCCACAGCATGTATGCGGAATGAAGCAGAAATCAAGCTGGAGACTAAAGATGGTAGCGCCACCACAGTGTACCATCGGATGCATGTGGTATGGGCTTTTCTATTGCAAGTAAAGGTGCCAGGATCAGCTATTAATCGATTTGATCGTGTATCGCAATTAGCACACTTGTTGCTTGTGATTCCTCACAGCAAAGCGAACGAGGAGAGACTTTTCAGTCTACTAGTCCGTAAAAACAAAACTGACTGCAGAGCCAGCCTTGACATAGACAGAACTCTCAGCTCAGTGATTAAGGTCAAGGTCAACAACGAGGAGCTCTGTTTTAAATTCGCACTCGATTGAGAACTTCTAAAAAAAGGCTAAGAAGGTGACCTGGGAATATAATAACACAAAAAGCTCGACCACAGCGATAGTATCCACTTCAGCGTCCACGCAGCCCTCCTTATTATAGATCATGTAAGTAACTCAGCTTTATTATTCTGCTGCTATAGCTTATTTACTTGGCCATTGTATGTTGTGCAGCACGAAGGCCACCTTGCGGTCATATGCCGGTACTGCGCGTTGTGGTTTTACTGTGTGCATGCTCTGTCTATGATGCAGTTTTCTCTGAATGTACGGACTGTTCTTATTGTCTAAATTTTTGTGTAGTATATGTTAATAAAAAATACATAATAATAATTGTATTCTTCGTTTTTTGTTAATAAAACAAACAAACAATCAAACCAATAAATAAATAATTATTGTATTCTTTGTTTTTGACCGTCCTGTCTGTCTGGCCGTCAGCAAATCCTCATGCATTGGAATTCTACAAACTTGAGAGCTATGTAACAAGGCAGCGCCATGCTTGTCTGCCAGAGCTAGCTCGGTACTAGCTAACTCTTACCGTTTCACTTGAAGTCTAGTTTCAGGCTTCGCTGGAGTCGAATTCTTCGCATTGTCTGCCATCCGTTTAACTAGCACTTATAATTCTCACCAAACATACACAAACCGATCCATGAAGACAGTAATATAAGGATAATGATTGCATGTTGCGCGGAGCTTCTCCTCTAGGTAGCCAACTCCATCAATGCATCACAAGGCTCTGGTGTATCTGCTTAATGCATTGCATCTCTGTGGCATCGTCAACGATTGACACAATAAACCTTGATCACGCTTGACAGAGCCATGCTTTTTTTTTCTCTCTCTCTTTTTCTCCCAATTGTATATGGCCAATTACCCCACGGACATGGCCAGTTGTGTCTCTAGAGATGCCCGACCAAGCTAGAGGTAACACAGGGATTCGAACCAGCGATCCCCATGTTGGTTGGCAACGGGATAGACCACCACGCCACCTGGACGCCCATTGAGCCATGCTTTGTATAAGGTGATGCCTCCTCCCGCTGGCAATGTTTTCCCCTCCATTTAAAAGATATGCTCTTCCCTCGCTGCTTGTCGTCTCTTCTCGCCGGATTTTGCCCTGACTGTAGGAAAAGAAGCACATGAACTGCATGTGTGTGTGGGGGGGGGCATCAGCACTAATCCATGTCACAGCTTTTTGCTAATGGCTGAGTAGGTGTTTCCATTTGAACAACCCAGAAAAGAATGCAATTGACGTCACCCTTTAAAGAAGTCTCTTTGTTTGTTTCTCTCTTTTTTTGCTTGTAGGCACTTGAAATGTTTGTTTATTATTTATTAATTTTAAAGGGGAGTAGTTTTCTTTCTTTTTTCTTTTTTTTTTTGCCTCCCCAAAATCTTATTAGATTTCATTCCCCCGGTGAACTGCCTTTAGATAAATCATGAATCATTGAAGTTTGATTAAACATTCATCAATTTCTGTTAGCATATAGCTGGTGGAATGTCCTCCACAGCTCTGCCCCTCCCTTTGTCTTTCCCTACATTTAGGTTAAATGCTCTGTCCCCAGAGACACTGCCCAAACTCTGAATAATAAGTCTAAATAATTGACTTTCTTTTCAGCCAGCAGCTTTGCCCAACCGTGTCCAAGGAGTTATCACAATCTCCCTCCCCATCCAAGATTAACCAATGTCTCCTTTGTATGCCCAGGCTGCCGCAGTGTGAGGCCTAGCTTCAAGGGCAAGGTGCCCTTCCTCCAGAACGTTGACCCAAGTGTTCATTTTTGTGCAGCAGGCTATTCTCAACCAGGTCCCCGAGAGTCAATTTTTTTTTTAACTGCACAACAGTTGAAATAAATAAATAGTTGGTTTGACAGAAAGGCCGTTCCTGTTCTCCACGCTGGAGTTTGAGATTGCCATTTGGAGTCATTTGTCTCAGCATTATGCATCACAATTTTCTCCTGCTGCTATTACCAATGATAATGTCTCTGCCTGAAACTGGATCAAGATAATAAAATGATGAGCGATGCTAATTCTAATTCCTCCCCATAACAGCAAGTAAAACAAATAAAACATTTTGGATTGATGTAATTAGGTGTGTGTTGTGTAGAATTTAAACAAGTCTAATTTTTTATCCAACTCATTGTGTTTCTGAAATGCGCTATTACAGACTGGGCAGCAATAACGAAGAGGCTAGAGAAGCAGCCTTGTAATTTTTTTTGGAGGGGGGGCTGGATTTTCTCCCCAGTTGTACCTGTCCAATTACCCGCTGCTCCATCCCCTCTGCCGATCTGGGGAGGGCTGCAAACTACCACATGCCTCCTTTGATACATGTGGAGGCACCAGCTGCTTCTTTTCACCTGACAGTGAGGAGTTTCACCAGGGGGACGTGGCACATGGGAGGATCACGCTATTCCCCCACCCCCATTCCCCCGCTCCCCTGAACAGATGCCCTGACTGATCAAAGGAGGCACTCAATTTGTAAAGAGAGATCAGAGAAACTGGTGTTTCATGGCATCATATAAACGTATGTTATGCCATTGAATATTTTATTGGCAATATTCCACAATCTACTATTATACATTGGTGGAAGTAATGTGTTTTTCTATTACATTCTATTGAACAATTTATATTCTGACTTCATCAACTAACTGGATCCAATCTCAGACTCTCCTTAGCATCATGATTAGACATATTGCCAGTCCACATATATTCATATTGTGGATTCTCTCTTCATAGGATTAGAGGCATTGTTGTGGATGTAAGGGGCTTTAAGCTATACTATGCTATCATCCCTGTCTAGGACTAAAGACAGGGAGTAAACCAGCAAATATTACAGTCCTAGCCCTTAATTTAGCTAATGGAATAAGTCCATACAATTTGATAGTAGATTGTGATGCAGCACACAGTGTGGCACAGTAGTGATGTGTAGTGTGTAGAATTGACCTACTGGTGTAATGGTGTAGTGTAATCCTTTAGAAAGGGTAAACGTTTAGAAATGTGCTCTCTCTCTGGGCTACCCCATGTCACTGGTGGTTGACACTGGAACCATTTCCTCAGCCATAACAGTTAAGGAGTTTGGAGAATGAAGAGCAGAGAGGCTGAAGATCAGCATGATGATGGCATCATGGCACGCAGCTGTAATCCCTGTGTGGGTGATTGGTGGGGATATATATATATATATATATATATATATATATATATATATATATATATATATATTCAGATAACTGGACCTGTTCTGACAGCATTCTGATACAGACTACAGCAAATAGTAGAGGTGAGGAAAAGATGGGAAATAGGCTTGGCACGAAACTGTTTTGTTTATTATTCAGTAGATGGTGTTCAAACACCTCTGTCAGTACCTTTTTTTAATATTATGTCTTCATTCAGCCTTTTTGGTGCTAGTTGACTGGATATTACTTCCTGCAGATAACTTGAGTCTTGTTCCTTATTTATCAATGCAGAGGCCATATCGAAAGTTAAATGTAGGCTCCATATGTTAATTTTTGTCAGCGGTGTCAGCGGCTTCAGACCCAAAGCTTAATTTTTTATCTTGCCTCTGTCAGCCTAAATTGCTCTCATTAGAGGCCTCAATACTCACTCAGCTCAGAGACTACTAATTGAAATACTAAAATCTGCACATAGGTTAGAGTGATGAACCATAGTTGGCGTTAAATTCAGCTAACAAAAAAGACCTCACAAGCTTTTAACCCAGCTTGATGTTGATTGAGGAGTGCACTTTAAACTCTTTTAAGAAAGAAAGAAAGCTTCTTTATTTTGTCATTGTACAGTTGTTCAGTTACAATGAAATCTGTTCTCTGCATTTAACCCATCCTATTGTATAGGAGCAGTGGGCAGCTTAAGCTTAAGCATGCATTGTTAAACTTCATGCACAGACAAATTACTCTGTAACCAGGTCCAAAGCTGCCTGGTGGGTGGCTCATCTGGTTGCCCTTTTGCTTTATCTATATATTTTTTTTTGGGATCCTCCCCCCCCTTATTCTCCCCAATTGTACTTGGCTAATTACCCCACTCTTCGATCCATCCCGGTTGATGCTCTACCCCCTCTGCCAATCTGGGGAGGGCTGCAGACTACCACATGCCTCCTCCAATACATGTGGAGTCGCCAGCCGCTTCTTTTCACCTGACTGTGAGGAATTTCGCCAGGGGGACGTGGCACATGGGAGGATCATGCTATTCCCCCATGTTCCCCCTCCCCCCTGACCAGGCGCCCCGACCAACCAGAGGAGGCACTAGTGCAGCAACCAGGACACATACCCACATCCAGCTTCCCACCCTCAGACACGGCCAGTTGTGTCTGTCGGCACACCCGAACAAGCCGGAGGTAACGCGAGCTTTATCAATATTGACTATGCCAATAAACAATTTAATTCTATGGCAAAATTGGTGAAATACCTTAAAAACAATTAGCCAAGATTCGATCTGTTGCCGATTGATTCACATGTTCACTGCCCAGGTGGTCTGCATTCTCTTTCTCTTAATTACCAAGAAACATCATCTCAGTACCTTGAACAGTACATCTGACAAGCCAACTACAACCAACTGGAAGCCCTGAAATGGCTTTTTGTACAGATGGGTTGGCATTCTGAACAGTAGTTGTCAGAGAAAGACCTTTGAGACTATTGCATAAATTTCCCTTGAGCACTTGACTTGGTCCCTACACAGCTTTGATTGTAAAGATTAACTTTCACAGAGTGGGTATGTTTTTTCTGGAGACCAGCTGAGCCCCAGCAGAGGGATATCTGATGACTCAATTAAACTTCTGTGTCCGCAATTGTCCCCCCTAGTAAGTTTTTAATCTTAACACCACCATGGGACCTTCATCACGACTTCAGAGCAGTGAATGCTGTAGACTACCCTGTTGAATTACCCCCATAATTTAAATGGCCGATTCATTCTTCTCTTGGTCTGGGGCAAAGTGACAGAAAGCCGATGCAGTATTATAAGCTCAAAACTAGTTTATGTTTATGCTGTGTTGTTCACATTTTATCCTTATGCCAAAGTTTTCATTTGGAGTGTGTCAATTAACTAAACAAATTGCAAGTCACTATCTCATGAGCTTAGGTGCATAACTGTATAACATATAAGTGTTTAACCTTGTTAATTTTACAGTATCCTTTCAAAGTTTTTTTCCCTACTTGTGTCTATCCATTACCCACAAAGTCCATTCTCACACTCGTGACCTATCCTCCAAGAATTCCTTTCATAAAAAGACCTACCCTGTCCCTTTTCACAGAAGTATCACATCTGTTGATTGACGTATTCCATCCATCCATTATCCGAACCGCTTATCCTGCTCTCAGGGTCGCGGGGATGCTGGAGTCTATCCCAGCAGTCATTGGGCGGCAGGCGGGGAGACACCCTGGACAGGCCGCCAGGCCATCACACCCTTATGTCATGATTGATTGATGATCATGATTGATTTATTATTTTTTTAATTTGATATTTGGGCAGTAGTTGTTGGCTTTAACAATTCCTTACAGATTCCTACTTGCATGTTTTTTTTGCCCTAATTTACATATTCATTAATCTCAGAAAATATAATTTTCTAATTTTCTCCTTTCCACCCTTAAGCTATGTAAAAATTTATGATGCATGTATAGCACAAAATAAAGCAGGAATCCTGTTGAGAAGGACTAATTTAAATTGTTCAACTATCCGAGAACAGTTTACCCTCTTATTGAAGAACAACTCTCCGTGAGAGAAGAAGCATTGCATCCTTTTCCTGTCGGTAAAAGTGTGCATATGTCTGTGTAGATTAGTCTGTGACACATGGCTAAAGGAAGCTTTATTAATTAATTAATTTTGTGAAGGTATCCTTTCCCACCCCCAAGACTGCCTGAAATTAACCTTTGGATACAACCCATCCAACCATACCCAATTATTGTACAGGAAACTCATCAAGGTGCCGAAACCTAATTTGTGATTAGGATCTGAACTACTTTGACGTTGCCTTCAGCTGAAACAATGAAATGTTTATCTGACTACTACTACTACTTTCGGCTGCTGCCGTTAGGGGTCACCACAGCAAATCATCCATTTCCATCGCTTCCTGTCCTCTGCATCTTCCTCTGTCACGCCAGCCACCTGCATGTCCTCCCTCACCACATCCATAATCCTCCTCTTTGGCCTTCCTTTTTTCCTGTCCCCTAGCAGCATCCTTCTCCCAATGTACCCAGCATCACTCCTCCACACATGTCCAAGCCATCTCAATCTTGCCTCTCTTGTTTTGTCTCTAAACCATCCAACCTGAGCTGTCCCTCTAATTCAGTTCAATTCAATGTATTTTCATTAAAAACAATGTGCAGGCACAATCTCCAATCATTTCAAGACAAACATAGCAAACACAGTATAAGATATACACACATGAAGACCAAAATCTAAAAATAAGTTAAAAAAGAGCAAGAGTACAAAATATTTAAAAATATCTAGAGACATCCAGTGGATGACCAGGTTCAGGTGGGCAACAGCTTGTGGAAAGAAGCTGTTTTTGAGCCTGGTAGTGCGGGCTCTGAGGCTCTTGCAACGCCTCCCAGAGTGCAGGGGGGAGAACAGTCCATGGTTGGGATGGGTGGGATCTCTGCTGATGCTCAGACCTCGAAGGCAGCGTTTGTGATAAATGTCTTTTATGGCTGGGAGCTGGGTACCGGTGATATGCTGGGCCGCCTTGATGACCCGCTGCAGAGCTTTCTGGTCTACTGAGGTGCAGGTGCCGTACCACACTGAGATGCAGCTGGTCAGGATGCTCTCAATGGTGCAGTGATAGAGGTTGGTGAGAATTTTGGGGGATAGACGGGCGCTCCTCAGCCTCCTCAGGAAATGCAGGCATTGTTGGGCCTTTTTCACAAAGGCCTGGGTGTTTAATGTCCAGGAAAGGTCCTCGCTGATGTGGACTCCAAGGAATTTAAAGCTGGAAACATGCTCCACTTCCACCCCATTGATGGGTAT
This sequence comes from Lampris incognitus, assembly GCF_029633865.1. Taxonomy (NCBI): domain Eukaryota; kingdom Metazoa; phylum Chordata; class Actinopteri; order Lampriformes; family Lampridae; genus Lampris; species Lampris incognitus. The sequence continues at coordinate 43,364,073 of NC_079220.1, read as the reverse complement.
GGGGGAGTGGCTGCAGCTTCTAGACCTCCTGAAGTCCACAATCGGCTCCTTTGTCTTCTGCACATTGAGGACAAGATTGTTGGTAGTACACCATGATGTGAGGTGCTGAATCTCGTCCCTGTAGGCCGTCTCGTCATTGTTGGTGATACGGCCAATGACTGTGGTGTCATCTGCAAACTGAACTATTACATTTGAAGGGTGAGTTGGCAGGCAGTTGTGGGTAAAGAGGGAGAAAAGGAGGGGGCTCAGAACACAGCCTTGAGGGGCACCTGTGCTGAGGGTCAGGGTGGAGGAGGTGTGGTCACCTAACCTAACAGACTGAGGTCTGTTGGTCAGGAAGTCCAGGGTCCAGTTACAGAGGGAGGGGTTGAAGCCAAGGGAGAGGAGTTTGGTAGTTAGTTAGGCGGGGATGATAGTGTTGAAGGCAGAGCTATAATCTATAAACAGCATCCGGATGTATGTGTTGTAAAGTTCAAGGTGGGTAGAGCAAAGTGCAGGGCAGTGGCAATGGCATCTTCAGTAGACCTTTTGGGATGGTGGCGAACTGATGTGGGTCGACTGTGTGTGTGTGTGGGGGGGGATAATGTTTTTGATGTGAGCCAGAACAAGTCTCTCAAAGCACTTCGTGGCAATGGGGGTGAGTGCTATGGGTCGGTAGTCATTTAGACATGGGAATGTTGGTTTCTTGGGGACAGGAATGATAGAGGCGGTCTTAAAGCATTCCGGGACTATGGATTGGGACAGTGAGAGGTTAAATATAGTTGTGAAGACCTCAGCCAGCTGGTCGGCACATTCCTGGAGGACCCAACCCGGTATGCCGTCCAGTCCGGCAGCCTCCGTGTGTTCACTCTGCGCAGTGATTCTCTAACCTCTGCTATAGATAGAGTGAGCACCTGGTTTTCTGGGTGGCTGGGGATTTTTGTGGCCGGGTCAGTATTGTCCTTGTCGAAGCGGGCATAGAAATGATTTAGCTTGTCTGGCAGGGAGGCATCATGGACAGTGGGACCGCTGTTGGAGCTTTTGTAGTCTGTGATAGACTGAATGCCTTGCCACATTCACCAGGGATCGGAGTTATTGTGAAAGTGGTCCTCTATTCATAGGGAATATTTATGTTTGGCTGTTCTGATGCCCTTTTTGAGGTTGGATCTGGCTGCGCTGTAGGCCTCACAGTTACCTGACTTGAACGCTGCATCCCGGACTTTCAGCAGCTGCTGGACCTTACTGGTCATCCAGGGTTTCTGGTTTGGAAAGGTGCATTGATTTTTTTGTTGTGACACTCTCAGTGCAAAAGTTAATGTAGGCTAGTATGGCAGATGTCTGTTCATTAATGTCTATATGGGAGCCATGGGTAGCTGAATGTGCAGAAATACTCCAGTGTGTGTTGTCAAAACAGTCCTGGAGTTCAGAGACTGTTCCTTCTGGCAGTAACAGTGATTGTCTTTACTGTTGGCTTGACCCGTTTTATTAGGAGTTTGTAGGCTGGGACCAGGAACAGGCAGAGTTGGTCAGAATGCCCCAGGTGGGGACAGGGATTAGCTTTGTATGAGTTCTTAATGTTTGTATAGAGATGGTCCAGGGTGTTTTGTCCCCTAGTGGGGCAGGAGACATGGTGATGGAATTTGGGCAATACAGCCCTGAGGTTAGCCTGATTAAAATCACCACCTATGATAAAGACATTGTCCGGGTGTTTGGTCTGTTGTCTGCTGATGGGATGTTGTAGCTGCTTAAGTGCTACTTTAGCGTTAGCATGTTGGGGATGTATACAGCGGTGATGGTAATGGCCGTTAGCTCCCTGGGCAGGTTAAAAAGGCCTGCACTGAATCATAAGGAGATCGAGATCAGCAATATACTTGTTCCTAATGCTGTCCTTCTTCGTCACTCCCAATGAAAATCTTAGCATCTTCAACTCTGCCACCTCCAGCTCTGCCTCCTGTCTTTTCACAGGATGTTCAAATGACTGTAATGTGTAAATTTTATTTGATTTTTTTTAACCAATATTTACCCTGGGTAGTATGCTGAGCATGTGTGCTCTTTTTCAGCAACGCCCTGCTGCACATTCACACTGTTCCACGTTCATACCTGGGAGCTGCCCAGTATACCCACAGTTTTTCACTGGAGGCCACTGAGCAGCTCCACTGGAGCAATTGGTTGGGAGTTTATGTGCCTTGCTCAAGGGCACATCAGCTGTGGGTACTGAAGGAGGGGAGAGTGCCATTCATTTACTCCCCCACCCACATTTTCCTGCTGGTCTGGGGATCCAACTGGTGACCTGTTGATCACAAGTTCGCTTCTGTCACCTTTAGGCCACCCCCCCGGGGATGAAAGGTAATTCATAACACATGGTTAGCTTGAAAACTCATTCCAAAACGGCCTGTGAAGTCCAATTTACAAACTGAAATGCTTGTGAATCCCTGTAACAACAAGTTTTGAAGGCGGCGCACAACTTTCCTTTTTTGTTGATCAGTTATTCAGGTCATGACACTAGCATCATCGAAATTCTATCGCAGTCCAAAACAACTTTCTACAATAGATCTTGTTGCATGCGCAGCAGTCCAGTTAAAAGAATCAAAGAAGGTTGAATCAGTTCATCTGGACACAACGCCCATCGACAGACACGTCTCACCGCTCAACTAAGTGACAGCTTCAGTCTGAAGTTGTCACTTGTGTCCAGATGAACTGATTCAGCCTTCTTGGAACATTCTACAATAGAGTCAGCTTTTCTTTAGCCACCATGTTGTTTGAGCCGTTCACCTGAATTAATCAGGCTTGCAAACGTAAACACACACACACACACACACACACACCAGAAAGAAACCGTTAATAAAATGCTCTTTCAACACATGGAAAACAAAAATATGCTCCCAGATGTGCAATTGCTGAAACCACGGCGTGTCCTCCCATTACTCTGTACCGTGTGAGGAGCAAGTCCTGCCTCTCATCAGATATGTGTGTGGGCTGCATGGCAAGGAGAGCGGGCGTGCTGCTGTGGTCCAGCTGGTAGCCCCAGCAGCGACTCTGCTGGCGAGGGGACGAAACTGCAGGGAGACAACGACGCAGATGGTTTAATAGAGATTAGCGCAGCAGGGAGATGTGTTTGAGCTGAGAACCACACGGGGGGAGTCCACTCCACACAACTGCAGGAGGCTGGTGATCAGAGCCGCAGTGATGAGATGAAACCCAGACCCACGCTTGGGCTACTGATGGTGACTTGGACTCAAGGGGACTTAAAGGTCATAGAGAGATAATTTACAGGCTGCGTATATTTTCTTTTGAGACAGCAAAGGTTAGATAGGCGATACATTTAAGGTACTCCATCCATCCCACTTTGTTACTGATAAGAAACTATAGAAATTATCCATTACAAAGACTGGTTTGTATCAGATAAATTATAAACTAGTTTATCATGCTCTTTTGATGCAGAAATTTGCCTTTCTCCATTTTATTCACCATTGTTTATATAAATTGTGTATCTTTAATATTTTTAGCTGTGCATAGATGTCACATTGCCAAACAAAAGAGGCAGTCATTTGTAGTCAACTAAATCAAATGTCCTTAAGAATATATTTTAACAGTTGGCGTTCCATAATGCTAGTATATAGTATGTTGTCTACTTCCTTTTCCATGAGTAATGATTTCCCACTTCATTCAGTGTCTGCATGCAGAATACATATTTTCTGTGTTGCTCACATACAGCATGGAGCCTAGTCCATGTTATGTTAGATATACTTTGTTCATGCACTAAAGGGAAGTTTCTTGTCTCACTCTCCGGTTATAGCATAGGCTAAAACAGCTGGTGGGGAACCCCTGGAGCTGGGTGGGGATAAGTGTGTTGATTAAGGATTAGGTGTAGTTGCATGTGCTTAATCCCTGTGGTTGGGGGTCAACTTTATTTACCACTCCTAACCCCAATCACAGGTCCTTCAGCTGATGGATTCTTCACCAGTGATTCAAAATTAGTTCTTCCTTTCACAAAGTATATTTCCCAAGTTGTTGCTTTGTAGCTGTATTTGCTTAGACAGATGAATCTAATCAATTTGTCCCTACATTTCTGTAATGACATCCTTGGCTCTGTGTTAGGGTGGACAAAGAATCTACATGCTGAGTTTTTAGGAGAGTTATCCGGCACAAGGACATTTCAGAGTGATATAATGGTCTCGCTTGGCCTGTGGCTGAAGGCACACCAACGTGATTTACATGAAATGAGCTGCAGTCCAGCCCCACATTAAAACTCGGACAGGGTAACAATAGACACATCTACATTCAGCATCATGTGACCTTGAGCTGATTGCATGTTCGGCTGCATCTTTGTGTTTATACAGTTTAGCTTATGGCAGGAGCAACCAGCCAACCGACTCAAAAGGACGACCCTGGTGAGGCTGTGGTGCTCAGTTGTAGCTCCCTCGGGAGGGTGTGTTTCAATGCTGACCACCGACCCGTTATATCCCTCCCCCCCAGTTGTAGAATGAAAAGAGTCCGTAGGTGTCTTTTTCAATTACAGTTTGACGTGTATTCATTAAAGGTGTGCTTACCTGGTGTATTCATTTAAGTTATTTTAGGAATCTGTCATCAGCTTAATATAATAGAAAAGTGTTGTCTACACCGGCGCCACCTGCCCCCCTGTCTGTATGTGTGTATGTGTGTGTGTCTCTCTCCGTCTCTCTCGCTCTCTGTTTATCTCGCTTTGATGATGGGCAGAGAGAAATAGCCATTGTCCTATTAAACCACAGGCAAATTATCATTTCTCATTTCCTCCTCAGATATGTACTGGCCTGGTCATAAATCTTCACTCTGTGCCGTTGCACATTATTGTTATTTTTTTCCCACTTGGGTGTACAACGGTTTCTTTTTTGAGAAATGGGGAAGTATATTACACATTTTAGCTCGGCAAACCTCTTTGAGAATAGCTAGTTCTCTGTCAGAAAGTCATGAAGGCCTGAAGGAAGCAAACGGATGTTCATCATTTGTTCACTCTGACAACTGACATTTATTTTCCTGTTCCGTACAGTTTACTCAGTGCTCAGAATTGTGGTTTGGAAACACAAACAAAATCATTAAACACTAGTTTAATTCTGAGCTACTTGTTTCTAGAATTGCTCCCTAGTTTTGTGGAGTAAAAAAAATTGGTGTTGCACCCCACCACTTTTATTATAAATTTCAATAATCTACTACATATCCATCCATCCTTCCATTATCCAAACTGCTTATGCTGCTCTCTGGGTCGTGGGGATGCTGGAGCCTATCCCAGCAGTCATTGGGTGACAGGTGGGGAGACACCCTGGACAGACCGCCAGTCCAACACAGGGCCGACACATTCACACCAAGAGACAATTTTAATACGGCTGATTCACCTGACCTACATGTCTTTGGACTGTGGGAGGAAACGGGAGCACCCGGAGGAAATCCACACAGACATGCAAACTCCACACAGAGGACGACCCCTAAGGTCGGACTACCCCGGGGCTCGAGCCCACCTTCTTGCTGTGAGGCAACCATGCTAACCTCTGCGCCACCATGCCGCCCCTCTACTACATATTCAACAATTAATTTGAGATGCTTTCATCAGTATAAGACCTTTTATAGCCTACCAGTTGTTGAAGTGCCAAGTTACCCTTAATGACATGGAACATGTGTGGGGGTTTTACTGTCAGGATAAACTAGTAATCCAGTCTTGATTATCTGGTTTTGTTGTAGCCTATGTAAATTTAATGTAAGCGAGTGAGACTACGTACCTCAGTTGTTCATCATTAATCTCTCCTGAGTACAGTCCACCCTGCTCCCTTTGTTTTTACGTGTATTTGTGATACCACTTTGACACTGTTCTGTGTGGAGGATAAAATATCTTTTTTGCACTCCTGGTTTTCTATCCCTATATGTATCCCAGGATTTAAATAGGGTTAATTGTAAATGTGGCATTGGTATTCAAGCAAAGTGAGAGCTTTATGCAGAAAAACTTGTTCAGCTCATTAAATTCACACAGGTGGAACATCCAAAGCTAAATCACTCTGCAGATGACTTACTGGATGTCTGATCACCTTTTGCACATTAATTTTTTCAATAATTGTCCAGCTAAGCTATTAACACTTCTGGTGGGATGCGGTCTTGGCTGATTATTAGTTTGGCCTTGACATCTTCAGATCGTGACTTGATAGAACTGCAGTGAAATAAAAGTTTTGTCTTTTGGCTGTATTTTTATTTGTTCTCCACTTTCATGTCACTACATAATGGAATGCAAATTTGAATTTTGCATAATTAAACCACCCAAGCATTTTCATCTTTAATCAGTAAATAGAAGATTCTGTCCAAAGTGACTTAATATAACTTGCTTTCCACTTCGGGTGCAGAAAGATGGTGGCGCGAACTCACGTTTGCGGCGGCCTCACCCTGTGGGAAGAGGGTGGTGCGAACTTACGTTGTTGGCGGCCTCACCCAGTACCCGTCCATGCAGTGTCTTTGTCCATGTCTGCGTCTTAAGTTTTGTCTTCGTTTGATGGCTGGGAGAGCTGGCTCTGGATCAGCTGGGAGAGCTTGGTCTGCTGTGTCTTGTGGGCCCAGGGACCATGGCCCTGCCCAGAGCTGAGCCCAAAGTGGAAGTACCAAGGGCGGTCTGACAGTACGTGGAAGCGGGGCAGGCTAAGGTAACTGCTAGCCCATGTAGACTGGCAGTTCTGATAACACTGAGGGCGGTCTGGCGGTGGCCTCACCTAGCATTGACTGTGTTTTTGGTGTCGTTGTGTGGAGTGTGGGGAGGTGTGTCGAAGGTGTCTGGCTGGGAGAGCTGGTGTTGGATCGACTGGGAGAGCCTGGTCTGCTGCATCCGGTGGAACCAAGGACCACAGCCCTGCCTGGAGCTGTGCCCGAAGAGGAAATGCCGAGGGTGGTCTGACAAGACACAGAAGCGGTGCAGGCTAAGCTAACTGCTAGCCCATGCAGACCGGCAGTTCCGACAGTCATCCTGGCTGGCGTTTGTTCTCTTGGACAGTATTTTTTTTTTTTGTGGAATATGTTGGATATATGTGTTTTTGTAGTTTTTTAGTTTTTGTAGTTTTGGATATATATGTGTTCTTGTAGTTTGGATATGTGTTTTTGTCTTTGTGTTGCACTGCTGTGGGCTGGGGGAAACGATATTTCGTCTTATTTCACGTATGCAAGTACTTGAATGAAATGACAAAGAAAGTGTTCCTAATGCCTGGTTATAGTTCTGGGGGCATATGTTTGTAATATGTGAGCTCCCTGGTTGGACTGGGACCCCTAACCAGGAAAGTGTTGGTCCCACGCTCTCCACACTGAGCTATAAAATGTATTTTTACTCCATGTAAGATTTATTGACCTATCATAAAATGACTTTCGACTGCACCGGGTCTCAAGACAGGTGGCAAAATATCCCCCTTATCCCGCTCCCCTTTCCACACACTACCTTGCCTTTTCATCTTGACTTCTGTCTACCTTACCCTCATTACAGCCCTATCTTTAATTGCACAGAGAGATGCCGGTCTCAGGGGTCACATACCTAATTAACAGCAGAAGTGTCTGCGTTAGGTGATTTTCACTTCCATCGAGAGAAGACTGGACCAAAAGAGGTGCATTACAACTAAAGCTTTAGTTACATTTGCTGTTTTGAACAGGTTTTCTTTCAAATGCGATTGTGAAGATTAAGTTTTATGAGTTCACATCACTAAGTGCCTATACTTTTGGGGAAAAAGTAATGCATATCATGCCTCTCACGTGACTTTTTTATTGAATCTGTGACCTCATAACTTGTAGAATATGTCCCAGCTTATGTCGAATTCTGCTTACAACTGAAGCCTGAGAAACTTCTACAGTATCGTTTAATTTCACTGATCCTAATTATAGTTGAAATCACAGATTTTTGCACATCCAGATATGTTGAGTTCTCCTATGATAAAAATCATTCAGAGTAAAATGTTAGTCAGAATCTATGAGGCTTTCACATATTGGACATGAGCGGTGAAGTCATTAACCATAAGCCATGAGTTGTCAAAATGACATAGTTAAACAGGATGAAAGCCATCTTCCAGTGCCCTAATCTACGTGTTAGAATTTCCAGGCTCCTCTGATAAGTGATAATCATGAAAAGGGATGTATAGGTACCTTCCTGAGTTGCATTCCCAGTAAAATAAGGTTCACCTGTGTGTTGGGGAAATTGGAGCCATGGGGAAGGGCACCTGCGCTTGTTTCTCTTCACTAGAGGCAGCTGTTGCCTCCGTTTTTGGGTCTATAAACTGGTAATTAATGGGGAAACTGAAATATTACTCTCTTCTGCGTTGATCATCAGTTTAGAAACCTCAACGCAATAGCCAGAATTACTGAAATCATTTTCTTAGGCAGAGAAACAAATCAGTCCTTAGTGCACAATATTACAGGGCCCTTGTGGCCCAATTTTGCTACCTTAATGTCTTAAAATGTCAGCCAGTGTTGGATTGCACTCCTATGATCTCTGACCAGATGAACTGGCCTCTACCCAGCAGTGTATAATATGAAGTTGGCCATGTGCACATTGGCTTCCTGAGGACTGCTCCCTCTGCTGACTCCTGAATCTATGTGTCTGTTGAGGGAGATGGTGTTATTTATTCATATTTATTGGTTTTGTGTGTATGTGTTTGTAGGTGTCTCTCTCTCTCTCTTCCTGTCGCTCTCTCTCTCTCCCTCTCTCCGTGTCTCCCTCTCTCTGGCTCTCTCTCTCTCTCTCTCTCTGGCTCTCTCTCTCTCTCTCTCTCTCTCTCTCTCTCTCTCTCTGTCTCTCTGTCTCTCTGTATGTCTCAGTCTGTGTGTGTCTCTCTCTCTGTGTCTCTCTGTGTGTCTCAGTCTGTCTTGCCCTCTGTCTCGCTTTCTTGCTCTCGTTCTGTGTGTGTGTGTCTCTCTCTGTGTGTCTCTTTCTGTCTCCCTGTCTCTCTGTGTCTCCCTCTCTCCCTCCCTCTGGAAGCTAAATTCACACCTATGCAGTGGTTTCCTGGGGGGCGCAACGGGAAGAGAGTTGTGTCCAGAGCCGACAGAGGAGAGATGTGACAGCCATGAGCTGAAGGCTATCAGATTAATTTCTGGTAGCCGTTGCTCTCTTCTCTGTCTTTGTTTGTCCCATTCATAATTATTCTAAAACACAAAAAGAAAGTGAAGGTGAGAATAAGTCTTGACCCTACATCACTGTTATGAATATTAACAGTAACTTTCTCAAACAGTCCAACAATTAGTTCCTACTTCTCAGCATCCCAGGTGAGTTTTCTCGAAAAGGCTGAAATTTATCTATTTATTTATTTAGTTTTTTTTTTTTTTTGAGCGCTTCAGTACTGACACGCAACCTAAGTGATTTTAATGAAATACCCCACATGGGCTTCTCTGTAATCACCCTTGGGACTGTGGCAACTTCAGTCATCATTCAATTAACTGGGGAAATGCTAAATTGGAGGAATTTTCAGTAAAGATGGTTAAAACATAGGTTATTTTAGGTCATAGTTGCTCTCTAAAAAATAGAACTTAGGCTGACATTGTTGGTTTCGGATAAGCACAATGTTCAGAAAGCAGGGTATCTTTATCATAAGCATATTGAATGTGTAAAAGGAATACTGTGTCACTCAACCGAGACCTTATTTGTTTGACCTTATTTGACTTATTCAGACTTGAAACAAGGCTGTATATTTTTTTATTTCTGAATTATAGCCAGGTCTGTATGTTGGTATGTTTGTAAATGATGTGATGTATTCATGCATCCTTTTTTGAAATATTTCATCTTTACAAAATCTTGGTTGCTTGATAATAATGTGAGTCAATGATTAATAGAGTTGAGGATGGCCTCTCTTTCATCCTGACGCATGCATACATGCAAAGTATACAATGATAGCTCCAAGGCACACTGTCCCCTCCCCTTAGCAGGGCTGCAGATGAACTTTTCCACTGGTAGCACTGGTGCGACCAACTTTCTCAGTTGTTCGCACCAGCACGTGATTTGGTCACACCTTTTTTTCTTTTTTCCTTTTTTGGTACAGCATAGTATTAATAAATGACCGTGCATGCTGATGAATTAATTTGCATAGTGGTGCGATTACTAACCTGTACGCCATCAGCTGGTGGTTTTTTTACTTTTATTTTATGCGAATTCAATAAAAGCACTAGCTGATCTCCGTGCCCCTGGTGTAATTACTGACAAAACAGCGGAAGCATTGTGAGCTGTGCCGTCTAAAATGCTGCCCAATCTGGTGTTGCGACCATGTGAAATTTTAACACACACTATCAATATATGCGACCATTGTGGTAACAGTCTGGAGCCCTATAATGATGATCTATAACTGGAATCAGAATCAGAAACACTTTATTTGTCATTTCATTTCATTTCATTTTATGCACTTGCGCACATGAAATGAAACAAAATATCGTTTCCCCTTGCCCACAGCAGTACAACACAAAGACGAAAGCACATATCCAAACACTACAAGAACACACATATCCAAACTCCAAACTAACACACACATCAAAACCAAACAAAAAAAAATCACTGTCCAAGGGAACGAACACCAGCCAGGAGGACCGTCAGAACCACCGTTCCGCATGGGCCAGCAGCCAGCCCAGCCTGCCCTGCTTTTGCATCCTGCCAGACCACTCCCGGCGCCCCCCCCCCCCCGGGCGCAGCTCCAGGCAGGGCCGGGGTCCCCAGGCCCACCGGACGAAGCAGACCAAGCTCTCCCAGCCGATCCAGCGCCGGCTCTCCCAGCCATCAAACGAAGACAAAACTTAGACGTGGAGAAAGGCACTGCATGGACGGTACTGGGTGAGGCAAATGTGAATTCGCGCCTTCATCTTCGTGCACGACTCTGGGTGAGGCCGCCGCAAACGCGAATTCATGCAGCCATCTTCCCACACCGGAAGCGGAAGTGGCACTTGGTTAATAACTACTTGGTTACAGTTGTAGTAGAAACAATCAAAAACAGTATTGGCATTAGCTAACGTAACCAAATCTTGCGTTTAAATGTGTGAGATTGTCAAAACGATTTTTTTTTTTTTTGTGTGGATTTTTCTCCCCAATTGTACTTGGGCAATCACCCCACTGTTCTGAGCTGTCCCGGTTGCTGCTCCACCCCCTCTGCTGATTTGGGGAGGGCTGTAGACTACCTACCACATGCCTCCTCCGATACATGGGAAGTCGCCAGCTGCTTCTTTTCAACTGACAATGAGGAGTTTCGCCAGGGGGGTGTAGGGCATGGGAGGACCATGCTATTCCCTCCAGTTCCCTCTCCTCCCCGAACAGGCGCCCCGACAGACCAGAGGAGGCACAAGTGCAGTGACCAGGACACATACCTACATCTGGCTTCCCACCTGCAGAAAACGCCAATTGTGTCTGTAGGGACGCCCGACTAAGCTGGAGGTAACACGGGGATTCAAACCGGCGATCCCCATGTTGGTAGGCAACGGAATATACCGCTACGCTACCTGGACGCCCGAAATTGTTGTTTCCCCCCAAAATGTCCATTAATTGCATAATTGCACCGGGGCTGCCTTTGGGGGGAAAAAATCCCTCGCACCTTGAAAAAGATGGTCTCAAAATGTGACCAATCAGTCATAGTCTGGAGCCCTGCTTAGTAAATCCTCCCGATCCTCATTCTAAACATAAGCATCTTTTCATCTTCTTACTTAGCCCCTTGCTCTGAAACAACAGCAACAAATAAACAAACAAAGAACCCACCAACACAAATGTCACTTGTTCACTTGACTTGCTACAGTTATTATGCGGGCTTTTTTGTGCCACCTGGGCTTTTATGACCTATTGTAGACTATTTGTAATATATACTGCCACATTTAGAATACCCTCAAGTCTTTTATCATACAGCTGACAACCAAGGCAATGAACTGGCCCATTATATTCAGTGTTATATTGCTCTCTTCATATGAAGTGGCTGAAGTAGTGTTTGACTCTATGTTGCTTCTGTCACACATTTTAATTCACTTAGCATTGTTAAAGCCAACGTTGTCCACCCCTGGACTTAGCAGAGATTCCCTGATCCCTGTTACTGATGTGAATGAATTCTGCTCAAGACACATTGTCTCTTAACATCCCATTAATTACACTCTCCATTCCTCACCTAATGCAGTCAACTTGGCCCTGATTGGGGGGGGGGGGAGCAAATTCCAGTCCAATTCCACTATAGACCACTCTGTTTACTTCTGTCCTTTTCTCAGAAGTAAGAGCCACCCTACTTTTTTTTCTTTCTTTTTTTTTCTTCAAGGCAATGTGACAGTATGGAATTGGACACTCATGGTGGCAGGCCTGTTCAGATCGCGGTACTGTTGCCCAATGGTTAGCAGTGTTGCCTCACAGCAAGAGGGTCCTGGGTTCGAACCCTAGGCTGTCCCAGGTGCTTTCTGTGTGGAGTTTACATGTTCTCCCCGTGTCTGCGTGGGTTTCTCCCACCATCAAAACGACATGCATTAGGGTTAATACTCCTGCCTGTGCCCCTGACCAAAGCAATAGGAAAAAGAACTGGAGTTGGTCCCCAGACGTTACACCACAGCTGCCCACAGCTCCTATACAATAAGACGGTTAACCTGTCTTATTTTATAGAACACAAATTTCATTCTATTTGTACAGTGACAAAATAAAGTTGCTGTCGGCTGAGTGACCCCATGCTGTCAGTATTGCGTCAGAGTTTCTATGTAGCACACCATATGTCAGGCTCATCCTGTCACACCAGCTTCAGTCCCTCTCTGCAAAGAGCCATTGGCCAGCTGGGAGGGAGACATGGCTGCTGTAGTGTTCATCACACATTGTCTTGGTCTCTTGGCTCTATACAATCAGTCACTGGAGTGTCTTTACCACAAATAGACTGCTCAGTGGCTGCTGAAAAAATCGCTCATACCCACTGCCACCTAGATCTCTCCACTCTCCACCTGAACCACAGGGAAGGGTGTCATAACAATGTTAGAGAAAAAGTGTATGATCAATGTGATTGAAATCTTAGCCACTTGACCTTTGTCACACAAAGGTGTTTTGTGTACAGTCAACTCTCCACTAAAATGTTTTATATTGGGTGCCAAAATCCTAACGATATGTGGATTAAAGAGACAAATATTGTAATATCAGAAATTAGTAATCATCATCTGTGTACCTGCTTGGAGGAAGTCTTTAATAGATGAGGATAGTGTGCCAAATAATGTTTTTAAGAACCGTGTGCATTGTATGCTTTAATTGTAGTCATACACTTAACAGCTGATTTCTCTGATTTGCTGTCTTGTTGAAGGAATAAATAGGTATATTGCTTAAAGAAAACTTGCATAGATGACCTGTGATAGTCAAGTCAATTTTTTTGTATAGCCCAATATTGCAAATTACAAATTTGCCTCAAGGTTATGGCAACATAGCGCGTGATTAGAGCACCATTGGTCAAGATGTAACATCCAGGTAAATGTCCTTCAAATCTTGATTTTCCTTTGTTGTCAAGACGTCAGGAGAAATACCAGCCAATGATCTTGGTGAAATGGTCATTTTTATGTACTTTACTATACATTGTCATTAGTAAAGAGAAAAAGAAGGTAACGGCGACCAATACTTTGAGTCCTTTTCTGCCAGAGTTTCCATTTGAAATCTGTTTGGAATGAAGATTAGCAGCAGAAACAAATGGTTGGGCCTATGGGACCGTAGGAATTTGGGGATTGAAATCCCTGTTTCTCTGATGATGGGTTGGGGGTATTATTGGTCTCTAGAGGTGGTTTCTCTGCCCAAACCATGCCTAGCCCTTTGGTATTTTTACCACTTACCCACCTTTTTTTCTATCCAAAGAGTGGCCAAACCCATTCTTTTAAAACCCCTTGGTGATGTGATTTCACTGTTGTACAATGCTGGTCTGCTTAATGGCTTAAGCAGTCATATGGTTGTCTGCGATATGAATTCACTTCCAGTCTAATCCAACAGCCTGCAGACATCTGTGCTATCAACATGTTCTGGCTAACCCTCTAGAAAATATGTTGATTAATTACCTAAATGGGCTATAGGGTCAGGGATGACTTATGTAGCCCAGCTGTGATGGATGAAGTGACGATGCAACATGTAGCCATGGAGAAATGTTCACACATGCAAAAGTTAATGAGGCTGGTGGATTGTTATGTGAGTTTAGAGTGACACATGGTAATGCCAGTTAAACATCTTTCTTGCTGTCATCCACAAAAATCCAAAATGGTGATCTTTTGGAGTTTAAAGTGATTGGTAGTTATCAGGTTGGTTTTCAGTCTGTGGGTTGTTTAGTGTTTTTGCCATTATTGAGATCACTCACCATATCTAATCCGCATTAAACTCAGAAATTGAACTTCTGTGATGTCATCCAGAACACAGCCAAGTCTGAAGTAAGTGTTGTTACGTTCTGTTAGACACTAAAGTTGGTCCCACAATGGTGGCACTAAGGAGATGAGTTACCCAGGGAAGCGGCTTGGCTCATCTGCTCCACCACCCTCAGAAAGAAACCTGCCCCTTATACCGGCTGTGTGGCTAGGGAACTCATTAAGACTATGGTTATACGGAATGCACCAGCCTGCTTTGCACTGTTGTGTTTGTGTCATACGGAGAAGAGGAAAAGTAAAAGAGCTGAAAAGAAAAGTTGGGGAATGGAGAGCAGAGGAACTGAAACTTCAGGTTTTGGGCCCTCTTGCCTTCACTTGATCACAAAAGGATTTTATCCTTTGAGTCTCGTAATATTTTGGGTCAGTCATATTGGGAGCTTGGAACAGAACAGTGGTCCTCGATCATGTGCTATGGAGAGCCATCTATATGCCAATTTCCAACCCAACAGAATAGCAGCTAATTCACTAATTAGTTCTCCGTTGTCGAGTTTGAAGGTGTGCTAATTAGTGAAATCAGCTAGTTGGAAGGAAAAAATCTGCATACATATGGGTCACTGTGGCACATGGTTGAATACCACATATATGTGGAGTAAGATTCAGAAGCGTTGGTGCTGGATTAGCTCAGTAGCTATGCAGTCACGTTTTTTTTTTTGTCATTATTTTTTTTCCCCAGAACACAAACATTACAGTACAAACAAAAGAAAAAAACCAAAAAACAGGAACAAGCTTAACAGCACAGCATGATAGGCCACAACACCCCCCCACAACACACAACACCCCGTGTGATATACATCAAGGCTCTCTTTTACATATTTCCATCGAATGATCCGTACCACTAATAAATCTGAGAAAGCTACCCCAAATTTCAGTGAATTTAGACACAGAGTCTCTCATTTTAGCTATCATCAGCTCATATGAGTCTGTAGCCGTTGAGTGTGATCCAGTCCTTATAGCACAGTGTGCTTGCATTTTTCCAGTTCCTTAATATAACCCTGGCTGCATTAGAGAAGCCTGCAAGGGCTAACCCAGACTGTGCCTTTGTGAGTCCAGCTGTTAAAGCAGATTTGTCTCTAAGAAGGTATAGATGTGGCGAGCCTGGCAAGGGCTGGTCCAACCACTCTTCAATTGCCCCAACCACTCATGTCCAAAATGGGAAAACCAGTGGACAGTCCCACATGAGGTGTACAAAAGTACCCATAGAACTTTTACATTTCTGGCATTCATTGCCTTGAATTAGACCAAGCCTCTTAAGTCTGACTGGAGTCCAATAATGCCCGTGAATTATTTTATAATGTATAAATTTGCTCTTACTATCCCTTACTGACCAGCCCACGTTCTGGACAATATTCTCCCATACCTCTTTATCAAGCTCAATGTCCAGGTCCCTTTGCCATATTATCCTCAGACTCTCACTTTTACCATACAGAACATTGGCTGCCGTTTTATAAAATGCAGAGGATGATTGTACAATTTTGGGAAGCTTTAGGAACCTCTGTAATACGTTTTCATCTTGCCCTGTATTGTAACCCATAGACTGAATGCAGCTACGAAATAGGAGACATTTCCAAAAGTCCCCTTTATCAGTCAGGTTATAATGATCTTTTAGCACCTGAGGAGTAAAACACTCTTTCATCAAATAAATCAGCAATTGTGGCTAACCCCTTACTGTGTCATCCCCCCAGCATACTGTTTTCTTCCCTATTTTAAATGCAGGATTCTCCCATAAAGAAGCGTAGCCTTGTTTATATTGAGAAAGGCTGAACATTTTATGAACCTTGTGCCAAACCTCCCTTGAGTGCTGAAATATTGGATTGACTTCCCCTTCAGGATGAGACTTTGAAGGTTTTTGAGACAGAGCATCTATAACTAAATGGGGGGGGGGGTCAGCAATTCTCTATCTCCGTCCACCCCAAGATGTAAGCCACTCCCTGACCGGTCTTTGCATAGTTTCACCATCTCAAAGGCAATGTTGTACAATTCTATATTTGGCAGTGCCTGTCCACCCCTCCCTCTACTGGTGAGCAGTTTATTAAGACTAATTTGGGGTTTCTTCCCATTCGATAGGAAGTCCCTAACTACCTCGTTATACTGCGTAAGCACTGATGCAGGAAGGTTTAAAGGGAGCGTCATATTGATATAGTTAACCTTTGAGGATTCCATCATTTTAACTGTATTTATTTTCCCCCAGAGAGATAAATTCAACACTTTCCATTTGGCAAAGCTAGTCTTAATGTTTTGGAGCACTGGATTTATGTTAATTTGAACGATCTGCTGAAAGTCTGTATTTAGACTTATAGATATTTCATCCCAGACGATAGCCATTTAAAAGGAAACGCGCCAATGTCAGCAGGGGAGCAACCTACGGAGATTGGCATTACCTCTGATTTTTGCCAGTTGATAACCTGAAATCTCAGAGAAATTCTCAACAACGTCCATGACACCTGGAATAGAGGAAGCTGGGACTGATTTTGTCAACAAAATGTCGTCCGCATATAAAATGTTTTATGTTCCCTGCCTCCTGCCAGGACCCCCTTCGTTCTCAAATCCTCTCTGATTTACACTGCTAGTGGCTCCACAAAAAGAGTAAAGAGTAACGGCAATAAAGGATCCCCCTGCCTACTTCCAGGTCCAGATTAAAGAAGGGGGGGGGCGTGATACCATTTGTGTGAACTGCAGCTCATGGTGCTGAATATAGTACCTTGACCCATTCAATAAACCCTGCCCCGAAGCCAAAAGCCCGCAAAGTATACACCAAATACCCCCACTCCACCCTATCAAATGCTTTCAGGGCATCCAGTGAGAAAGCAGCAACCAGAATATCTTCTTTATGATTTAACCACATAATGTGGAGTAGGTGTCTAAGGTAGTCTGCTGTTAATCTACCTTTAATAAAGCCAACCTGGTCATCTCTCTCTCTCTCTCTCTCTCTCTCTCTCTCTCTCTCTCTCTCTCTCTCTCTCTCTCTCTCTCTCTCTCTCTCTCTCTCTCTCTCTCTCTCTCTCTCTCTCTCTCTCTCTCTCTCTCTCTCTCTCTCTCTCTCTCTATCTATATAAAGCAAGAGTGTGTGTTTGTATGTTTGCTTAAAACTCCAGAAATACCCATTGTAGAACAAAAAGAAAGGTATCTTTAGAATCAGCACTTCCCAAGGATTACGCAGCTTGAAAAATATTTCAAAAACCGAGTAAAAAAAATGTGATTTATTTGCGAAATTGAGTTTATTTTGTGGCAAGCGCTAGCTCTTTCTTTCCGGTCATCTAAGCCTCTCTCTTCTTCTCTCTTGATTACCCAGGTGTACTATAACTCACGAACCACAGCAACACCTACAGGTCGATGATATATGTGTGTGTGTGTGTGTGTGTGTGTGTGTGTGTGTGTGTATATATATATATATATATATATATTTCTTATTTATATTATCTTTCTATATATATAAAGCAAGAGTGTATGTTTGCTTAAAACTCCAGAAATACTCATTGTAGAACAAAAAGAAAGGTGTTTAAATATATATATATATATAGCAAGAGTTATGTTTGTATGTTCGCTTAAAACTCCAGAAATACTCACTGTATAACAAAAAGAAAGTTATCTTTAGAATCAGCACTTTCCAATGATTGCACAGTTCAAAAATATTTCAAAAACCAAGTAAAAAATGTGATTTATATGCTAAATTTAGTTTATTTTGTGGCAAAATTTGGCATCTTTTTGATATTCAATGCCATATGTTGTTACATCATATCAATCAAAGGAGTTTTTCAGCCTCGATGCCAAGGTTATTAGTGCAGATCATCACCCTGGATTCGAGGTTACAAGAGTGAGTGGTGAGCACTCTTAACTTACTTATCACAAAGCATGTGACAATTTTTTGTCGCCACAAGTATATCACAACATCATCAATGTTGCCAAGATACATTACAGGCAGGTATTTGGGATTTCATATCCCAAAATATTGTTGATACCTACGTTTACATTCTGCCAATATAACATTATCTTTGTGCATTTCCAGAAAATATGCGAGTGGTCAGCTTCCATGCTCCCACACAGCCTCCAACACTCCAACACAACTTTCCTCTGTTGCTCTCCCTGAGGTTTCTTCCTATTTTTTCTCCCTGTTAAAGTTTTTTTTTTTTTTTTGAGGAAGTTGTTCCTTATCCGATGAGAGGGTCTAAGGACAGGATGTTGTGTTGCTGTTAAGCCCACTGAGCCAAATGTGTAATTTGTGATATTGGGCTATACAAATAAAATTGACTTGACTTGTTGTGCAGCAAGTTGCCCGCTTTTTATTTTGGGTGTTATGAAAAAGCGAGTTAAATTCTTCCAGCAGAATTCTCTCCATTTTTGTGAGTTTGTGGATGTACATTGTGTCTCACACATTTGGTACCATTCTTCCTCTGTTATCTGAATCTTTAACTCTGCTTCCCATTTTGCTTTTATGTAGAGAGTTGAGTCCCTCCTGCTTCTCCCCAAAGCTTGGTACAAAGCAGAGATGACCCTAAGCCCCTTTTGTTTTTTATGCATCCACAATCACCCAGTCACATTATTTGAGGTTTCATCTAGTTCCGGCCTTATCTGTTTTGTAAAGTAGTCTCTTAACTGCATCTATCTAAAAAAAAATCTTTGTTTTCGAGGCCATATTTTGCCTTTAAATCTTGGAAGCTCATAAATTCACCATTTTCAAGAACTGTACACATTGTTGTAATGCCTTTTTGTGCCCATTCTTTGAATGTTGGATCCTACACCCCTGGCTTAAACTTTGAGTCATATGCAAACCACCTCAGTGTGTGAACCCCTCCCTTTAATTTATATTTTTTTATTATAACATTCCATATTTCTAGTGTAAATGCTACTATTGGATTCATAACATGTTTCATTGCCTCTATTAAATCTGTCGCCCACCAAAATGTGGGTCTGGTAACCCTGTATCTACCTTTCCATTTCTTTCCACCGAGATTCATAGCCAAGTCTACACCAACAGGTCAGAGGTCTGAGTTGGGCTACATAAAAATATTCCCAGAGATTTGGTAAAGCCATTCTCCCCTTGCTTTTAGGCAGTTGGAGTGTCGTAAGTGTTATTCTTGGCGTTTTGCTGTTCCAAATGAATCTAGAGATCATCTTATCCCAGGCTATGAATTTGTTTTGGGGAACATGAATTGGGAGAGATTGGAATAAATACAGTGCATCCGGAAAGTATTCACACCCCTTCACTTTCCCCACATTTTGTTATGTTAGAGCCTTATTCCAAAATGGATTAAATTACTTTTTTTCTCATCAATCTACATACAATACCCCATAATGACAAAGCGAAAAAGGTTTTGTAGAATTTTTTGCAAATTCATTAAAAATGAAAAACTGAAATATTGCATGTACATAAGTATTCACACCCTTTACTCAGTACTTGGTTGAGGCATCCTTGGCAGCGATTACAGCCTCAAGTCTTCTTGTGTATGAAGCTACAAGCTTGGCACACCTATATTTGGGGTATTTCTCCCATTTTTCTCTGCAGATCCTCTCGAGCTCTGTAAGGTTAGATGGGGAGCGTTGCTGCACAGCTATTTTCAGGTCTTTCCAGAGATGTTCAATGGTGTTCAAGTCCGGGCTCTGGCTGGACCACTCAAGGACATTCACAGACATGTCCCGAAGCCACTTCTTCGTTGTCTTGGCTGTGTGCTTAGGGTCGTTGTCGTGTTGAAAGGTAAACCTTCGCCCCAGTCTGAGGTCCTGAGTGCTCTGGAGCAGGTTTTCATCAAGGATCTCTCTGTACTTTGCTCCATTCATCATTCCCTCGATCCTGACTAGTCTCCCAGTTCCTGCCACTGAAAAACATCCCCACAGCATGATGCTGCCAACACCATGCTTCACTGTAGGGATGGTATTAGCAAGGTGATGAGAGGTGCCTGGTTTCCTCCAGACGTGACATTTGGCATTCAGGCCAAAGAGTTCATTCTTGGTTTCATCAGACCAGAGAATCTTGTTTCTCATGGTCTGAGAGTCCTTTAGGTGCTTTCTGGCTAACTCCAAGTGGGCTGTCATGTGCCTTTTACTGAGCAGAGGCTTCCGTCTGGCCACTCTACCATAAAGGCCTGATTGGCGGAGTGCTGCAGAGATGGTTGTCCTTCTGGAAGGTTCTCCCATCTCCACAGAGGAACGCTGGAGCTCTGTCAGAGTGACCATCGGGTTCTTGGTCACCTCCCTGACTAAGGCCCTTCTCCCCCGATTGCTCAGTTTGGCTGGGCGGCCAGCCCTAGGAAGAGTCCTGGTGGATCCAAACTTCTTCCATTTATGAATGATGGAGACCACTGTGCCCTTCGGAACCTTCAAAGCTATAGAAATTTTTTTGTACACTTCCCCAGATCTGTGCCGCAATACAATCCTGTCTCGGAGGTCCACAGACAATTCCTTTGAGTTCATGGCTTGGTTTCTGCTCTGACATGCACTGTCAACAGTGGGACCTTATATAGACAGGTGTGTGCCTTTCCAAATCATGTCCAATCAATTGGATTTACTAGAGGTGGACTCCAATCAAGATGTAGAAACATCTCAAGGATGATCAGTGGAAAGAGGATGAACCTGAGCTCAATTTTGAGTGTCATAGCAAAGGGTGTGAATACTTATGCAATATTTCAGTTTTTTATTTTTAATAAATTTGCAAAAATGTCTACAAAACCTTTTTCATGTTGTCAGTATGGGGTGTTGTGTGTAGATTGATGAGAAAAAAAGGAATTTAATCCATTTTGGAATAAGGCTGTAACATAACAAATGTGGGGAAAGTGAAGGGGTGTGAATACTTTCCGGATGCACTGTACAGTAGTTTAGGTAGGATGTTCATTTTAACCGCTTGTATTCTGGCACTGAAGTCTAAAGGGAGGGTAGACCACCTTTCAATGTCCTTTTGGATGTTTTCATCAGTTTTGTTATAATTGGTTTCAAACATGTTGGAAAGTGTTTTGGTTATAGTTACACCAAGATACTTCATTGTTTCAGAGTTTGATTTCAGATTATATGTATCTCTGATTTGTTGGGATGGAGAATAATTAAATGAAAGAATTTGTGTTTTTATTTATTGTCCATATATTTCAATTAGGCTCATTAGGTTGTTCAAGAAAAATGATAACATCGTCTGCGAAAAGACTAATGATATGTTCTTTGCCCCCTATATTAACACCCTGCAGGTCTTCACTCTGCCTTATTGCTTGTGCTAAGGGTTAGGCGTATAAAGTAAATAGAGTAGGAGAAAGACGGCAGCCTTGTCTTGAACCTTTCTCCAGCTGAATCCTATTCGATAGCCTTCCATTTACCTTAATCCTAGCTCTAGGCTCATGATAAACTAGTTTTAATACACCAGACTGCATTTGCATTGAAACCAAATCTCTTTAGTACTTCATATAAAAATACCCAACTAACACTATCAAATGCTTTTTCTGCATCCAAACTAACCAGAACTGTACTTGTACCCTTTTTTTGAGCGTTTTCTACAATATGGAGGGTTCTTCTAATATTGTCCTGTGTTTGGCACCCTCTAATAAATCCAGTTTGATCTTCACTGATTAGGTCTGCTACAAAAGTCTCAAATCTTTTGCAAATTGAGGTAAATAGCGTGTAATCTACATTTAAAAGTGAGATTGGCCTACATATATATATATACACTACCGTTCAAAAGTTTGGGATCACCCAAACAATTTCGTGTTTTCCATGAAAAGTCACACTTATTCACCACCATATGTTGTGAAATGAATAGAAAATAGAGTCAAGACATTGACAAGGTTAGAAATAATGATTTGTATTTGAAATAAGATTTTTTTTACATCAAACTTTGCTTTCGTCAAAGAATCCTCCATTTGCAGCAATTACAGCATTGCAGACCTTTGGCATTCTAGCTGTTAATTTGTTGAGGTAATCTGGAGAAATTGCACCCCACGCTTCCAGAAGCAGCTCCCACAAGTTGGATTGGTTGGATGGGCACTTCTTTGAGCAGATTGAGTTTCTGGAGCATCACATTTGTGGGGTCAATTAAACGCTCAAAATGGCCAGAAAAAGAGAACTTTCATCTGAAACTTGACAGTCTATTCTTGTTCTTAGAAATGAAGGCTATTCCATGCGAGAAATTGCTAAGAAATTGAAGATTTCCTACACCGGTGTGTACTACTCCCTTCAGAGGACAGCACAAACAGGCTCTAACAGGTACTATTTAATGAAGATGCCAGTTGGGGACCTGTGAGGCGTCTGTTTCTCAAACTAGAGACTCTAATGTACTTATCTTCTTGCTCAGTTGTGCAACGCGGCCTCCCACTTCTTTTTCTACTCTGGTTAGAGCCTGTTTGTGCTGTCCTCTGAAGGGAGTAGTACACACCGGTGTAGGAAATCTTCAATTTCTTAGCAATTTCTCGCATGGAATAGCCTTCATTTCTAAGAACAAGAATAGACTGTCGAGTTTCAGAGGAAAGTTCTCTTTTTCTGGCCATTTTGAGCGTTTAATTGACCCCACAAATGTGATGCTCCAGAAACTCAATCTGCTCAAAGAAGTGCCCATCCAACCAATCCAACTTGTGGGAGCTGCTTCTGGAAGCGTGGGGTGCAATTTCTCCAGATTACCTCAACAAATTAACAGCTAGAATGCCAAAGGTCTGCAATGCTGTAATTGCTGCAAATGGAGGATTCTTTGACGAAAGCAAAGTTTGATGTAAAAAAAATCTTATTTCAAATACAAATCATTATTTCTAACCTTGTCAATGTCTTGACTCTATTTTCTATTCATTTCACAACATATGGTGGTGAATAAGTGTGACTTTTCATGGAAAACACAAAATTGTTTGGGTGATCCCAAACTTTTGAACGGTAGTGTATATATATATATATATATATATATATATATATATATATATATACATTATTTTATTTTTTTTAAACCAGTCTGATATACATGTTGGACACAAAGAACAGATCAGTGTTTCACAACATTCCCCCCCCCTTTTTTTTTGGTGTGTTAGAACAGAGAACTACAATAACACCTTGTTCCAACCTCCCACCCATCCCAAATTCTTAAAGAAAACAGGGAAGAAGAAAAAAAAATGCACATACAGAAATGAGTAAGTAAATAAGACACACACACAGGGAGTTGATAAAATGAAATAAAATAAAGGCCTAACATTTTTACACTGTTCTTTGTCTTTGCCTGCCTTAGGTAAAATGGTAATAGTTACTTCCTTTCAAGATGGGGGGGGCTGCCTTCTTTAAGGGTCCAGTTAAAACAGGACAGAAGCAGAGGTGTTAGCTCCTTCTTAAAGGCCTTATACCATTCTGATGGAAACCCATTGCTGCCTGGTGATGTATTGGACTTTAGTCCACTAATTGCAGCTTCCAGTTCCTTAACTGTAAATTGTGACGTAATGGTGTCATTCTGTATCTCACCAATAGATGGCAGGTCGAGTGAGTTAAGAAAACTTTTTTCTCAGCTTATGGTGGTTTGGAAATAGAGTTTCTATCTCATCTGGCTCATGTAATAATTGGTTTGTTTGAGTGTCCCTTATTTTTTGAATTGTATTAGAGGTCTGCTGTTTACGCAGGCATCTGGCCAGGAGTGTAGTTGCTTTTGGACTAGCTTCATAATAAGTCTGTGTAACCTGCACGACAGGGGAATGGGCCTATGCTTGCGCAGGGACAGTTTACAGTCTAATGTCTAAGTTCAGTGGAGATTGGTGTAGGTTTTTTTCTAGACCAGATTCTAGTACTCACCCCAAAGACAACACACACACTCGTGGGTATAGTTTACAATAAAAAAACAATTTATTTCAACAGTTCAAAGTAAAGTTATTTCAATAGCAATACTAAATTAGATGTGTTATATATATATATATTTTACTCTATTATACTTTTTAAAAGTTCTTCCTAATATTCTATTTATTGTCTATATCTATCTATATTCTATTTTATACCCTTCTAATACATTACTTATGCAGCCATATTCTACACTAACAATTTAAAGAAAATAATCCAAAATAAAGTATGAGTGCACTCAAAGAAAATAATAAAAAAAAGAAAAGGGGGAATGATTCAGTCTTCCAATCTGTGCAAGGTGCAATGTCCAGATCCTACCACAATCACAGGGGCAAGTTAATGTAGAGGCGATGATGATGAATCCAAATCCAGGGCGATGATGGGGGCAATCCAAAGGGGGTATCCAAGGGTTCCAAAAGGGTGTAGCAAGGGGGGTTGTTCGGGGTACTAAAAAACCAGTCTGCACAAAATTGTACAGATTGCTTATTAATTGCAATCTCTATCAAACAATTACAAACAAAATAAAAATACCCAAATCTAGAGTCAATTCTCAGAATTAAATCATTTCCTACATATAACTAATATGCGGCTGAATGACAACAGCCTATTGCTGTAAGAACAGTTAAAAACAATGTCATCGCAGCCAGGCTGCGGCACTATCAACGTGAATTCACGTCTAGCTGGCTGCTATGGGTTCCATGGATGCCATGTAGCCCGAGTTGGCTCGGTGGCTAGTGGCAACTGGAGCTTACAGTTTTTTTTAACAACAAGCATATTATTATATTAAAATGTCTAACATTCCTACATCAAATAAACCCTATGGACCGGGTGTCCTGACTGGTTTAAAAGCTCTGAATCATATGGGAACTGCTAAGGATCATAGATATACGTTTTAGCTGGGTTAGCTTAGCTTAGCAACCAATGGAAAATTGTCAGTCTTTAGATTTCAAGATTTTAAACTCTTATCTCACCAGGATTCCAGCAGCGTACAAAACACAAGAGAAAAGAGTCTTCCTTCTTCCTTCAACGGGAGATCATCTGTCTTTGGATAAAATCAAGATATCCTACGTAAATGGCTATGATTACATGGAACACAGAAAGCTGTTTACTTTTTAGCTTTGGCTAGCGGCTCACCAAGGAAGCTTCGTGGGAGGGATCTTTTTTGTCGTAGTTCAAATGTCCTGTAGCTCAAATATCCGTAGTTCAACTATCAATAATTCAAGTATCCATAGTCAAAGTTGTCCGTATTTCTAAATATCCGTATTTCTCTTATCTATTGTTGACGGTTGTTTGTATGGTTTAAACTCTGTAGCTCGTGTGCCTCCTAGAGGCTACTCGTGGAACTTACATACGTCACAGGGTACATGTAATCATGTGGGTTACATCTGCTTTACAAATCTTGCCCTTTTTTCTATATCCCCTGAGGGTGTCATCTATATCTCCTCCCTTGTTTTCTTAATTTGTTGTAATACCAACTGGTCCTCTGTGTTTTTATGTTTTTTCTCCAGTGCTTTAAAATTTTCTGCTTTATGTTTGTATGTGGCTAGCCGGGCCTTTTTTGTGATGTTGTCAGGGCGATCAGCTTTCCATGAATAACTGCCTTCATAGCATCCCACAATATGTTTCTAGGTCCTCTTCTCCATTATCGTTCTCTTCTATATACCTTTTTATCTCTTCCCTTATCTGTTCCACAGTTGCCTTATTATTCAAAATACCCACATTGAGCCTCCCTACCGTTTATTTATTTCCCCACTATTCAGGTGAATTGTCAAGCTGATCGCAGTATGATATGATACATCTGCCACCCCAGTTTTACACTCTTGGCCCTGTGACTCTCACCAGTACTAATTAAAAAGTAGTCA
Organism: Lampris incognitus; assembly: GCF_029633865.1. Lineage (NCBI taxonomy): Eukaryota > Metazoa > Chordata > Actinopteri > Lampriformes > Lampridae > Lampris > Lampris incognitus. The sequence continues at coordinate 43,338,109 of NC_079220.1, read as the reverse complement.
ATTCTGGAGTAGACAGAATAAGGTACTGAATGGTGTGTATAGTCCCTTTCCAGAGGGTGAAGTTCTCTCCAAACATCAGTTAGCCCCATTTCCTGTATTGATATGTTGATAAACTTGGTCCAATGCATCTTGTTTTTCTTGAGGATTGTTGTATCAAAATTATGATTCATGACCACATTAAAGTCCCCTACACATATCAAAATACCTTCAGTCTCTAAGGCAATAATGTCAAACAGAGTTTTGAAATAACATTTTGGTACTCTCTGGGGGGGCGGGGACATATACATTGATCAGTGTCACTAGTTTGTTTTCTAGATGTACTCTTTTTCTTGGGAATTTACCAAGCGCCATATTGTCTACCAGACCCAGGTCTTTCATCATCATTTGTATATGATGATGAAATATGATGATCTGTCCCTTGGAACAACCTTACGATATGTTGTTCGGTCTAATTAGGGCATCTTGCACCTGATTAAAGTCTCCAGCGATCAACATTTGACCCTCCCCAATTTCCCCCATTGTCTTCTTAACCATATGAATAAAATTACTATCATCTTTGTTTGGAGCATACACATTATATATATTAACTTTAACTACTTCAGTGGTGGCCTGTATACAAATCATCCTGCCCTCGTCATCCTTTTTTTGATCTATTACCACTAAATTCAACTTATGTGCCACCCCATTCTTGTAAATGAGCTATGAAATACATTACATTACATTATATTACATTACAGTCATTTAGCTGACACTTTTATCTAAAGCGACTTACAATAAATGCAATTAATGTAAGCAATCAGGAGAACTATTAGACATCAGAGGTCATAAGTGCAATTTTACTCTAAACAAGCATCTAAGAGCAAAACCAGTGCTAAAGTAAAAGCGCGAGAAAGAGATTGTTTTTATGAGTGAATACAATAAGTGCTATGAGCAAGTAACAGGGTAGTAGTTCTTGAAGAGGTGAGTTTTCAACCTGCGCCGAAAGATGAACAGCGACTCCGCTGTCCTGACATCAGTGGGAAGTTGATTCAACCACTGTGGGGCCAGGACAGAAAAGAACCGTGACTGGGTCGATCGGCAGCAGGGGCCTCTGAGCGACAGGGTAACCAGGTGTCCCGAGGCAGCAGAGTGAAGTGGTTGGACGGGGGTGTAGGGCTTGACCATGGCCTGGAGATAGGAAGGAGCTGTTCCTTTCACTGCCCTGTAGGCTAGCACCAGAGTCTTAAACTGGATGTGAGCAGCTATTGGGAGCCAGTGTAGGGACATGAGAAGGGGAGTTGTGTGGGAGAACTTAGGGCGGTTGAACACCAGATGAGCTGCAGCTTTCTGAACAAGCTCCAGAGGTCTGATGGCCAACGCCAGGGTGCCAGCAAGGAGGGAGTTGCCGTAGTCCAGCCAGGAGATGACCAGAGCCTGGATGAGCACCTGTGCCATCTCGTCGGTGAGGAATAGGCGAATCCTCCTGATGTTATAGAGGAGAAATCTGCAGGCGCGAGCAACTAATACGTTTGCAGCAAACGACAGTTGGTCGTCCAGGATCACACCCAGATTCCTTGCAGTCCGAGTTGGCATCGCCACGGTGTTGTCAATGGTGATGGCCAGGTCTCAGTGCGAGCGAGCTTTCCCCGAGAGGAACATCAGCTCTGTCTTGTCCAGATTGAGTTTCAGGTGGTGTGTCGCCATCCACTCCGAGATGCCAGTCAGACACGCAGCAATGCGTGTCTCTACTTGTGTGTCAGAGGGAGGAAAGGACAAGATCAGCTGGGTGTAATCGGTATAACAATGGTAGGAGAAGTCATGTGAGCGAATAAGAGAACCCAGGGATATCGTGTACAGGGAGAACAGGAGAGGACCCAGAACCGAACCTTGTAGAATGCCTGTAGTCGGTCTGCGAGGCTCCGACACAGATCCCCTCCATGTCACCTGGTAAGAGCGACCCGTCAGGTAGGATGCAAACATTGAGAGTGCAGAGCATGTGATACCCAGCCCCTCGAGGGTAGATAGGAGGATCTGGTGGCTCACTGTGTCGAACGCAGCTGACAGGTCCAGGAGTATTAGGACAGAGGAGAAAAAGTTTGCTCTCGCAGAGTGCAGCGATTCTGTCACTGCAAGTAGGGCCGTCTCTGGTGAGTGACCCTCCTTGAACCCAGACTGGTTGGGGTCCAGGAGGTTGTTCTGGTGGAGGTACAAAGAAAGTTGGTTAAAGACAGCACGTTCGAGAGTTTTGGATAGAAAGGATTTTGGATAGAAAGGGTAGAAGGGAAACCAGTCTGTGGTTTTGATGTCAGAGGGGTTAAGTGATGGATTCTTTTGAAGGGGGGTTACTCTAGCAGTCTTGAAGGCAGATGGAAAGCATCCTGCCTGGAGGGAGGTGTTGATGAGGTGGGTTAGAAAAGGAAGGAGTTCAGGTGCTATAGACTGAAGAAGAGGGGAGGGGACCGGTACTTTTGGTAGTTACTGATCACTGCGTACCGGTAACACCCCACAAGACCTGCCGTTTTAGAGATGCTCTGACCCAGTCATCTAGCCATCACAGTTTGGCCCTTGTCAAAGTCACTCAGATCCTTACACTTGCCCATGTTTCTTGCTTCCAACACATCTACTTCAAAAAATGTTAAAAAATGAAAAAATGAAAGAAAAAAAAAAGAAGAAAAGTTTATAGTTGTTGGGTTTGCTACTTTGGCGGTAGGGGAAAAATATCAATGCACTGTGGGGGAGAGGGGGGGGGTCACCGCTACCCAAAATTGACTCGAGGCACTTTTTTCATAACATTTGTTGTTTTTGTCTGTTGTCTGTGTGATACACTTATTAAACAGAGAATAGACTTTTGATTTTAATATGCTTTATTAATCCCCACGGGGAAATTGTCCAAGCACTTTTAAGTACTTTCTTGGGAGAACATACAAAATGTTTGGACAAAAACCTGTGACATAGTCATTTACGTAATAGTGAAATGAAATTGCTACAGCAGCCTGGACATACTGTAATATTAAATGAATAAATGCATGTAAGGCAAGTGTTATCCATTATCTATTATTCTCTTCTTTTTATTTGTAAGTCTCATTTCGGATTTTTGGCTGAAGTCGTTTCTTTGCTGACAGTGCTGCATATGCTGACTTAAGTATTTGGCCCATGGGCCCAATTCTGCTGTTTAATATTAATACCATTATGCCTCAGATATTAAGAACATGAAAATTTTGAGAATGCCTATTGTCAGGTTGCATATTAGGAAGTCTGATGTTACTTCTAATGCATTTTCATATCTTTCTAACAATTTGAATCAATTGGTTACAACATCACGGTGGCACAGTGGTTAGTGCTGTCGCCTCACAGCAAGAAGGTCCTGGGTTTGAGCCCCGGGGTAGTCCAGCCTTGGGGGTCGTCCTGGGTCATCCTCTGTGTGGAGTTTGCATGTTCTCCCCGTGTCTGCGTGGGTTTCCTCTGGGTGCTCCGGTTTCCTCCCACAGTCCAAAGACATGTAGGTCAGGTTAATCGGCCATACTAAATTGTCCCTAGGTATGAATGTGTGTGTGTGTCAGTCCTGTGTGATGGCCTGGCAGCCTGTCCAGGGTGTCTACCTGCCTGCCGCCCAGTGACTGCTGGGATAGGCTCCAGCATCCCCGCAACCCTGAGAGCAGGATAAGCGGTTCGGATAATGGATGGATGGATGAATGACTACAGCATTTTATAATTACAGCAATTTCAGGAATTACAAATTCTTGATTAATTGCAGCATTTTGCAGCTACACGCATGCAACTACAGTATTTCAGTTCAGCTAAATTTTTGTTAGTCCAATCTCGTCTCAACATTCCACTTTTTTTCAGCTTCATTGACTAAAACTTGCACCACGGTTGAGGGTAGAAGTTTTGGATGGGGCATATATGAGCAGTCAACGATACTTTACCCAAAAAAAGACAAGTTTCTATATGCCCTTCAGCTTTTCTGTACTATGAGACAATCTTAATTTCTGAATGTCAAGTTTATTTTAATCACTTACTGTCTAGACTACAGACTATCCTATGCAGGGTATACATTCTGCGTGTTGTCTGGTCTAGATATCTATTATTTTGTTACCTCTTCTCCAGTGTGTGTTTCATCCCCTGAAGTATAATCGTGTACGCTGAGCATGCAGCTGCATTACTGTTTTTGTTGAACAAAGAGTAGTCACGTGTGATGACCTGCTGTTGGTATCTTTAATGGCCTAGTCGCTCTCCCAGCTCTCTGTCTCCCTGCTCTGTTAAGACCCTGCCAACTCTCAGTCTGAGTCACCCTACAACACATGGCACCTATTGCCTTCCTGCTCGCCCACACACTCCTCCTCGCTTCACGATCTCTGTTCCACCGACAAGTTGGCCTGTAATCCCTGCCTTCCCATCCTGTCCTGGCTGTAGTGTTTGTGCTCCCTTGAGACCATCTCTACCCAGTTCATCTCTGTGATAGAGCCCCTTGTTGGCAAGCTTAGCCTCTACTGCCTCTAAACTGGCCCTCTGTCAGGCTTTGCCAACTTAGTGATAAACAGTATCTCCATTGGAGGATATTACTGAATTCACACAGAAACCATGCCATGCCAACAATGTCAAAGTTATAAAGTCGTTTATTGATTTTTTTTTCTGACCATGGTACTTAAATTGGCAGTTTACTTGGTTCTTGGGCAGTTGAGAAAGAATATTAAGGCATTGAGTGATGAAACCCACAAAATATCTACTTCAGGCTAAGTGCACAAATGTTGATTAAGCAATTTTTTCTGGTCTTCCTTTTTGAAAAGTTTAGATTTTGGTGATATTACATCTTCATCCGAGAGCAACCTTATTTTCATAGGCGGCCTTAAGCATCTGGGGGCCTGTTTCAAGAGCTAATGTGTGACCCTACCCCACCAAAAAAAAAAAAGTGGGAAAAAAAGAAGAAGCAAAGATTCAAATTGGTTTGCATCAATCACAGTATATTTCGGAATTCAAGGCATTATGTACACTTTCAGCATCATGGGCAGCTCAACATAGAAATAATCCAAGTAATACCCTTTATTAAAAACTGAAACAATGACATTTTGGCTTTGGAATGAGGAGAATTCTTGCCCTTCTCAGCAACTACTAGTCTGCATTGAATAGCACTAATATGTGTTATGTATCTATCAGCTGACATAAAAACAACTGAAACAATGAATCAGGTTGACTTGGAAATGGTCAAGCCAAATCCGGATACTGATCACTTGAGCACTTTATTGGATGTACTGGGCATTAAGGAGGACAGTTTGTTTGACCTCGACCGTGGAATAGAACGGCCAACTACATTGGATGACTTGGAGGCCGAGATTGAAACTGCTGAGCAGTACAGGGAGCGCGTTATAATGACAAGGAGCCGTGCACAAAGCATGATAAGGAACAAGGAAGAACTGAACCCAACGGCAGCAACGCAGAGGGTGAGCGATGCTAATTCTAATGGCTCGGTTAGATCGTCAGCACAGAGACAATCAGTAAAGCTACCAAGGTTGGTTATTGACAAATATAACGGAGATGTCAGTATGTGGCAGGAATAGGGTCCGCGGTGGTGTAGCGGTCTAAGCATCGGCTTTGTGTTGATGCAGTTGCCCACTGGGGACCGAGGTTCGCGCCCCGGTCTCGTCAGATCCGACTATGGCCGGACTTGGTGAAGCAGTAATAATTGGCAATGCTGTCTTCGGGAGAGGGGCGGAGTCGGCTTGTGTTCGTCACATGAATGCGTCTCTGGGTGTGTCGGAAAAAGCAGTGGTTCGACCTGGATTCGCCTTGTCACGAAAGTGGCGAGACATCTCCTTCGAGACTGCTGGCCGGAGAGATGCAGTTGGCGAACGCATGCAGTACGAGGGTGGGTAATTGAGCTAAAACGGGGATCAATTGGCCACTAAATTGGGAGAAAAAGGGAAAAATCAGAAATAAATTTAAAAAAAAAAGTATGTGGCAGGAATTTTGGAGCCAGTATGAGACTGCCATTCATAAAAATTATGCACTGTGCAATAGAGAGAAGTTCACTTACCTGAAAACCTATCTCACTGGACCAGCTGCAAAGGCAGTAGCAGGTCCGACCTTAAGAGATGATAATTATGATAGCGCAGTCCCTTTGCTACAAAGTAGATTTGGAAAGGATGATCTAGTGATTAGCACTCACATGTCAAAGCTACTGAATCTAACTCCTGTAAAAAAATTCTCTGACGTGAATGCATTGAGACAGCTATATGATGAATGTGGAATTTCAGATAAGGAGCTTGGAATCACTGGGTGTAGTGTCAGAAACCTATGGAAGCCTGCTATGCCAATCTTATTGCAGATGATTCCAGATGACATAGCTCTTGAATATAGTCGTCAGAGGGGAGTGGATGATGAATGGAAGGTGTCTGAGATAGTCAAATTCCTACAGAAGGAGGTTCAGAGCAGGGAAAGAGCATTACAAATGAAAAATCACCCAACCAACAGAAATCAGAGAGCAAGCCATGGAAACAGGCATGCTCATCCAGTGAAGCGAAAATCAAAAGACCTAGCATGCACTCTCTTGCTGCCCTGCACACAGCCAGCCGGAAGATGCACAACTGTTTATTTTGTGACAGTGTAGACCATAAACCAGAACAGTGCCCAGACCACAACGTCGCTGAACGCAAAAACTAAAGAAAATGGGAAGATGCTTTGTATGCTTAGGACAGAAGTACAGTGCCAAATTCTGCAAGGTGAAGGATGTATCTTGTGCAACATGTGGAAGGAGATATCACATTGCTGTGTGCACTGGCAAGAAAGATGAGGAGCAGCCCCCCCCCCCCACCGCTTCTGAAGATGCTGTTGTTTCCTCAGTCATTCATCATTAAGTGAAGATGAAACCGGACAGACAGAACACTGTGCTTCTACAAACAGCTAGCTATCTTCTTGCTTGCAGTCAGAGGAGTTTCATCCATGAAAACCTTGTGAAGAGCCTGAAGTTACCAGTAATCAGACAAGAGACACTTACCCTTCACACGTTTGGCTCCTTTGTCCCTACAATGTCACGATGCAGCACAGTGACAGTCATCTTGAGGAATGTCTGAGACACCCAGCAGAGAATTGAAATAGAGGCTATAGAAACCCCGCAGGTGTGCTCAGCAGTGATGAAGGTTCCCGGTGCCCAGATCCAACATGAACTCAAGAGAAAGGGACTGAAGCTAGCAGACTTCCCAGGGAATGAAGATGATCCTGAGCTCTCCGTTCTCATAGGAGCAGACTACTACTGGCAAATAGTATCAGGCAGAGTGGAGAGACTGACAAGAGACTTTGGTTGCATTGGAGAGCACCTTTGGATGGTCTGTGCAGGGACCAGTGTCCATGTCAAGTGTCGCCGAGGCAACATGCATGTTCATCCCCATTTATGAAGACACACTTGTCTCCAAGCAGCTGAATGCATTCTGGGAAATTGAGTCTCTGGGTGTCACAAGCAAGAAACCACAGAAACCCAGCTGAAGAAGAGGCTCTACAGATGTTCAAGAGAACAACAATCTTTAAAGATGGGCGATGGCAACTCCCATGGAAACCAGAAAGAACAGAACTCCCAGACAACTACAGAATTGCCAAGAAAAGGTTTGAAGAAAAGACTAAAGAAAGATGTTACCTTGTACAGCAGGTACAACGAAGTAGTGGACGGCTACTTACAACAGGACCTAGCGGAGGATGTGCCAAAGGATGACACAAGTGCAGACAACGTGAAATACTACTTATCTCACCATGGGGTACTTTGAGAGGACAAGGTGACAACAAAACTGCGAGTAGCGTTTGATGCTTCATCCCACGACTGTCTACTCACAGGACCCAACCTGAATCCAGACATCCTCAATGTCCTGATTAAGTTCAGGCAACAGGAGATCGCCTTTATGGCAGATATCAAGAAGGCTTTCCTGCCGATATCCCTAGCAGAGAAAGACAGAGACGTCGTGAGATTCCTGTGGCTCAACGGCCCACCAAAGGGAGAAGAGGATGAAGAGCTGCGCGTGCTGAGGATGACCCAAGTGGTGTTTGGAGCTTCCCCAAGCCCATTTTTACTTGCTGCTACAATCAGGAAGCACCCGAAACAATATGAAACAGAACATCCACGAGTTGCAGAGACACTGAGAGAGTCGCTCTATGTAGATGATTTTATTGCAAGTTCAAACAATATTGAAGTGGCTTACTCTGTGACAACAACTGCTAAGCAAATGCTGTCGACCGCAGGCATGGATGGACCTCTGCAAGTGGATGACGAACTCTCCGGAGCTGAAAAAGAAATGGGAGGAGGGCAAAACTGACCACACGATGGCGCCAGAGACACACGGATCAGTGCTGAAAGTGTTAGGCTTAGTGTGGAGATCAGAAACAGATGACTTCACGTTTGACCTCAGGCTGCTGATGCGCAATCTAAAACAGAAGGAGCATACAAAGAGGAGTGTTTTGCAGTGGGCTGCACACATCTATGACCCTCTTGGGTTGCTGACTCCCTTCACAGTCAGAGTCAAGTTTCAAGAAATGTGGGAGAGAGGACTCTCCTGGGATGAGGAGCTACCACCAGATGTGACTCGAGAGTGGCAACAGTGGTGTTCAGAACTACCTCTACATCTGCTCACCATTCCAAGGTGGTAAAGAATAGACATGCAGCTGCAGAACAGCCACAGCCTGAAACTACATGTGTTCTGTGATGCCAGTGAAAGTGCTTACAGTGCTGTAGCCAACCTGCAGGTGAAATGTGAGACAGAGAACTTACAGCGTGCTTAGGGTCTCTGGGTAGCCCCCCTCAAGAAAATGATGCTGCCACGTCTGGAGCTCATGGGAGCTGTGATTGGAGCTAGACTAGCCAACCACTTGATGACCACTCTGAAAATGGAACAAAAATAGTTTGGAGATTTAGATGAACAAAGTTAATCGGGGGGGGGGGTTGTAACTTAATATATTATATGATTGAGATTGATTAATTGAAATTCATTGAAAGCTATTTATGTTATTTACAGTATTTACATTATTTACAGTTAAAAGGAAAGAGTTAAAAATATATCTTATTTGTATTATCTTTGATATATTGGAGATGCATTTGTGTTGGATTAGTTAAGATAATGTTAAGAAACTACGACTACCAGAATGCTTTACGAGAAAGTGAAAGTCAACCATGCTATGAGGACCTGTTCTGTTCGGAGAAAGCAATGCCAAGTGAAAATTAGTTTAGCTCTTGAAAGTGGTGATGTTTTGATGTATTTTGCACCCTTTTTTATATAAAGACATTTTCGTTTTATATCCGTCGTCCTACCATTATTTTGAAGGTAGTTTATACTACACGCACAGAGCCCTGACCTCAACCCCATCGTACACCTTTGGGATGAACTAGAATGGAGATTGCGAGCCAGGTCTTCTTGTCCAGCATCAGTGCCTGACCTCACAAACGCTCTTCTGGATGAATGGGCAAAAACTCCCACAGACATACTCCAAAATCTTGTGGAAAACCTTCCCAGAAGAGTGGGGGACCAACTCCATATTAATGCCTATGGGTTTGGAATGGGATGTCATAAAAGCTCCTGTAGGTGTAATGGCCAGGTGTCACAATACTTTTGTCCATATAGTGTACCTTTGCTAGCTGCTATATTGTACAGGTCAAGTCAAGTTCACTGATTGCTCAGATGTCATCCAAGCGCCCACTAGTGGTGGTTCTCATGTGTAATCTTTGATTGAAGTAACCACAGCTATATATATATATGTATATGTGTGTGTGTGTGTGTGTGTGTGTGTGTGTGTGTGTGTGTGTGTGTGTGTGTGTGTGTGTGTGTGTGTGGAAAGAGCAGCAAAATATTCTGTTCTTAGCGTTTCAATGGTATCCACGAGCAGCCGTATATTCTGTTTGTTAGCATGCGATTAATGTGGAATGAGCTGGAACCGCTGCACTGATTCATTTTGAAAGGGCCAATAGGGAAACTCCCACTTCCATGTTTACCAGGGGCGTCGTGTAACTTCAATGATGTCTTTGGTCACTCAATCGTATAATTTGTTTGACCGACATTCATGTTTGTAGGGCTGGCCTCCGCTGGCTGGTCAAGCCAAAAAAGTGGGTGAATTATTCAATTCTTGCATGTCATTCGGGGGCCCTTTGGGAGGGCGGGGCCTGTTTCAATTGAATCGGGTGAAACATAGCCAAAGCCGCCAGTGCTTGTATTCAGATGTAGTTGAACCATAATTGGCAGCATGATTTCATCAGTATATTATGGTTTTCTCTACAAAACTATGAATTGTCATAGAAGTATTGGTTTTGGAAGTGCTGCTGTTATGTTTGTTTTACTATTGTTGTTTTTGGCAGGGTTGAATGGACTCCACTGTCCTCAGGCCATCATCTGATATGGCTTTAGTGGGAGGCTGTGAGTTCATGGAGGTGTAGTCTTGATTCACGAGTGCCCCTGACTTCATATTAAAGGGAGATATTTATCAGCCATGTGTACATCCCACCTACTTGGAGGCTCACTGTCATTACCCTCTGGGGATATTGGACAATCACTTAACCATCAGGCTAAAAATTAGATTCCTGACTCCCAGTGTAGCTAGAAAACAGACTGAAAATTTCATTTGATTTGCGAGCCTTCCACCTATAGTGTTAAAAGCCTTGGTATTCTTTAAAAGGCTGCCTTGCTCCATATGATATGTAGATAGGGGTGGGCCATTTTAAATACTATCTTTTAGGGCTGTGTGATATGACCAAAATCTCATATCACGATGTAGGTCATTCATATGACGCTGTAGCACGTTTTCTGTAAATTCAATGAATAAATAGTTTATATAAAATGACCACATGAAAATGCCTATTTCTGATTACATTTTGAATTATATATTTGACAAATAAAAGGCACTTACTCATATTTGATTATTTTTCTCCTTTTATTTAGAATCTTTGCACAAATTTTCAATTAAGCATGTAACAAAATATAAACTATTAATGTATAAAATATCAAAAGGTAAATAGAAAATGGCAGTCGTTATCTCCTTCCATTTTCATGATTCTTTGACATATGGTGTGTCGCAGGCAAAAGCCTCTTGCAACGTCTGAGTCTGGGGTTTTGTTTTGAGCACTCGACTGTGCTTTTGCGTCTCTCATCTGTAGATGCCATACTCTGTTGATATGATTCTTGCATATGTGGTAAAAGAGGCTAGTGGTGTTTCAGTCTGTTGTGGGGACCGGGGTGCAGCATATTTTGCAAAGTACAGTTTTCTGGTCCTTGTCAGACTTTTCATACCCAAACCACGTCGATACGATAGAAGTAGCCCCTCTTTTAGGTACAAGCTCCTCGTTTTGTCCTGGCTGGTCGCAGTCCTATTCAGAATTACCCCGTTCTGCGTTACGTTCACTGCCCTCCATGTTTGTTTGTATTGCCTTCACGCAAATTTTCTGCCTGTATCCGTGCTGTGCAGACCGCGAAGGGTCGTCCAAATGATGAAAAATATTGCTGCAAAGACTGTGATTTTTGATACAACGAAATAAACAATGGAGCTTAATACAAAACGATAGAAGTTTTCTATCGTCACACATACATATCATCATATTGCACAGCCCTACTATCTTTCACCAAAAATGCTTTCTACAGTAGCTTTTTTCTGCATCTTTCACCGCAGGTTGACCCAGGCAGCTAAACCAGACTCACACATCAAGCCACTTTTTGTTCACTTTCTGAACATTGAATCGAAGAAGAATATTGGTTTTAGTGAGGTATGTTATGGAAACTAATAACTTCCTGCAAGCTGAATCATTTGTGGCTAGTTGTGCACACTGATTTCAATGAAAAATGCTAAAATATGTGAAGTTCCCCTATTTATGTACTTGAAGGAATATTTTTAAGTGCATTATTAGAACTTCCTGCCTGAAGTATTCTGTTTAGGTCTAACATATTATCTGAATGAAATATTTAGCAATTTAAATGGTCATTGGTGTTTCTTATATGCAAAATTTGTCATGTGGTTTCGCTTGTGTCATGCGAGTGCTGTGTGACTTTTCCGTGACAGGCACAGTGGGTGGTGGGGCTCTATCTGCACCCCCCCCCGGGGGGGGGTCGTAGTCAGTTGATGTGGGCTGGCTTCATTTGGCTACGTGCGTATGTGCTCAGTGCATGGGGCTGGCGGGGGGGGGGGCGTGGTGGGCCTTGCCACTATGTCAGGCATGGATGGGGATGGGGCCCCCCTTTTCTGCCCACTGGGTGGGTGGTCCTGGCAGGGTGTTGGTCTGTTGGTCACTGGGCCTGGCTCTGGGCTGGTGTTCTGTGCTTACTGTCTGCGGCTCAGATCCCATGCCTTCAGATCCACCCTGTGCCTAGGGGTTGGTTGTGGGGGTGCACCTCGGGGATGCGGGCCCGGCTTGTGCCTTTGAGGACTGGCTTGTGCTCCTCGGGGGCATGCGGGGCTGTTGCTCTGTGGGCTCCTGGCCCCCCTGTTGGCTCGGTGTTCCTCTGGGGTTGGCAGTTCTTTGGGCTCTGGAGGTTTTCTTGGTCGTGGGGTGTCTGCACGACTGCGGGGCCCGTGGGTAGCTGCAGAGCCTGCCTGCTGCCCAGGGGTACTGTGATAACTCACAGAACTCAGACACCAGAATTTAGGATTTATTCTGGGCACTCACAGGTGGACACTTCACATACACATATTGTGGACACATTATGTGCACATACACAATGCTAGCATCTTCCCCCCATACTTCCTGTAACACTCTCTGGATTATATTCTTCTTACCCCTTTTGTCCCCTTTTTTTCAGTCTTCTCCTTTATCACCATAACTGCTATGCTAAACTGATATTGATAAGCTTGATTTAATTTTGTCCAACACGTCAGCGTCTATTTCTGTGTCTGTATCTTATCAGATGCATGTTGTCAGTTTTCATGTCTGAGTTTCCTTGTTTCACTTGTGACGATTGTCTCTCTCTTGAAGAAGCAATGCTGATTGGTTGTCTAGCTGATCAAACATGCGGAAGGGGGGGGGGCGGTTGCGACTATAAATGTATAACAAAAACCCTGTGCTCTTGTCATCCCACAGATAATCCAAAGGACAGAGTTATTGTAAGCGGTTCTTGATAATTAATAAAGATTGCCTTTGCAAGTGGAGAATCTGAACTCGCAGATTAACTCTGTCTAGGACACATTTGAATACAAATTCCCTGTGTTTTATGCCAAGCCTGCTGACAGCACAGGTTAAAGAATTTTGTCATGTGGGAGTATTGGAATAGTAAGCATCAGTGTTGCAATGGACCATGGTCTGATCACAGGATAGCTTTTTTTGGTCAAGGTAGATGACTTTGTGAAGGTGAAGATGGATAACAGTTCTGATAAAATCAAAATATGCAGATACATATTTTGTTTATTATAAAACAAAGCTTAATAATGGATTTTTGAAAATGTTATATATATATATACATACATACACACACACACACATCAGCGTCACGGTGGCGCAGTGGTTAGCGCGGTCGCCTCACAGCAAGAAGGTCCTGGGTTTGGGTTCGAGCCCTGGGGTTGTTCAACCTCGGTGGGTCATCCTGGGCCATCCTCTGTGTGGAGTTTGCATGTTCTCCCCGTGTCTGCGTGGGTTTCCTCTGGGGGCTCCGGTTTCCTCCCACAGTCCAAAGACATGTAAGTCAGGTGAATCGGCCATGCTAAATTGTCCCTAGGTATGAGTGTGTGTGTGTGTGTGTGTGTGTGTGTGTGTGTGTGTGTGTGTGTGTGTGTGTGTGTGTGTGTGTGTGTGTGAGCGTGTGTGTGTGTGTGCGTGCGCGCGTGTGTATGTGTGTGTGGGCCCTGTGATGGCCTGGCGGCCTGTCCAGGGTGTCTCCCCACCTGCCACCCAATGATTGCTGGAATAGGCTCCAGCATCCCCGTGACCCTGAGAGCAGGATAAGCGGTTCAGATAATGGATGGATGGATGGATGGAGGGACATCGTCGGCATTGTGGCACAGTAGTTAGTGCAGTCGTTTCACAGCAAGAAGGTCCTGGGTTCCAGCCCCGGGGTGGTCCAACCTTGGGGTTGGTCACGGGTCGTTCTCTGTGTGGAGGTTGCATGTTCTGCGTGGGTTTCCTCAGGGTGCTCCGGTTTCCTCCCACAGCCCAAAGACATGTAGGTCAGGTGAATCAGCCGTACTAAATTCTCCCTAGGTGTGTTTGTGTGTGCGCGTATCGGCCCTGTGATGGACTGGCGGCCTGTCCAGGGTGTCTCTCCACCTGCCGCCCAATGACTGCTATGATAGTCTCCATTATTCCCGCAACTCAGAGAGCAGGATAAGTGGTATTATGGGTATGAGGTATGAGACAGGTATGAGAGGATGACAGATCTAGTACTACTATTACTACTACTACTTTCAGCTGCACCCGTTAGGGGTTGCCACATCCGTTGTTTATGATCCGCACATTTGATTTGGCAAAGATTTTACGCTGGATGCTCTCCCGACGCAACCCTCCCCATTTATCCGGGCTTGGGTAGGGTGGTTACACCGACCCAAGCTGCCACCCCGGCATGTTCAAGCCACTCCCCCATGCTCGGACATGCCGGAAACATCTGAGCACTCGATTCGCGCTCTGAGGAGATGAGCGCTGCGCTGCACCAGGTGTCTGTCATCGTCTATCAGGCACACTTGCAGCAATCAGGCAGCCCTCTACAAGAAGCCTCCTAGAACGCCTCTCTTTGCTTCGATGTACTGAACCCTGCGACCCTCCCTCCATGACTTCCACGGCTCCCCGCGTCTCCCTTGCTCCTCGTCCCCAGCGACCATCACGTTTTCCCCGGACCTCTCCAGCGATCTCCCTCCGCGTCTCTCTCCCTGGACCCCTCCCTTTGGACTTGACTTCCTGGATCTCAGACCTGGACTTCCTCTGACACCCTCCTTGCTCTACGGATTCGGACTTTGGTAGCCAGGCGCACGCACATCGTCACAACAACCCCCACCTGAGATTCCCCTGTTATCATCCCTGTGGCAGTCGCTCAGGCAGCTATAGCCATTAAGCCCCAGAACCCTACATCTCTCGGCAGTGGTAAAGGACAACAGCACTCAACTCACCCAACTCCATTCTGAGCTTAGCACTGCCTTCTCCCAGATCACTGGAGAAATCAGCGGGCTCCAGGCTAACTCGCATACCTCGGCGAGCACCCTTGCTTCACTCTCCGCGCAGATCCTGCTCTGACAGTGGCAGTGTTCAAGATCAGCGATCATCCTGCTTTGACCTCAGTCTCTGGCCCCAGCCCAGCTCCAGCTGTATCATGATCCCCATGTTGAGCCTAACCTCCCCTGTCCTAAAGCCTTCGGTGGGGAGTTCGAGCAGCTCACACTGACCGAGGTTTTCTCGGTCAGTGTGAGCTCCTGTTCAAACACCAGCCAGCCAGATATAGGACGGGGGAGGCTAAGGTAGCCCTGGTGATATCCCTTTTGACTGGCAGAGCCCTCAGTTGGGCAATGGCGGTGGTTGGCCATCACGAACCGCTCTCCACCAACTATGATGCTTTCTACCGCGAATTTTGTTTAGTGTTCGACCACCCAGCGAGCAGGGAGGATGTAGCTGGCTGCCTCCATTCTATTCAGCAGGGAGCTAGGTCAGTGGCAGACTACACCCCGGAGGTTAGGATATTGGCGGCTAACAGTGGGTGGGGCGACACAGCGCTTAAGAGCGCGTACAGGAGGGGGGCTCAGCGATTCCATCAATGATCTCATTGTTAGACTGGCCCTCTTCCTTCAACGAACTCATCAATCTTGCTCTCCGGATGGACGAATGGTTGCGGAAGCGGCATCTGGAGCGCGCTCAACATGCCGGAGTCTCCCATAGACCTACCCCTGCCTGAACTACCAGCAGGTCCCCTGTTCCAGCATCCCGCAGCCACTCTCCGCCCTCTCGGTACCCCATGCTACCCCCGGCATCATCTGCACCCAGATCGGAGGAGGAGCCTATGCAGTTGGGTCGGTCACGGCTTCCACTGGAGGAACGGGAGCAGAGGATGCGTGACCGACTCTGCCTCTACGGTGGGAAGTCGGGCCATTACATCCGAGCCTGCCCGACTTGCCCACAAAGACCAGACTCGCTAGTCGGGGGTGTCCAAATGAACTTGACCACCCTGCCCCAGTCCAAAAAAGAGCACAACCAGTTGTTGTTTCCTGTCACTCTCATTTGGGATAAGAAATCACTTTCTATCAGTGCACTGTTAGATTCGGGGGCAGACGAGTGTTTGATTGACATCTCGCTGGCCCGGCAAGCCGGCATTCCACTCGTCCCCCTTGACATTCCCCTCACAACCCAAGCCTTAGACGGTCGTTCACTCAGTAGGATTATGCACAGCACAGCTTTTCTCACGCTCACTCTTTCAGGCAATCACGTAGAGACTGACTTTTGGTCTTTCACGTTTTGCACGTCCCGGCAGCGCCTCTAGTGTAGGGTAGACCATAGTCGGAGGGGCACGATCCCCACATCTCATGGTCTACTGGGCGGATATTGGGGTGGAGCATTGTGTGTCATGCCAACTGCCTTCGCTCTGCTCTCTCTCCGACCAGTGGCCCCAGCCCCGTGCTCTCTCCCCCGGATCTCACTGGTGTACCCTCTGTCTATCACGATTTAGCTCCCGTGTTTAGCAAAGACGGCACATCCGCCTGGTCTTCATACGGCTGCTGGAGAACAGGCTGTTCATGAAGGACAAGAAGTGCGTGTTCCACTCCGCCTCCATGGAATTTCTCAGCCACATTGTGGAGAAGTGGCACACCCGCACTGACCCCAGGAAGATCCGAGCGGTGGAGGAGTGGGCGTGGCCTACCGACAGTGCACAACTCCGGTGCTTCCTCAGGTTTGCCAATTTTTATCGCCGCCTCTTCAGGGGGTTCAGCCAAGTGGCTGCCCCCCTCACGGCACTAACCCCCACCCTCCGCCCCTTCTCTTGGACCCCGGAGGCGGAAGCCGCTTTCTCGGCCTTGAAGGGACTGTTTATGACAGCTCCGGTGCTCACTCACCCTGACCTGTCCAAGCAATTCATTGTGGAGGTGGATGCGTCGGACACGAGCATCAAAGCCATCCTCTCTCAGCTGTCGGAGGAGGACCACAGAGTCAGTCTCTCCTCCGGATACCACCCCCAGACCAATGGGCAGGCGGAGCGGGCCAACAAGCCCTGGAGGCGGCCTTGCATTGCGTCACCACCAGCAACCCTGCCTCCTGGAGCAAGCATCTACACTGGGTGGAGTATTCCCTGAACACCATGGAAAGTTCTGCTACCGGTTTGTCCTCCTTTGAGTGCTCCCTCAGTTACCAACCCCCTCTGTTTCCCTGTCAAGAGTTGGAGGTGGCGGTCCCATCCGCCCATCTCCACCAGTGCTATCACATCTGGAAGACTGCCCAGGCTGCTATGTTTTGGGCCACAGAGCGGTCCCGGTGCAGCGCCAACTGGCGGAGAGTGCCAGCCCTGGCCTATCGTCCTGGCCAGAGGCTGTGGCTACTGACCTGGGACCTCCCCCTCCCGACACTCTCTCAGAAGCTGGCCCCTCGCTACGTCGGTCCCTACACCATTGACCGCATCATCAACTCCTCCGCGGTACGTCTCCTCCTCCCTGCCTCACTTATGATCCATCCTGTGTTTCATGTCTCTCACCTCAAACCGGTAGTCTCCAGCCCCTTGTCTCCCCCTGTCCAAGCTCTTCCGCCTCCCAGGGTCCTTGGACCTCTCCAGCGATCCCTCTCTGCGTCTCTCTCCCTGGACCCCTCCCTTCAGACTTGACTTCCTGGATTTCGGACCCGGACTTCTTCGGACACCCCTCTCGCTCTATGGATTCGGACTTTCGTAGCCAGGCGCACGCACATCGTCACAACAACCCCCACCTGAGATTCCCCTGTTATCGTCCCTGTGGCAGTGTTGTTTATCTTCCTGCATTAAAATTGCCTTCGGGTTTTCTCAGTGCTCTGTGTCTGTCTGTTCTTTGGGTTTCGCTACACTGGCCTCTGGTCTTCATTCATGATACGTAAGATTGGGACCGGCATTAAGAATGCACTGGCTTGTACATCCTCAGTGGCTGGGTTGCATCCTCAGTGCCTGGGTATGAGAGGATGACAGATATAATAATAATAATAATCCATTTTATTTGTGGGCACCTTTCAGAGCACTCAAGGACACCTTACAGAACACAGTTAAAAAAAAGAAGAGATCTGGCATTATCAATGAACAATACAATATACGTAGACATTTCCTATTCAGCAGATCCCTTGTTTTGTAAAGAATAGCAATAGATTTAGATAATTTCCATTTAATATATTCTATATGTGGCTTCCAACAGAGTTTATGATCTATAATCAATCCCAAGATTTTGTTTCAAATACTCTTTCAATGTCAGCTACATTTAACTTCAGTTTTATTTCACAATTAACCCTAAAACCACCAAACACCATACATTTTGTTTTATTTTCATTTAGTGATAACTTATTGATATCAAACCATACTGCATCAAACCAGCTTCTGCATAAAAAAAAAATCTCCATTCACACCATCTAGTGTTCCAAAAATACTTCAGCTTCCCATAATTTCCAGTTTAATGAATTCATCCTTAGTGAAAAAAGTTGCGAGGATGAAATGGCACTGCTGTTAACTGTTTTGATTGTCCCTAATGGTTCTTTAGACTGGTCAAGACTAAAGGTGTTGAAGGGACCTGTTGCCCTTTACCATTGAAGGCTGCGATACTTCTGTCTGTCAGACTTGAAACAGTATTTTAACTTCCTTTTCATGCACATCTCTCATTCGATTTAATGGATATTGCGAGTTTATGCTTTGGCTTCTTATCAGGCTGCGCTTTGCCAAGGAACATCAGGCCATGCTTCATTGTATAGACTCGGCCATCATCGTACAGCTGTGTCAAATTGTACTGAGTTCTATTTGTTGTTTTTAGACCCATGAACACTCCAATTTACCTTCTTTATATCAGCAGGTACTAGTTTTTAACATTACTGAGTCCACCCTTCCCTGTTGGCATGGCCCAGTTTATGCGGTGTCATTAGTATTCAGCCAGTCCCATTACCTTAGCCTCACTGCCAGCTGTCTTTAGTCAGGTAGAGGCAGTCTGCTGTCCATATGATATAACTTTAATGGGACATTTTAGCTCCTGTAAATCTAGTCCATGTTTCGCGCCCCTCCATCCACCCTGTGACATAAATACATATGCACAGGCACACACTGATGGAGGTAATGGAGAGCTTGATGTTGTATGTATAGCTGAAGATTGTTGTGTTGTTACTCTATGTTAAGTACACTGAGAGAGCCACAAAACCGAAATCAAATTCCATGTGTGTGCAAACGTGCATGGCCAGTAAAATCCGATTCTGGTTATTTTAAATCCCATTTTGATTTCCTCTGAATTTTTTCTCTACCTCATATGCTATTGTCTTCGGCTATTTTCGAAATTGCTTAAGACAATCCTGGCACAGTGGTTAGCGCTGTCACCTCACAGCAAGAAGGTCCTGGGTTCGAACCCCAGAGTTGTACAACCTTGGGAGTCATCCCAAGTCATCCTCTGTGTGGAGTTTGCATGTTCTCCCCGTGTCTGCGGTGGGTTTTCTCCGGGTGCTGCAGTTTCCCCTACCATCAAAAAGACATGCATGTTAGGTTTAATACTGCTGTCTGTGCCCCTGACCGAGGCATGGCAAGAATTGGAGTTGGTCCCCAGGTGCTGCACAGTGGCTGCCCACTGCTCCTGGCTACACAGATAGGATGGGTTAAATGCAGAGAAAGAATTTCCCTACGTGGATCAATAAAGTTTCTCCAAATCAAATCAATTTTTGAAATTATAATTATTATAATTAACCATATTTCACTTTTTTTAAGATTATTTTTTGCCATTTTCCACCTTTATTTGATAGTGATAGTAGAGAGAGACAGGAAAGGCAGGGGAGACAGAGGGGATGACACGCAGCAAAGGGTCCGGGACAGATTCGAACCCAGGCCGCTGCGATAAGAACTCAGCCTTTGTGGTACGCGTTCTACCAGGTGAGCCACCGGGGCGCCCCATATTTTACTTTTTTGTTTGCAATTGATTGACCAGCTTGTACGTCCTACAAGCTTCAAAAATTCTGTGTGGAATTCTAACCTGTTTGTATATATCAGGAATCAATCAGGAATCAGGAACAAGTTATCAGTTTAACAATTTATATATTATGTGTAAATAAGAAAATATAAAGGCAAGCAGCAATAACTGGGGATGAAACAAGTTAGATAGGCCTTGTCCACTTAGAGTAATGTAGAAAAATGTGTGAAACTTGTAAAATTAGTGAATGTAGTAGAAGTAGATGTCAGCTGTTTTGTAAGGTCACTGACTTGTCCCCTTGCTAGTTAAGCAGTCACAATAGTTTACTTTCCATCTGAATATTCCTAAAGTGGCATTGATGTCTTTTATTATTTCTGTACCAGAGAAGGTTATTTTAGCTTTTTACTCTTTATTTTAATTGTTGGCATGAGAGAGAATAAGGAAGGGGGAGAGAAAGGATGATGATAGAGTGAGAGAGTTTTGTTTGTTTTTTTAGGCAGATTTGCAAATTTGAGGGTGTTTTGTGTTGCTGTTATCATTTATATGTTTTGTCCATTTCTCTCTCTCTCTCTCTCTCTCTCTCTCTCTCTCTCTCTCTCTCTCTCTCTCTCTCTCTCTCTCTCTCTCTCTCTCTCTCTCTCTCTCTCTCTCTCTCTCTCTCTCTCTCTCACACACACACACACACACACACACACACACACACACACACACACACACATGTGGGGGTGGGGTGGGGTGAGTATGGGCTTTTTGAAGGCTGGTTTTATCACACAAAGATGGCATCTTATTTTCCTGGCCATTCAAGTTTTAAATATTGAAGGTGAGTGGAAACCCAGAGTCCGTCCACCTCTACCTTTCTACCTGATCCTTCTTTCCCCCTCTATAGAAATAAATTCTCATCCTCTGTCTTGTCACAGAGGTGATTTTGTGTTTTTGTGTATGTCTCTGTGTATGTGTTTATACATTGTATGTGTACATTTATGTGTGTGTGCGTTTGGGGGTGGGTCTGAGTGTTAAGATCTCTAGCAGACAGACACTGAAGGGACTCCCTCTGATGTCGCCCATCTGAGAATGGGATAGAGGGAGGAGGTGGAAGAGAGGGGATAAATGTGTGTGTGTGTGTGGGGGGGGGGTTGGAAGAAGGATATATTGGAACTGATGAAATTCAAGTCAGGTACTGATCCAATGCCTCAGATTGCAACTCCAGATAAAGCTGTGATCTGATAGGCAATCAGAACCATGGCTGGAGAGGACTCGATATATATATTTTTTAATTCCCTGTTATTGGCCCGCTGTTATTGGGTAGAAAGGGAAGATTTTTATTGTTCACCTGCTTGCATAACTCGGCCCTGTGATGGCCTGACGGCCTATCCAGGGTATCTCCCCACCTGCCGCCCAGTGACTGCTGGAATAGGCTCCAGCATCCCCATGATCCTGAGAGCAGGCTAAGCAGTTAAGACAGTGGATGGATGGATGGATGGATGGATGGATGCTTGCGTAACTGTAAGGTTGATGATGTCATCATTCCTCCGGCCCTCATAATTTGGGAAATAAAGGATCAGCTAACTTATCATGACATTGAATTTGGCTTTGCTGATATGTAGCATGCTCTCACCACAGGAGTACTTTCTTTGAATGATTATTCTCCCTTTTTTTTTTTTATTATTATTTTTTTTACCTCGAGCAGTGTTAATGTCTTTGACTTTATAAAATTGAAATTATTAAGCATTTCTTCTTTTCCTCCTTTCTGCAGAGCATCTTCACTCTACTCCTGGGCCCGTTCACCTTCTTCAATGCCCAGAAGACCAAGTACCTTCAGATCCTCACTTCACTCATGCGCTGGATCGGTAAGAACTCCAATCACCCAATATTTATTATCTAGGCATAATTAATTAACCATATGCACTTGAGTCAAATGGCACAGGTTGTTTATTTTTCCCTCATGTAAAGTGTCCCAGACTCCATATTAACCAGGTGACAGTCTGTCTCGCGCTCTCTCCCGCTTTTCCCTCCACCTGCATCTCACCTTTTCTCAAACTCCCTCTGCTTCCTTCCTCAATACCCAACCCCCTCTCTCTTTCTGACACCTCTTTATACCCCTGCCTGCTCCAATTCTCTCCTCTCCTCACCCCCCACCCCGATGTGTGGCTGCCATGCCAGGGTCTGTCTATCATGGTGCTGTACCACTCTCTGTCTCTGGTTCCCATCACCTCTCATCCCTCAGTCCTGACAGGCCTGACAGCCCGTCCCAGGCTTGATTGGACCGTCACTCATCAGGGTGACAGATGAATGTAAACCGCCAGTCCTGGGTCTCGCTGTTAGAATTCACACCCCTGAGTCATGGCGCACCCCCGTGCATCTCCTCATAGCCGGCCGTACACTGTTTCACATAAAGGACACACAAAGGCTGCATCTCAAGCACACACCACACACACACACACATATGATCCGTCTGGATAAAAATCAGTGGACCGCCTCGCTCTCTTTCTCTCTCGCTCTCTCATCTACTCTCACCCTTCCTCCGTTGAGTCACAGCGTTGTCTGTGATTGATTGGTGCTGTCACCTCCGCAGGGCTCTTTACAGCACTGTTAATGATTCAAAATGGCTGCCAACAAAGTTTGTTGTTTTTCTCACTGCATGAAAGCCAGAGCTCACTGATCGTCGTCCAGCCATGGCCAGCCTTAAAAACATATGAGAAAATGGATGCTCTGGGATAAGCAGCCATCAGGGGTTGAATTTTAAATCTATTTAAATCTCTAAATAGTAAACTGTGCAGGCTGGTCTTTAAGACAGGGCTTAACCAAAACTGGTGACGTACATGGTATTTGTTTTTGTTGTTTTTTTTGTTTGTTTTTTTGTTTTTTGGTCTTTTTTTAGTGAATTTAGATATTTTAAAAGTCAGTTTTTTCTTTTCCCAATTGTTCATTTGTCATGCTTTTTCTTAGAGGGATCAGTCCATCCATCCATCCATTATCCAAACCAGTTATCCGGCTCTCAGGGTCGCGGGGATGCTGGAGCCTATCCCAGCAGTCATTTGGTGGCAGATGGGGAAACACCCTAGATAGGCCACCAGACCATCACAGGGCCGAGAGGGATCAGTCATAGACCTGAAATATACAGCTAGTAAAGTCTAACAGTAATATGTAATATATGAGTCTACGCCTAATAAAGAAAATACTATAGATGTTGCTTTGACTTTATGTTGGAGTGACTGCCAAGTCTTCCAAAGAAAATTGCTTGGTTGGGTCTAGTTTTGACAGCCATCTGACGGGTAACACCATAACCCCTTGTTATTGGCAGCATTAGTCCCCATCCTACACCCAACTTTACTTAGCTCTGAGTCTCTGTCTCATTTGTATTGCTTCCCCTTCGTTTCTGAGAAAGACAGAAGGTCCTCAGTTCTTTTTTTAATTTATTTTTTATCACATCCAGAAGTGTAAACCCAGAAAGACATTTGGGTGTTAACTGTAATTTAGTTTGACTGTTTGTGATATTCATGGACAGGCTCTCAAGGTGCAGCCAAGGTGTTGTGTGTGTCCATTTTGGGAACCTTAGAATTGCATCTCTGCTCTTTGCAGATGATGTGGTTTTGTTGGCTTCATCAGAACACATTGGGGTGGTTTGCAGCATGCACTGAGGTGGTTTGCAACTGAGTGTGAAATGGCTGGGATGAGAGTCAGCACCTCCAAGTCTGAGGCCATGGTTCTCTACCGGAAAATGGTGGCTTGCTCCCCCCGGTTTGGGGATGAGTTTTTGCCTCAAGTGAAGGAGTTCAAGTATCTCGGGGTCTTGTTCACGAGTGAGGGTAGGATGTAGCGGGAGATTGACTGGCAGATTGGTGCAGCATCAGCAGTAATGCGGACGTTGTACCAGACCATTGTGGTGAAGAGGGAGCTGAGCCGGAAGGCAAAGCTCTCAATTTACCAGTCAATCTTCGGTCCAGTCCTCACCTATGGTCATGAGCTTTGGGTAGTGACCGAAAGGGTGAGATCATGGATACATGCAGCTGAAATCAGTTTCCTCCATAGGGTGTCTGGGCTCAGCCTTAGAGATATGGTGAGGAGCTTGGACATCTGGAGGGAGCTCAGAGTAGAGCTGCTGCTCCTTCGCGTCAAAAGGAGCCAGTTGAGGTGGTTCGGGCATCTGATTAGGATGCCTCCTGTGCGCCTTTCTTTGGAGGTTTTCCGGGCACGTCCAACAAGGAGGAGACCCCGGGGCAGACCCAGAACTCACTGGAGGGACTACATGTCCAATCTGGCCTAGGAACTTCTTGGGATCCCCCAGGAGGAGCTGGAGGCCGTTGCTGGGGAAAGGGACGTCTGGAGTGCTCTACTTAGCTTGGTGCCACTGTGACCCGACCCCAGAGAAGCGACTGATGATGAGATGAGATGAGATGTAATTTAGTTGGAAAATGAAAAACAATGATACAGGGACTTTAGAGAGCTCAAAACAAAGGTAATTAACTTCTATAATATATGGATCCACATGAGTTGATGGTGAGACTTCAGATGCTACAGTGATGTAACAATAAACAAGATAAACAAAAAGAGGAATTGAATCCTTTACTTAGCATTTGTCCATCAATGGGTTCTGGAAACATATACCTGGGGTTAGTGTCCCTCAGGATTTCTGTAAGGTTATTTGTAAGGTTTGGCCATAAATTTTTATTATGTCATTTTTTTATATAGGCTGTCAGGTTTCCCCTCTAGCATCAACTCGCTGCCTATAGTACAGTGAACCATAACTGTCCTTTTCTTTGTACCTATTGTCTAAAGGCAGTTTGGATTATGTAATTTCGGGGGGGGGGGGTTGGAGCTTTGAAGAGAAAGTGGTTTTCCAAAGTAAATGGATATATTGTGCTAGCCAGACATTACCTGTATTTTTTTCTTTTTTTAAGAAATACATATATGTCGTGACAAAGATGGCAGTGGATCGGTGAATTAAACCATTGTCCACCCCCTACTCATCCCTTATTTAGACCACAGTCACTTTTTCTTCTCGATTTTACAGTTCGCATTGAGATGGACAATAGTTATAAAAGTGGGACAGATTTACATACTTTCATTTGGACAATTGATTAAGTATTTCTGCAAAGTGGTATCGCCAATACTGAACTTCACACTATGTATATTACTATTGAGCAGTCTCCTGTGTCTCTGAAACACCTCTGAAATATTGCAGAAAAATGTCAGCCAGTATCCATGTATTGCTAAGTTAGCATTCATTGACTACTACAACTATATATCATGTTCTTTGCATTTTGCCTATTTCAATATTGCCCTCTGAACACATTACAGTCATTTAGCCGACGCTTTTATCCAAAGCGACTTACAATAAGTGCATTTAACATAGGAAATCAGGAGAACTATTAGTCATCAGAGGTCATAAGCGCATCTTCTCTAAACAAGCATCTAAGAGCAAAACCAGTGCTAAAGTAAAAGCGCAAGAAAGATATTTTTTCTTTCTTTTTTTTAAATTAGTGAATACAATAAGTGCTAAGAGCAAGTAACAGGGTAGTAGTTCTTGAAGAGGTGAGTTTTCAACCTGTGCCGAAAGATGGGCAGCGACTCCGCTGAGGCCTCTGAGTGGTGAGGCACCCAGGCGTCCCAAGGCAGCAGAGCAAAGTGGTTGGGCGGAAGTGTAGAGCCTGACCATAGCCTGGAGATAGGAAGGAGCTGTTCCTTTCACTGCCCTGTAGGCTAGCACCAGAGTCTTAAACTGGATGCGAGCAGCTACTGGGAGCCAGTGTAGGCACATGAGAAGGGGAGTTGTATGGGAGAACTTAGGTGCAGTTGAACACCAGACGAGCTGCAGCTTTCTGAACAAGCTCCAGAGGTCTGATGGCTGACGCCGGGGGGCCAGCAAGTTGCCGTAGTCCAGCCAGGAGATGACCAGAGCCTGGATGAGCACCTGTGCCATCTCGTCGGTGAGGAATGGGCGAATCCTCCTGATGTTATAGAGGAGAAATCTGCGGGAGCGAGCAACTGATGCAACGTTTGCAGCAAATGAGAGTTGGTCGTCCAGGATCACACCCAGATTCCTTGCAGTCTGAGTTGGCATCATCACGATGTTGTTAATGGTGATGGCAAGCTTTCCCCAAGAGGAACATCAGCTCTTTCTTGTCCAGATTGAGCTACAGGTGGTGTGTCGCCATCCACTCCGAGATGTCAGTCAAGCATGCAGCAATGGGTGTCTCTACTTGTGTGCCAGAGGGAGGAAAGGACATGATCAGCTGGGTGTCATCGGCATAACAATGGTAAGAGAAGCATGTGAGCGAATAACCGAACCCAGGGATGTCGTGTACAGGGAGAAAATGAGACGACCCAGAACCGAACCTTGTGGAATGCCTGTAGTCGGTCTGCGAGGCTCCGACACAGATCCCCTCCATGTCACCAGTTGGAGTGACCCGTCAGGTAGGATGCAAACATTGAGAGTGCAGAGCCTGTGACACCCAGCCCCTCAAGGGTAGGGAGGAGGATCTGGTGGTTCGCTGTGGGGGGCAGGGTGGGATATGGAGAGGTGAGGGAGGGTGAAGAGGGTGTGCTAGTGCAAGGAGCACTAACCAGATGGTGAGAAAAGGAGGATCTGATGTTGTTTACCTTCTTGTCAAAGAAGTTGGTGAAGTCATCAGGGAGAAGGGAGGAAGTAGGAGGAGGAGGTAGGGGTTGAAGAAGTGTAAAGGAGGTTTCAAAGAGTTTCTTAGGCAGAGAATAGGATTTTAGAGTGATAGAAGGCAGCTTTAGCAGCAGAAAGGGAGGAGGAGAAAGTGGAAAGAAGAGATTGGAAGTTGAGAAGGTCCTCTGGGAGTTTGCCTTTTGTCCATTTGCGCTCTGCCACTTTTAGGCTCCGTCTGTCAGTACATACTGGGTCGGACAGCCAAGGGGCAGGTGGAGTTGGGCGTGCAGGCCTGGGGGTGAGGGGACAGAGATTGTCCAGAGAAGAGGAGAGGGTAGAGAGAAGAAGATCAGTAGCAGTGTCAGGGGGTAGGAGAGAGAAAGATTCAGGTGGTGGAGAGAGAGCAGAGGTGTCTTTGGGTGGAAACCATGTGGGTAGGGGGAGGGGCTGAGGGGGGAGAAGAGAGGCAGAGAGAGTAGGACATGAAATAGTGGTCAGAGAGCTGGAGAGGAGTAACAGAGAGATTGGACATAGGAAAGCGTCTAGTAAAGATAAGGTCCAGCTGGTTGCTGGCCTTGTGGGTAGGAGGAGAGGTGAAGGTCAAAGGAGGAGAGGAAAGAGAGAAGAGGATCTAGCTTGTCAGTGTGGATGTTGAAGTCACCAAGAAGGATAAATGCAGAGTCATCAACAGGGAAGTGTGACAAAAGTGTGTCAAGCTCCTCCAGAAACTCACCAAGGGGGCCTGGTGAGAGTGTGAGAAAGAGTACACATCTGACAGATCTGCGGATATGGTATTGTTTTCTGGCGTGATCCAGGTCTCAGAGCAAGAAAGTAGAGGGAGAGCAAGGATGTGTAGCCTGAGATAAACTCAGCTTTCGGCACCGCAAACTGGCAATTCCAGAGCCCTCCCATCACCACTTGCTCAGCGTGAGTAGAGAGTGGGTTAGATGAGATTGGTAGGGTCACAGCACCTAGGAGTGACCCAACTTCTATGCCAGCCGTGGGAAGAGGAAAGGACAGGAATGTGAAGGAAACACATAGTCTATGCTAAGTACACAAAATACAGATGACTGACTGGATCTAAAAAGAGCAGTCCTTGCTTGACAAAATCTTGGCTTGACGAAGTCTTGGCTTGACAAAGTCATGCTTGCCTTTGTTCACTCTAGCCTTCGTTCAGTCTGGACCTGTTTGCCCTCGGCTTGTTTGCCTAATGCTTGGAAGCTGTCGTTTCCAAGTAGCAGCAGTGATTTAAAGAACACTGATTGCTAATTGTCTGCCAGGAGTGCAGGCCACACCCTCTCCACTTAACACCCAATTGAGCAAAGAGGTACACTGAAACTAGGCCTATTGCCCAGAAACTGGTCACTTATGTAAAACTCTATCAAACCTCACACAAAACTGTTGAAACTGCAAACAGCAAGTTACCAAGGAATATACACTCACTGGCCACTTTATTAGGTACACCTTGCTAGTACCGGGTTGGACCCCCTTTTGCCTTCAGAACTGCCTTAATCCTTCGTGGCATAGATTCAACAAGGTACTGGAAACATTCCTCAGAGAGTTTGGTCCATATTGACATGATAGCATCACGCAGTTGCTGCAGATTTGTCGGCTGCACATCCATGATGCGAATCTCCCGGTCCACCACATCCCAAAGGTGCTCTATTGGATTGAGATCTGGTGACTGTGGAGGCCATTTGAGTACAATGAACTCATTGTCATGTTCAAGAAACCAGTCTGAGATGATTCGAGCTTTATGACATGGCGCGTTATCCTGCTGGAAGTAGCCATCAGAAGATGGGAACACTGTGGTCATAAAGGGATGGACATGGTCAGCAACAATACTCAGATAGGCTGTGGCGTTGACACGATGCTCAGTTGGTACTAAGGGGCCCAAAGTGTGCCAAGAAAATATCCCCCACACCATTACACTACCACCACCAGCCTGAACCGTTGATACAAGGCAGGATGGATCCATGCTGTCATGTTGTTGACGCCAAATTCTGACCCTACCATCCGAATGTCGCAGCAGAAATCGAGACTCATCAGACCAGGCAACGTTTTTCCAATCTTCTATTGTCCAATTTTGGTGAGCCTGTGCGAATTGTAGCCTCAGTTTCCTGTTCTTAGCTGACAGGAGTGGCACCCGGTGTGGTCTTCTGCTGCTGTAGCCCATCTGCCTCAAGGTTCGACGTGTTGTGCGTTCAGAGATGCTCTTCTGCATACCTCGGTTGTAATGAGTGGTTATTTGAGTTACAGTTGCCTTTCTATCAGCTCGAACCAGTCTGGCCATTCTCCTCTGACCTCTGGCATCAACAAGGCATTTTCGCCCACAGAACTGCCCCTCACTGGATATTTTCTCTTTTTCGGACCATTCTCTGTAAACCCTAGAGATGGTTGTGCGTGAAAATCCCAGTAGATTAGCAGTTTCTGAAATACTCAGACCAGCCCGTCCGGCACCAACAACCATGCCACGTTCAAAGTCACTTAAATCACCTTTCTTCCCCATTCCGATGCTCGGTTTGAACTGCAGCAGATCGTCTTGACCATTTCTACATGCCTAAATGCATTGAGTTGCTGCCATGTGATTGGCTGATTAGAAATTTGCGTTAACGAGCAGTTGGACAGGTGTGCCTAATAAAGTGGCCGGTGAGTGTATTTATAAGCTGAAAGGAAGACTTAAGTCAAAACAGCTAGGCAACAATAAATATTTAAGGACAAACTAGGTGAAAAACGGCTACAGCTAGAATAAGACAGCTACAACTAGAATAAGATCCCAGTAGTTAGAATGAGATCCCACACAAAACTATTAAAACTGCAAACAGCAAGTTACCAAGGAATATATGTATAAGCTAAAAGGGTAACTAATTCAAAACAGCTAGGCAACAGGAAATATTTAAGGACACACTAGGTGAAAATAGCTATAGCTAGAATAAGACAGCTACAGCTAGAATAAAATCCCACTAGTTCCCACTAGGAACCAGCAGCAGATCTATAGCGAAAAGGACTAATACTCAAGCAGCTGGAATAAGACTAATAGCAACTTGTTAAGCAAGAAAGATCATACTTACTCTATTCTAGATGAACCAGCAATTCAGAATAACTCCAGAAGCTAAAATGCACACTGGATTGAAACTGAACCAGGCCAGACTTATAAATCCCTGTGATGTTCTGGTCACACCCTGGCCACTTAACATCCAGTTGGCCAAAGAGGTCTATGTAATGTCAAACCAACTATTTCTATAACACTACCTTTTCTGTAGAACTTCCTTTATTGTTGTTTTAAGAAATACATTTGGATGCTGTCTAAATGGACCTTTGAGTAACATTGATTCCTTGACAAAATTGCGGTCATTAACCCCACAGCATCCCCTTGAATAATGTTACACCAAAGATAATCTTGCTGATCCCCTTGACTAGCATAGACAACAGAGCCTCATTATATTGATGATGCAGAGTAGTAGAAATAATGTTAAATCTCTATTAAAGATATGCAAAATGAAATTACGAAAATGAGCAGGTTTACAAATCTAAGGGCTAAGGGCCAATTCTCCTTCAATTTGACAATTTGTAGGGTTACCCAGAGTCTGAATTGTATGTGTGTGTGTGTGTGTGTGTGTGTGTGTGTGTGTGTGTGTGTGTGTGTGTGTGTGTGTGTGTGTGTGTGTGTGTGTGTGGTTATACTTTATTTTAGGAGGTCGGTGGGGGTCGGAAATTCCTAGTAATAAGGTGGTAATTATCACGTAATTTCTTAGAAATAAGGTAGAAATCACCTTGTAATTTGGGTTAGGGTTAGCTGTAAAATTATCTGTAAAAACTACCACCTTATTACTAGGAAGTTACAAGGTAATTTCAACCTTATTGCTAAGAAATTCCGTGATAATTACACCTTATTACTGGGAAATTACTAGGTAATTTACGACCCCCTAAAATAAAGTGTTATCATATATATACTATATAAACACAGATACAGGAAAAAAAAGGTTTAATGCATTGCAGTACAGGCCTGTTTCGTGCGTCGTGCACATTAGCAGCTGATGAATGCACATTAGCAGCTGATGAGTTCACATTAGCAGCTGATGAGTGCACGACACACGAAACAGGCCTGTACTGCAATGCATTAAATCTTTTTTTCCTGTATCCGTGTTGATATCCGCTCCTCATTAGTTGAGCACTTATAACACCATTGACGGGTTTTGGAAAAAAATGCTATATATATATGTATATCAGTACCGATGCAGGAGCCCTAAAACATAGCAGTACAGGCCTGTTTCGTATGTCATGCACTCATCAGCTATATATACGTATATATATGGGTCATATATACACATACACTCACTGGCCACTTTATTAGGTACACCTTGCTAGTACCGGGTTGGACCCCCTTTTGCCTTCAGAACTGCCTTAATCCTTCGTGGCATAGATTCAACAAGGTACTGGAAACATTCCTCAGAGAGTTTGGTCCATATTGACATGATAGCATCACGCAGTTGCCGCAGATTTGTCGGCTGCACATCCATGATGCGAATCTCCCGGTCCACCACATCCCAAAGGTGCTCTATTGGATTGAGATCTGGTGACTATGGAGGCCATTTGAGTACATTGAACTCATTGTCATATTCAAGAAACCAGTCTGAGATGATTCGAGCTTTATGACATGGCGCGTTATCCTGCTGGAAGTAGCCATCAGAAGATGGGAACACTGTGGTCATAAAGGGATGGACATGGTCAGCAACGATACTCAGGTAGGCTGTGGCGTTCACATGATGCTCAATTGGTACTAAGGGGCCCAAAGTGTGCCAAGAAAATATCCCCCACACTATTACACCACCACCACCAGCCTGAACCGTTGATACAAGGCAGGATGGATCCATGCTGTCATGTTGTTGACGCCAAATTCTGACCCTACCATCCGAATGTCGCAGCAGAAATTGAGACTCATCAGACCAGGCAACGTTTTTCCAATCTTCTATTGTCCAATTTTGGTGAGCCTGTGCGAATTGTAGCCTCAGTTTCCTGTTCTTAGCTGACAGGAGTGGCACCCGGTGTGGTCTTCTGCTGCTGTAGCCCATCTGCCTCAAGGTTCGACGTGTTGTGCGTTCAGAGATGCTCTTCTGCATACCTCGGTTGTAATGAGTGGTTATTTGAGTTACAGTTGCCTTTCTATCAGCTCGAACCAGTCTGGCCATTCTCCTCTGACCTCTGGCATCAACAAGGCATTTTCGCCCACAGAACTGCCCCTCACTGGATATTTTCTCTTTTTCGGACCATTCTCTGTAAACCCTAGAGATGGTTGTGCGTGAAAATCCCAGTAGATTAGCAGTTTCTGAAATACTCAGACCAGCCCATCTGGCACCAACAACCATGCCTCTTTCAAAGTCACTTAAATCACCTTTCTTCCCCATTCTGATGCTCGGTTTGAACTGCAGCAGATCGTCTTGACCATGTCTACATGCCTAAATGCATTGAGTTGCTGCCTTGTGATTGGCTGATTAGAAATTTGCGTTAACGAGCAGTTGGACGGGTGTGCCTAATAAAGTGGCCGGTGAGTGTATATGACCCAGTCACTGAGGATGCACAAGCCAGTGTGAAAGTCCCAAGCCCGGATTAATGGGGAGGGTTGCGTCAGGAAGGGCATCTGGCGTAAACTCTTTGCCAAATCAAATATGCAGATCCAGATTTCCATACCGGATCGGTCAAGGCCCGGGTTACCAACAACCGCCACCGGTACTGTTGGCTAGCAGGGTGCCAGTGGAAACTATGCTACTGTAGGGCAGTAACCTGGGTGGGCCACTGGAGGTCGATACTGCGCTGTCTATTCCCCTGATAGTCCAGCAGTTGTCGCTTTTTGTCCCTGTATTCTGATATGTGTTCCATGTGGGACGCCATCTGGCCTTCGTTTGTTTGACTACCTCGTAAGGTTATGGACCAGCAGCTGTTGTGAGCAAATGAAGTTCCACCCGGTCTCAACCACAATTCAGAACCGCTGTGTCTGGTGCTTTCTTCTCTCCGCACAATACCCCACTACACACAAAGAAACACAACGCAGAGTCCCAGGGTGTGTAGAGAGACTCCAGCACCAGTGGGTTACATCTTTGGTGCCATGACTCGGATTGTGGGAGAAAGAGAAACCGAAAAAGAGAGACTGATTGCACCATCCCCAACTGTGCTGCTGTATTGCCATTTCTGAGTGGACAGTCGGTTGAATTGAGCTGCTATTGCCTGTGACAGGATATTTACCTTTTCCAACAGATCCTTTTGAAGGCTTTAATGAAACTTGTTTTGTTGTGTGATTTGAAGACTTTGTCGTATCCTATAGCCTGAACTGCTACTTGAATGGTAAAAGTATATTCCGTGTGAGACCCTTCCATATGAACAATCTGTAACTAATATTAAGCTAGTGTTGCTGGTTGAGCTCATTCATATTCTTTGAGTTAGATATAGAACTGTGTACTGACAACTGGGATTTAATTCAAGTTCAGTGTCAATGTAGTTATGGGTTGATAGTTGTGTTGTACCTTTTTCAGTATGCTTTACAGTTCTAGAAGCAACAGTTCTACATACTCACAACCAAACATCCATCCATCCATTGTCTTAACCTCTTATCCTGCTCTCAGGGTTGCGGAGATGCTTGGTGCTTATTCCACCAGTCATTGGGTGGGAGGCGGGGAAGCACCCTGGACAGGCCGCCAGGCCATCACAGGGACAACCAAACATATAACACCAATACACACAATCATCCAATTTGCTCCTCAAGTCATTGACAGTAGTTAATCAGTAAAGTTAAGTTTTTTTTTTCTTAAAAAAAAACCAAACTAAAATGTTAAGTGACTATGCAGATTTTTCATTAAAACTGGGGGGGTTCCTCTACTGTGACACCAGGCCTCCAATCCTCCTTTGTGCCTGTAACAAGCCACAACTTCCACCCTCTTTCAGCTTTTGATCACACAGCTCCTCCCTACACCACTTCTCCAGTGGACACCTGCTTCAGACACTCAAGTCAGCATGTAATCCCAATGCACTCGCGCAACCCTACCTCCATCCTCCACCCTACCCATGCACTCACATCTGTCTGAGCCACAATTAACAACTCCTTTCAGAACCATAGCAAACCCAAGTCTTCGCTTGGCTGCCTATGGTGGTTGCATTTAGACTCATCAGGTGAAGAATGTCCAGGTCGTCACTGGTAATGCTGATAGCAAGGTGCTCGTACAGGACTGGATTCGTGAAATGAATCGTGATATTACCTGGAGGCAATAGAGCTCCCCACGCATCTCCGCCTTTCCACTGTTGTGTGACACGTGAGTGGTGAGGCCAAAAAGCTGGTTCTGAATCTACCGCCCCATGACCAAACCCCTGAGAAGGCATTTGAGGAACTGAGGGCAGAGTACAGTGATGTGCAGAGCTCCCTAGATCCACTAGCTGACTTTTTTGAGCATAGCCAGAGGTCAGGAGAGTCTCCCTGCTCTTACGCTATAGCCCTGGAGGCAACATTGTGGGCTGTGGAAGAAAGTCAAAAAAGGGGGCAGGCATTTTTCTGACCATGATAGTAAACTCACCAGCTAAACAAACCAGCTAGAACTCTCAGGTCCAACGGCAGTGGTCTTTTAACCATCCCTCGTGCTAGGTCTAGAGCAGGGGAAGCTGCATTTTCTATTTACGCCCCAAGTAGATGGAACACCCTGCCTGAGGACCTGAGAGAGGCCCCCACACTGGACACTTTTAAAAGCAGGTTAAAAATCTTACTTTTTAAAACAGCCTACGGCTAAGTTCTTGGTGTGTGTTGTGCATGTGTGTGTGTGTGTGTGTGTGTCTGTGTCTGTGTTTTGCATGTTTTGCTATTTTTATATAGTCTGCTCTGATTTTTGTTACTTTTCAGTTTTATGGCACTTTTATTTATTTTACTAACTCAATTTTAAACTTGTCTACTTTTATAAAATTTGTATTTGTTTTTTGGTTTTTGACCTGACTTTTTTTTGTTGTTTTTTTTGTGAAGGGGAGATTTTATTGTGAAGCACATTTGTTTGTATGAAAAGTGCTATACAAATAACGTCTGATTGATTGATTGATTGATTGATTGATTGATTGATTGATTGATTGATTGATTGATTAAGACAGAAACAAAACATCCACGTTCCTGAGTGATATACCATTATTTCAGTGCAATGGGGTCTCAAAAATCTTTATTCAATAATGGCACAAAAGTTAACATTCACACTAAGTGCAACAACTAATATTCATGTTTGTAGTGCATTTCTACTCTGCCCTCCCATTCCATTACATGTTTCAAATAAACATGCATTTAGCTCAAAATGGTAAAATGGTAAATGGACTGCATTTTATATAGCACTTTCCTAGTCTACCGACCACCCAAAGCGCTTTTATAAAATGTATGCCTTACATTCACCCATTCACACACACACACACACACACACACACACACACACACACACACATTGATACACTGATAAAGCCATTGAAACTCACCCACAAGTGGATCAGTATAAAGTTCTGTCTTAATGAGATACTTGTGGCCTCCCCTTTATACATGCTTCCTCTGGGTCATTTGTTTAGTCACTTTCAAGACATGTCATACCACTGTTATGCTGATGATACTCAGATCTATTTCTCGGCCAAACCCAATAACCTGAATCAACCGTCCTCCCTCCATGATTGCTTAGCTGTCATCAAAGACTGGGTGTCCCTTAATTTCCTGCATCTAAACTCCGACAAAACTGAAGTTCTCTTAATTGGCCCTGAGAACTTTGCCACTGCAGTTGATCAGTTTATTGGTCCACTTCATTCAAACATCAAACCTACCACTAAAAATCTTGGTATCATCTTTGACCAGAAAATGTCTTTCAATCACCATGTTACTAAGCTTGTCCAATCCTGTTTTCTTCAGCTATGAAATATTGCAAAAATCAGAAATATTTTGTCTTTTAGGGATATCAAAAAATTAATTCACACTTTCATTTTCTCACGTCTACATTACTGTAACTCCCTCTACTCTGGCCTCAACAAAGCTACTTCAAATCGTCTACAGTTGGTTCAGAATGCAGCTGCTAGACTACTAACCAGAACTAGCCGTTGGTCCCATATTACCCCTATTCTTGCATCTCTCCATGGCTTCCCGTAAAATTCAGAATAATTTATAAGCTCTTATTGATTACATTTAAAGCATTGCATGATCTTGTCCCCAGTTATATTTCTGATCTTCTCATTCCTCATTCCACTTCCCGACCACTCCGATCGTCAATCCTCGGTCTTTTATCCATTCCTCACTCCAACTGCAAAACAAAAGGTGCCTTTGCAGTCTTGGCTCCAAGCCTCTGGACTAATCTCCCCCAATCCATTAGATTTACTGAATCTTTGGACTGTTTTAAGCGGCTTCTAAAAACCTATCTTTTCAGGCAAGCCTTTTTATAGATTCCCACCCCTGATTTCTGATTTGTTTCATTTTTTAGCTTGGTCTGTTACTCCCAATGCCATGTTTTATAATCGTTCAATTTATTTTATGTATTTATTCAGTTTTTGTGTAAGGAGTGTAAAGCACTTTGTAACTGTATGTTTTTAAAAGTGCTATATAAATAAAATGTTGCTTGCTTGCTCCTGCTGGCATACAATAGACTGAATGTCAGTGTCAGTGTTTGTGCATCCAATCTGCATGAGCTGGAACAGAGTTTCATCTGTCAGCCTATTTCTCTCTTTTGACTGGATGTGCTTCATTGCTGAGAAGCTGCTCTTGCAGATGTAAGTGCTCCCAAATATACTGGCCACTGAGAGTGCAAAATCCCTGAGGAGTGGAAAGCGGGACTCAGGTAGTAGTCTCCAAAATTATATTCCTCTCTCATTGCACTTTGCTTGAAAGGAGTCTGACTGTAGTTCGCAAAGTTCAAGCTGCAATTCTGGGGGTTGTTCAGCATGTAAGATCAAAATTAAATAGGATTTTAGCCTATTATAAAAATTCTCACAAAGAAAACCCACATTCATAACCATATATTAATAGTTAACTAGCTATAATGTTACCCACCCGATGTATAATGCAATGCAATATTGGACAGTCAATGTCGCTCTGTTGGAGGACCCCGGCGAATCTAGTGCATCTTCCTCGCATTGATGGTGCGCCATCGGTAACAACAGCTGAAAGCTTGTCAAAGCCCCCATTCTCATTTACAACATTTTTAATGGCATTGAAAACATCTTTGCCCTTGGTAGTGTTATGCAAAGACACCAATTTCAATAACTCCTCTTGCTGTCAGTGGCTCTTGTGTAAATGAGAAGCTGGCTAACATCCATCACATCTGTACTCTCGTCCAATGCTAAGGAAACATACTTGCATTCATGCATGACTTGTTTTAGCTTTCCCTCCACATGATTTTGAATGGCAAAAATTCTTCGTGTCACTGTGCAACAGGACAGAGAGACCATTTCAGAGTTCTTAGCCATGTTATCATCTCCAAAAGCTTTAGCCATCTCTACTGCACATAGCTTCACTGTTTCGCCATCTGACAAGGGCTTCTTTGCTTTAGCAAGCTCAAGGGAAATATAGCATAAGATGCCTTGAGAGAGGACTCCTGTGTAGACGTGGCTTTGGTAAAAAGACTGTGCTGTTGGTGTATGTTTCCTTTGAGATCAGCGATGATAACGGCTCTGGCACCTCCGATTTACGTGTCATATTTGTCTTTGTGCGTGGTATTGTAGTGACAACTCAAGTTGAAATCCTTAATGATTTTGTTTCCACACGAAACACATAGGTTTGCCTTTTAATTCCGTAAAAAGATGTTCTGTTTCCCATCTTGCCTGGAAGACATGGTTCTCTAGGTCAAGTTTTCTTTTTTTGCCACTCATGTCTCTCCTCGTCGCATGTCACTGCAGAAGAGGCCTGTTGAGATCAAGATGAGACCATGTGTAAGCAGTTACTTAGCTACAGCCCTCTTGGGTTTTGAGGGAGCGCCCTCTATCAGTGGACAGTATAATTACAATTGGGATCCGGTGTAAATGTGGTCAAATGACCCAGTTGCTTCCAACGCCTGTGAAACCAACGATGTACTGATACTTGGAAACTGACCCGCGGGCTGTACTGAGTGAGGATGGGCCGAATGCGGCCCATGGGCCTCCAGTTACCCATGTCTTGTCTAGAGTTTCTCTACAGTTGTGGGTTGGACCATGTACATGTTGGACAAAATTGTAGGATTCAGTAATATGTAAAAACTTGGTTGCAGCACAATTTGAGGTATTATCAATATGAAAGTCTCCACTGACCCCTTCAGTGGAGACTGAAGAGGTCACTTAAATGAGTGATGAAACGTTTCTCAAAAAATGTTGTGTCCAGATGAATTGATTCAGCTTTATTTCTTTAATTGTAATGGTAATGTTATTATTACCCAAGCAAAAAACAGTGCAATATGACTGTTGAAACATCTATCTCTGCCATTCTTCCCACTTTATTTGGCTGTCTGTGTTTATGTTCTGTCTCACGTTGTACAGGAGGTCTCTATAATACAAGTTTCACCCTCATAAAAACCACAGTGTATTCCAGGTTCCTCTACTGGGTCTACTATTAACACTGACCCAGGGAAAAACTGCCTTTTACTAGAAATACAAGATATGTACTTGCAGCCACTGAACAACTCAAGTAATTAATTTTTCAATTTACAACACAAGTGAGCAGTTAATGAATATTGGACCCCTTTTTGTTGGGGTGCATTTCTCATCAAAATTCCTTGCACATGGGCCTCCGGGTGGCGTGGCTGTCTATTCCATTGCCTCCCAACACAGGGATTGCTGGTTCGAATCCCTGTGTTACCGCTGGCTTGGTCGGGCATCCCCACAGACACTATCGGGTGGGAAACCGGATGTGGGTATGTGTCCTGGTCGCTGCACTAGCGCCTCCTCTGGTCAGTCAGGGTGCCTGTTCGGGGTTGGGGGAGGAGGAACTGGGGGGAATAGCATAATCCTCCCACGTACTGCGTACCCCTGGTGAAACTCCTCACAGTCAGGTGAAAAGAAGCAGCTGACGACGCCGCATGTATCAGAGAAGACGTGGTAGTCTGCAGCCCTCCCGGATCGGCAGGGGGGTTGGAGCAGGATGCCTCGGAAGTGTGGGGTAATTGGCCGGATGCATTTGGGGAGAAAAAGGGGGGGGGGATTCCTTGCACTTTGAAAAAATACACCCACCCTCTTCCTTTACTCCTCATTACTCACCACAGACATGGAGATGGGCAACTGAGCTACCCCGGGTGCATCTGCAGACACCCATGGTGCCCCTGCAGAAGACCGTCAAACTGACCATGGTGTCAGGCATGGCGGAAGTGGAGTGCTAAGTAGAGTGTGGTGAGGAGAATGTCAGAATTAGCATTTGGCTGGTGTATACAGGGAATGGGGTGGAGGCCCTGACTCTCGTCCTTGGTTTTGGCCTTGCTACTGTCATTTTCAGTCAGTTGTAGCTACCTTTCATACCCATTGAGCTAGCACCACATTTTCTTTTTCCATTGAACACAAAATATGAGTGATGGTATGCCTTCTGCTCTGCTGCATGCCACATACTGTAACTTTTTGAAGTAGTCTTCTCTACCCTTTGCTAATCCATGCTTACTGTTGGTACCCTGGTCCAGTGTGGCACCTTTCTTAAAAGCAATTAAACTCAATACCACTTTTGTGAGATAGAGACCATCTAAAGGTGAAAAACCATCAACAAGTGCTGGGCTGATCTTGGGACCAAGAGACACAAACATAGCAGGATAAACACAATTGCAGCTAATAAAATGAATGATGAGTTCATCTGATTTAGGTATGGCAATGAGCCAGCGTAGACAAAACTATTAAATGTTGTCCATGCTGGCTCATAAGCCCAACTTAAATCGGATTCTCCCATCAAAAATTCTTCAGCATGTGTTGATTATTCCTACTTTCTGGTTATAGTTGTGTTAATCAGGGAAATCAGCTGGTTGGAGAAAAAGCCTCCATACACACAGACCTTCATGGCACATGATTGAATCACTGCTCTAGATTCGGACTAGCTGTTGCTGCAGCTAAGCATATTTTCTGTAGGTGTGCAGGGATGGCCATTATTTGCAAGGCAGTAAGGGTTTTGTGTACTTTGGTCTTTTTGACAGTATTTGACAGTTTTTGTCATGTTGCTTGGTTCGTTGGAAAGCTGTGTTGGAAAATCTTTTACTCACTTAGCATTAAAGATACAAAGCTATATAACGGCCAACTCAGATGCCACCACCACATTCAATTTCATAGTGTAAAACATTTTTATCTCGTCGGTCATTCATCGTGTGGTGCTGATTTTAATTTGACTTGACCTTTACCCCATTTACAATTCCGCTCATTTCAGCATCCATACCTGTTGTGCAATCGAGCTCCACTGTCATACCATCACTCATGAGGAGAAAAAATGTTGTTGTGATTGCCCCCAAAGGGCTCTATGCATTCTTGCCATGTGCATACTAATGTTCATAGTATATTCTTTCAGGCTGCCTTTGCAAATTAAATGTTTAATTTTCTGTAGAGGTGCATAATGTAGCAAGTTGTTATCAGAAAGTCAATCTCTTGAGTTGAGAAGAAACCTTTAACTTTGATCCAGAAAAGCCCTCCGCTGAATGGCAAGCAGAGAGGGTCTAGCAGCCCAGGTTTTAATTGATATTGAGTGCCTTGAGTGGAAGGGAATGAACAGAGAGATCCCTCACTCAGTAAATGAGCATTAATCACCCCTTTATCCGTCTCCTCTGGAATGGACAGTTCGAAAGGTGTGAAGCCTCTGGGGGGATTTTTTATCTCATCCCTGGCCATCTTGCATGCTGATATTATGGTCGCCATTTGTTTCTGTGGAGTTTCCTAGAGGCCAAATACAAAATTTAAAACTGGTTTGATGAGATAAAACATTTTTTGATGGCCACTGGGTTTGTTTAATGATTAGAATGGTAATGTGTGATTAAAAATTTTATTTTTCATCATGTTGTGTATTAACTGATGAAATGTTTTTCATAGGAGGACTCAGTGCTGCTGCTCAACTCACTGTTTTTGTGAATTTTGAGGGGAGGTTATAATTATTTGTTTTTATATAATTCATTTATGCAAGAAGAAAAAATGAACAATAAAACACAAACTAACAAAGAAATCCCTAGCAAACAGACCTATGTGTGACAAATAAAATTCTCTAGAAAGCTTATTTCCCTTTAAAAGTCAAACTCTTGCAGAACTTGTAAAAATATCCACATAAATGAGCAAATAAACTCTAGCTGACTGTTGGCATTTGGTTGCAATGAGGTGAAATAGCCCTCCCTATTTTGTCTTTGCCTGCTGCACCAAACTGAAAACAACCAGTAACTTAAATAGCGGACTTGCAGCCTCAGTGATCCATGGGTCTTGCCATCCATCTCACGGTCTTGGGTTTACGACAATATAGTACAGAGCTAAGGCAGTGCCCTCAGGGATATTTAAAGTTAGCCAATGCCATTTTGAAATGGCGAGGGAGGGAAGAAATATTTTTGAAGGTCAAAAGGACTCTGGTGGTGGGTTGAGTGGAAACTTGAGTTTGTCCACAGCATGCAGCTCAGGGGCAGGATGGTGAAATACGGCCATCTTTTAAAGAACCTGGTAGTTGAACAGCAATTCACAGGTCTCGAAAATCAAATTTAAGGGAACAGAAAAGAGATTGGGATGCATCAGTCTTTTTCATGTCAAGCTGCCCATTACTTAATTCCAACGGCAATCCAATAAAAGGTATTGTAAGAGAAAATCTGTCTTTGACACATTTAGAAAAAAAAAATCCCTGCCAAGGTCAAAATCCATGCAGACTTCAAGTATCTGTCAATTTTAAGTGCGATTACATTTCAGTGTTATGGACAGTTACATGTTGAATAAAGAGAAGGTTTTAAATTTTGAATTAAATATCTCAATATCTTTGATATCTACAGTGTGCTGGTCCTCCTCCCTCTCGTGTTTGATGCATGTTTCTTTATTTACTGAGAGGTGAGCTAAATTCCAGAGTGATTAGGTGAATTCTTGGAGTGCAGGATCAATTGGATCTCAGTACCTTGTAACTAAGCTTTTAATCATGGCGGTTGACCTCTATGAACCCCCTTCACTTCAGTGCTGCCTCCATTATCTGTTATGCCAGAGATGTGGAGAAGAATTAAAATGTGAGGTTGTGCATTCACCTTTCCATTTATAGAAGTTTTTTTTAATGTCTCTAAAATGGGTCATTTTTAATATAGTAACATTGTGTCAGCAGATGGGTTTACTATGATAATGAAAAAAAGAAAAATGGGACTGCGTGCATACTGTACTAACATGAAAAAGTTAAGCTCGATCTTTTATAGTATTTTAGTCATTTTGTAAACTACAATGTTAAATGTATCTGAGTAGCGCAGAGGAAATTGTAATGATGTATAAAATTAAAAAAGCTATGCCCAAAGCTGTCACCAATTATCTTTAAGATAATATATTTTACAGAAATTAGGTCTTTTGACCTTTCCTTACATGGTTGGTCAAAATGGAGGCAGGTGCATTTATCACTTATTTGTAATTTGCAGAGCCAAGACCGAGTGAGTGGACTAATTGATATTTTCATGAAGCCTGTTGATAATGTCATGGAGTTTGGCTGGCTCAATCCTGTGAACCTGACTAGTACAGTCAGAGTTTGCAAAACAGCAGGCCAGCTGCTGTGCCATTCTACTCTGTGTTTGTGATAGCCCTATCTGAGATTGCAGGATTTGTTGTTACCGGGCAAGCCTCACCCTTATCAGCCGTTAGCCCACTGAGTACAGCAACTTGCTTGTTCCTGCCCTGATAATTTTGACTTGATGGGATGTCGAAGAGAATTCTATCACGGCTGGAGTTTCAGAAACCTTGGTTTAAAAAAAAAACTGCACTAAGAACTAAAGCTATTTATTACCATGGCGAATAGTCCATCTGCACTCAAGGAGTTTGTCTCTTAATTAATGATGGGATGATTGCTGTGGTATAAGCCACCAGAGGAGGAGTTGTTTAAATTGGTAAACGAGCTGAGATGAGAGTAGAATAGAGCGCCAGTAGTGCATTTAGAGTATGGCCCTTTTCCTTTAGTGTTAAAACAACTGTCTCTATGACAGCATTTCTCCTAACAAAGATAAAACTAACTTAAAAACTCCTTGACCTCCCTGCTGTTCTTTTGGGAATGCTCATATTCAAAAGGCCAAGTCTTACTCTATGATGAGTAAGTTCTCCTAACTTGTAGCCTTCATGTTAGTCACGGCACATCGGGAATTCAGAATCTTTGACTCTTTGATATTTTCCTCTCATCAAAAGGACTTTAGGAAACCCATCTCTTCGGGGGTATCCACCAAGGAGTTACTGTTTCATCGGCAGTCATGGGTCCTTGGGGCATCAAGAGTGTGGCTTAACAGCAGCATCTTTATTTGCGACTAGTGAACGTGCAGTTGTAAGAGCCGCCTCTGGGGTGTTTGCAAGTTAAAGCATTCCCTCAAGGTCATTGTCATCCTCACCCAAGTGATATAAATCACAAGCTGCAAAATGGATGGGCATGAGTAATGTTGACGTAATATGTGACTGTTTGATACCTGCTCAATCTCCTCGCTCTCGTTCTCTGCCGTGCCAGGCGTGGGGGACAGTAAGGGTTGAGTGCGTCATTACAAAAGTCCAGGTAATCATAGTGCCATGAAAGATATATCTGTACAGGCAAATGACTCATCCCATCTGAATGAATGAGCTTTTGCAGACAGGCCTCCAAGGGGAATTGTGCATGAATTTTAGAATGCTAGAGCAAGATAACAGTGTTTAAACACGGGACTTGATCAGGAAGTGAGTAGCATGGCACCCTTCAAAGGATCAGTCACAGAATAGGGCCTATTTCTCTCTGTCAATATGTGTTAATAAACAAAAAGCCGGGGGTAGAAATGCCTGTGACAATAGTTGTAACATTTAAATGAAAAAACAGCTGGAATGTAGAACTGTATAACATTTCTACTAAAATGGTGGTTCTTGAATATGTCATTTGGTCAGTGGTTGGTAGTCCACTAATTTAGCTAACTACTATGTTTGTAGACACATGGTCCTTTAGCAAAGTCATAGTGATCAAATGTTATCTTGTTTCAACAGCTGTAGAGTGATCGAGCATTGAGAATCATAGCCAGAGGTGTAACGAGTCCTATAAAATCCTCATGGGCTGGCGTCATTTGCTTAGCTCATGTAGCATGATCAGCTGAGAGGCAGTGACAAATGAGCACATTATGAAGTGCTTCATTCTAGTGGCTTTGTTCTACTTTGTGTCCCCCTCCTCTCTGCTGTCTGATTGACTTTCAATTTCTTTTGAAAGATAAGGTGTAGGTTCCTGAGTCTTAAGTAAGACAAATGAGTCTTTGTTTAATAAGCAGAAAGGCTTGTGAATCATAGGTAGTAGGAAAAAAAATTAAATGCTGTGTAATTCCACTGTGTCGAGGAAGAATAGCATAATATCAAGTATGGTATACTTTGACATCAACTTTTTAACTCTTACTTAGTACTTAGCCAGGGAAGTTGATTTAGAATGCATTCTTGAATGTCATGGCATTGAGGAGTTGCAGCATGAGTGTGAGGGTCACAGACATTTGCACAGTCACACAAAGCTTCCCAATAGTCTTTTAACTACTTAGCCACTGAGTAGTTCCCATGGATCAATTGTGGGTTGCACTTTGCTTTCCATCGTATACTTTCTCAGTATTACAATTAGTACCAGTAGATTTGTGTGAAACTGCTGCTAGTGTGTTAACTGTAACAGCAACCAGG
The DNA here is from genome assembly GCF_029633865.1 of Lampris incognitus. Lineage (NCBI taxonomy): Eukaryota > Metazoa > Chordata > Actinopteri > Lampriformes > Lampridae > Lampris > Lampris incognitus. Next base: position 43,293,723 of record NC_079220.1, on the reverse strand, counting down.
TCATAACGCCCATTTTGTGTTGACTCTACCATCAGCTTCAGCATAATGACGATCAGTCACATTACATTTTAATTTGGGGAGCTATTTTTATTGGCTAAGTTTATTCTGATCATGGATTGCTGATTTGTCTTGAGTTCCCTCCACTGGACACTGCAACTCGGCAGCCAAATCTCAGCTCTACCAGTTTAGCTTGGCTCGCCTTAAGCCTGGTGGCTAAGCTAAACAAACTGCTGCTGACATGTGTTTCCAAACCACTGAACTTATATTTTGAACCGGCATTAGCGTACCGAACCCTACACCTTACACCTGATCCAGTACAACAGGTTACACTTCATCATCGCAGCGGGCTCCAATTTCAGAGCTCATGCATCCACTGATCTACATCCAAAATATCCTCACTCACCTCCCTATCCAGCTGTGTGAGCTGCATACATCTTGGCCAGAAGATCGCAGAGCTGGAAGGGAGAATCTCCAACCTCTATCAATTCTGAGAGGCAGAGAAGCTAATGGACACACTGTGATCAAATTGGATCTGCACAAGCTAATGGCACCTCGGCTGACGAGATGGACTCCGCCGCTCCCTACTGTGCAGCTGATGCTGTTGCTGCTGTAGCCATCATGCCTGATGATCCCTGGGTCCAGCTGGAGGCTTTCATAGCAATTTATTCAATCCCACTCTGACAATAAATGAAGAGTGACACAAAAATCTCTTACACTAATGGTACACTTTATGTTCATGAACAGGCACACAAAGCATAATACCTCATCTGAAAGTGCTAACCCTTTATACCTTGCAGCAAAACTGCTGATTCATGTTTATTGTAAAAAGTCTGAATTACAGTCACAATGGTATGTACCCAGAGTTTCTTCCTAATCCCTGTTGGAGGAAGAGGCTTATCTTTATGGCTGGGCAGTCATCCTAATGGATAACAGAACTTGCATATTGTTCAAAAAGTTCTTTGGTGACGTTATTTCCTTTGCTCCATAATCTTTGAGCTCATAATTACCCACAGCCATTTCTCTAGACCTTACTACACTCAATGAGTTTCCCATACATTCCTCTACTATCAGCTAACAGTTAACAAGGTCATTATATGGCCTCCGCGGTGGTGCAGTGGTCTAAGCATCGGCTTTGTGTCGATGTAGTTGCCCACCAGGGACCGGGGTTCGCGCCTCTGTCTCGCCAGATCCGACTATGGCCGGTGTCAATGAAGCAACAACACTGGCAAATGCTGCTTCGGGAGGGGGGAGGAGTCAGCTTGTGTTCGTCACATGATATACATCTCTGTGTGTGCTTGGAAAATGGGCGTCGGCTTTGTAGTGAGCAGGTTTTGATATGTAATGAGCACGCATGCGCGAGTGTGGAGACTTGAAGATATGCCTAGTAAATGGTCAACGTTATGCTTTGGTCTCCGGTCCAGTCATTGCTTATATAAGTACTATAAAGTACAAGACATGGTGTCAGAAGTTGCCGTCCTCGCCTCTGAGATGAATACAATCACCCGACGCAAGTGACTGGAATGTTCCGTGCAGTTTGACTATGTGAGAAAAGAACTTTTGAATTCACCGAGTGAACTAGCAGAGCTAACGCTAACGTGGAGCTGCGTTGATACAACGTTTGAGAGGAGCATTTGGAAGGTAAAACTGAATGGATTCTCTATTTTCAATAAGTCCGCCTGAAGCATTTGACTTTGGAGACTTTGGTAGTTGACCTAATTGGATCCGACGTTTTGAAAGATTCCGCATAGCGACAGGACTAAATGCAAAGAGTCAAGAGTATCAAGTTAACTCGCTAGTTTGCACTATGGGAGACATGGTGGATGATGTTCTGAACACGTTAGCACTGACGGATGAGGACAAGAAAAAGTACGACATAGTAAACCAAGCGTTCGATAAACATTTCATATGCAAGCATAATGTGACCTACGAAAGAGCTAGATTCCACAAACGTAGCCAGGAGCCTGGTGAGACGGTTGAAGCATTTATTACTTCTGTGCATAAACTGGCTGTCAGTATGGAATTTTCCAAGATGAGATGATCAGAGACCGCCTTGTTGTAGGTATCAGAGACCATGGACTTTCAGAGAAGTCACAGCTAGATTCTGAGTTGACTCTCATGAAAGCTATCACAAAAATTTGCCAAAGTGAGGAAATTAGAAAGCAACAGCCTACATTGAGATAGAGTAGCACAGATGCAAACATGGATGCAGTTAGATTCAAGTTCAAAGAGAAATACTCTCCACATGGAAAAAGTGGTTTTAAACCAAAGGAAAGAGTGCAAAATAATGCAAATACTAAATGTGGCAGATGTGGGAAGACACATGAAAATTCATTCAATGCATGTCCTGCACGCACTGCTGAGTGCAAGAAATGTAAGAAAAGGGGGCATTTCGCTGCAGTTTGTAAAACGAAAATGAGAGTGGAAGAAATCAAGGAGAATGACTTGGATGAAAGCGTAGAGACATTGTTCCTGGGCACAGTGAATTGTAAATAATCCAACACATTCTGGCAGAAATCAGTTGCAGTGAATGGTCAGCAGGTGACATTCAAGTTGGACATGGGCAATGCAGTGACAGCTATCCCGGCACATTTGTATTCACAAAAGCGACATGGAAAGCTGTTACTGACAACCAAAAGAGTGTGTGGACCAAGTAACACTCCGCTAGAGGTGAAGGGACCTTTTACTGCGGATATTAGTCACAATAGAATTGTAGCGAAGCAGCAGGTGTATGTTGTGCCAGGGTTAGTGACTCCTTTGCTTGGCTTACCAGCGATACAAGACCTCTGCCTGCTCAGCCCTGTGCAAGCTATCAGAGCAGCTGAGGTAAGCTACAAAGAACAATATCCCAGAGTTTTCACAGGCTTAGGTAAGCTAGAGGGAGAATACAAAATTAAATTAAAAGAAAATGCCACTCCCTTTGCTCTCGCTGTGCCACGCTGTGTGCCATTGCCCCTAAGAGGAAAAGTTCAAGAAGAGTTAAAAAGGATGGAGGAAATGGGCGTTATTTCTCCCATAAAGGAAGCTACAGAGTGGTGCTCAGGAATGGTCGTAGTACCAAAACCTAATGGAAAAATTAGAATATGTGTGGACCTAACCCGCCTGAACGAAAATGTGTGCAGGGAGCGACATATTCTTCCAGCTGTTGATGAGACGCTAGTTGGAGCTAGGATTTTTTCCAAACTGGATGCCACTGCCGGTTTTTGGCAGGTGCCTTTGCACAAAGATTCAGCCCCCCTCACCACCTTCATCCCACCATTTGGCCGTTATTGTTTTAACTGGCTTCTCTTTGGAATATTATCCGCACCAGAACACTTTCAGAAGCGTTTAATGCAGATGTTTGACGGGCTAGAAGGAACCTTGTGTCATGCGGATGACATCCTGGTGTTCGGTGCCACGCCCAAAGAGCATGATGGCAGGGTGCATCAAGTGTTGCAAAGACTGCAGCAGCGGGGCCTAACTCTGAATGACAAATGTCAGTTCGCAGTGAAGCAGGTCAAATTTCTCGGACACGTTGTCAGTTCAGAAGGCATACAAGCAGATCCTGAGAAGATTAGGGCAATTAGAGAAATGCCACCACCCAAAGATGTGGCCGACATAAAACGCTTCATGGGGATGGTCAGCTATGTGGGGAAATTCTCTCCTAACATCGCAGAGCTCACTGGGCCAATCAGAGAACTCCTGAAAGCAGAAAACATGTGGATGTGGGGAGCAGCGCAGCAGTGTGCCTTTGAAAAGGTGAAAAACGAGCTCAGCTTATCTACTGTCCTTGCCCAGTACAGTCCAGAGAAACCGACCAGGGTGTCAGCAGACGCATCATCTTACGGATTAGGAGGGGTCTTATCTCAGCTTTAAGAATCTGGAGACTGGAGGCCAGTGGCTTTCATATCTCGCAGCATGACTGAAACAGAGCACAGATATGCCCAAATTGAAAAGGAAGCCCTTGCTGTCACCTGGGCTTGCGAAAGATTTCAGACCTACCTCCTGGGCCTACACTTTGTGATGCGAACCGACCACAAACCGTTGATCTGTCTTCTTGGCTCAAGGCCGCTGGATGATGTCCCGCCTCGTATAATGCGCTTCAGATTGAGACTTCTGCCTTTTTCGTACTCAATCGTACGTGTACCAGGGAAAAATCTTATTGCAGTTGACGCTCTATCAAGAGCTCCACTCCAGCGTACTGCAACAGAGGAAGACCTTGCGCTTCAGAACGACGTGACAGCTTAAATCAATGAGGTCATTCAGCAACTCCCGGCCTCACCTGAGAAGTTGCTACAAATAAGAAGAGCACAAGAAGAAGATCCAGTGTGTAAGCAGCTGTCCTCCCTGATCCACACATGGTGGGAAAGAAGCAGTTCTGCGCCACAGTTAAAGCCTTTCTGGCAATACAGAAACAACCTGTTGATGGTGGATGGCCTGTTGATGAAAGGAAAGAGAATACTGATTCCAGCAAGCATGCAACAGGACATCTTGGGCAAAATTTACCAGGGTCACCAGGGAATGTTGGAATGCATGGCCAGAGCCCATGAAGCAGTGTGGTGGCCTGGGCTGACAAAACAGATCAGAGAGAAGGTATGTCAGTGTGAAATTTGTGCTAAAGAGAGTCAAAATGCCACAGAACCTCTGATGACCACACCCTTGCCATCACGCACATGGGAACGGCTAGCAGCTGACTTATTTGAATGGAAGAAGGGTCAGTGTTTAGTAGTCATTGATTACTATTCAAGATACGTTGAGGTTGCCAGTTTAACAAACACTTCAGCAACAGCTGTGATTGTGAAAATAAAAGCCATCTTTAGCTGCCATGGGGTGCCAGTTACACTCGTCACAGACAACAGACCGCAGTTTGCTGCTGCAGAGTTCACAGATTTTGCTAAAGATTACAACTTTCAACATGTTACCAGTAGCCCCGTTACCCGCAAAGCAATGAGGAAGCTGAACGTGCGGTAAAGACTGTGAAATCCTTGTTGCAGAAGAGTGAGGACTTATGGCGTACAGAGCAACTCCTCTTGCCCATGGAGTATCACCGGCACAGCTCCTGATGGGGCGCAACATCCAAACACCCCTTCCGTTGTGTCCAAGCACTCTCAAACCAGCATGGCCAGACTTGAGAGCTTTTGAGTTGAAAGACCAGGAGCTTAAAAGACAACAGGCTGAAGGATACAACAGACGACATAGAGCACGGGAGACACCACCACTCTGGCCAGGTCAGAGAGTTTGGATACCGAATGTTCCACACACAGGAGTCATCTCTGGATCAGCAGGGACACCACGTTCATACGTGATCCAAACCTGAACAGGCAGTCTCCGAAGAAACCGTTCTCATTTGAGAGTAGTGCCTTCACTGTCTGGAAGCCAGCCAGACTCTGGACTACACACCAGAGTTGGCAGGGCAGTCAAGCCTGCTAAAAGACTGAATTTGTAGTTTAGTGTTGTGAGTATACATGGAGCAGAATAACCTCCATACCACAACAGAGAGGATCAGGAAGTCTACCCTACCTCTCAGTTAGGTTATGTACTTGTCTTGATATGTTCATATGTCAAAAAAAGAAAGAAAAAAGTGCCAGCTGTTCCCCTGCCTTGTTGGTAAAATCAGTATTAGTCTTTATTAACATATGATTTAAGTTTTCTGTAAAGATCCTGAAAGTATCAGTTTAAAAGGGAGAGATGTAGTGAGCCAGTTTTGATATGTATGAGCGCGTATGCACGAGTGTGGAGACTTGAAGATATGCCTAGTAAATGGTCAAAGTTATGCCTTGGTCTCCGGTCCATTCATTACTAATATAAGTACTATAAAGTACAAGACAGGCTTGGTTTGCCTTGTCACGGAGGTGGCGAGGCAGTTCCTTCGACACTGCCGGTTGGAGAGATGCAGTTGGTGAACGCATACAGTACGAGGGTGGGTGTTTGATCTAGAATAGGGATCAATTGGCCCTTTGTTGGCCTTCTGATTGGTCTGCTATACCCACAAACCAGAGGGCTCCTACCATGGTTACCGTTGCTAATGTACTTGGGGTAAGACAAACAAATCGAGTGGATAAACTCTGATGCGTTCCGATGGTAAGTGAATTTGAGAGCGAAAATAGGAGGAATTGAACGGGAAAATTGTTAAAAGGTGTGCGTGGGGTACCTGTAACAGTGACTCACAATATCCAGAATGCCATCCTGGGGTTGTTTTTATTCCTTTCATCAAACCCAAAACCAATATTGAGAGATGTAGCCACTGGATTCGGCTGTGTGGACGACCACACTGGCAGTTCAATCTTGCCACTGTCAGCAAAAATACCTACATATGTTCAAAGGTAAGAGAAAACATAATTGTTTTCAGTATATTGACAATATTGTAAATGTTCCAGTAATGTTCGCTACCTATACTGAATAACGTTAAAAGCATGGTGGTAACGTTTCCATTTCTGTCGCTAAGCTAACTTACATCAACAACTAAGTGCTAGCCTACCAAGCCAGATAGAAATCAGTAACACATGTTGTTTGTTCCTTTCAAAATAAGCATTTTGTTGATGGCGCCCCAAGCGAACGATATTGTCTTGCCTCGTGGTTTGTGCCACATTTGTGGAAGGCTTGTACAGGATAGTGGAGTGCAGACCTCTTTTTGCCCACGACAAAGGTCTAATGTATGCATCAGTCCAACAATGTGGGAACAGTAACCAGCAGATCTTAATGAGCAGAGCCAAGATCAAAAATGTTTTAATGTTAACATTGGATAATGAAAACATGTAGTAGGCCTGCATTATAACAATATTAATATTACTAATAATTGTATTATTGGTATTAGAATTATTAGCATTATATTTAGTATTTGTATTTCTATATTGTCTACTACTACTTTCGGCTGCTCCCGTTAGGGGTCGCCACAGCGGATCATCCGTTTCCATTTCTTCCTGTCTTCTGCGTCTTCCTCTGTCACACCAGCCACCTGCATGTCTTCCCTCACCACATCCATAAACCTCCTCTTTGGCCTTCCTCTTCTCCTCTTCCCTGGCAGCTCCATATTCAGCATCCTTCTCCCAATATACTCAGCATCTCTCCTCCACACATGTCCAAGCCATCTCAATCTTGCCTCTCTTGCTTTGTCTCCAAACCGTCCAACCTGAGCGGTCCCTCTAATATAATCGTTCCTAATCCTGTCCTTCTTCGTTACTCCCAGTGAAAATCTTAGCATCTTCAACTCTGCCACCTCCAGCTCCGCCTCCTGTCTTTTCGTCAGTGCCACTGTCTCCAAACCATATAACATAGCTGGTCTCACAACCATCTTGTAAACTTTCCCTTTAACTCTTGCTGATACCCTTCTGTCGCAAATCACTCCTGACACACTTCTCCACCCACTCCAACCTGCCTGCACTCTCTTTTTCACCTCTCTACTGCACTCCCCGTTACTTTGGACAGTTGACCCCAAGTATTTAAACTCAAATGCCTTTGTCACCTCCACTCCTTGCATCCTGACCATTCCACTGTCCTCTCTCTCATTCACGCATAGGTATTCCGTCTTGCTCCTACTGA